>NW_024508276.1:0-610 GCF_017590135.1 Pyrgilauda ruficollis | reverse complement strand
TGAGAGTCCATCTATAACACCAACATTTCAACCATTGCTTCGTTAAGGTCCAAAAGGAAATCTGATGTGTTGCCAGTGGTATAACCTGCTTGGGGTCTGCATCCTCAGCTCTCCTCTCACTGCCAGGATTGCTGGTGGCTTCCCGGAGGCAGCACAGCCCCTCTCCTGACCCTCCTTCCCCAGGCTCAGCCCCGGGGGTGTTGCTGTCCCACATGGAGGGGCTGGAGCTCTCCCATGCAAAGATCTAAGGGAGGAAAAATGCACCAGCACAAGCCCTGAAACAGGATCTGGGCTGCCATGCTGCACACGAGGAGGGGGAAGGGGAAGGGCAAGGCCATGTGCTGGGTCCAGGCTGCGCTGCAGGAGCCAGCAGGGTGGCTCCCCATCATCTCCAGCTCAGGGACTCAGGGCATCCTTCCCCTCTCCCTTCTGCCCCCCTCTCGGCCCCATAAACTTTCATCCCGCAGCTGCCTGGGCATTCACAGCGTTCTCACATCTTTTATTTTATTCCTTTGCATTTTTTGGTTCCCGTGTTTGTCCCAGACTGAATTGCAGGCAATGTCTGAGTAGCTCATCCTAAACACAGAATTCCTGAGGCTGGAAAAGCCCT
>NW_024508275.1:0-610 GCF_017590135.1 Pyrgilauda ruficollis | reverse complement strand
TTTTTAGGGTCTTTTGGGGTTGATTTTCAGGGTCTTTTTGGGCTGATTTTTAGGGTATTTTTGGGGTGATTTTGGGCATTTTAAGGGTATTTTTGGGGGCTGTCTGGGGGGTTTTTTAGGGTTTTTTTGGGCTGATTTTCAGGGTATTTTTGGGGCGATTTTGGCCGTTTTTAAGGTGTTTTTAGGGTATTTTAGGGCCATTTTTAAGGTATTTTTGGTCGGTTTTTAGGGTATTTTTGGGCTGTTTTTAGGGTATTTTTGGGCTGTTTTTAGGGTATTTTTGGGCTGTTTTTAGGGTATTTTTGGGCTGTTTTTAGGGTATTTTTGGGGTGATTTTGGCCGGTTTTGGGGTATTTTTGGGGTGATTTTGGCCATTTCAAGGGTATTTTTCGGGGCTGTTTGGGGTGGGTTTTGGGGTATTTTTGGGCTGGTTTTAGGGTATTTCTGGGGTGATTTTGGCCATTTTTGGGGCACCTTGTGGTGCTGCTGGCCCCCAAAGGCGATGGGGCTGTTTTGGGATATTTTTGGGCTGGTTCAGGGTATGTTTGGACTGGTTTTGAGAATTTTTGGGTGATTTTGGCCTTTTTTGGGGCACCTTGTGGCGCTGGTT
>NW_024508274.1:0-587 GCF_017590135.1 Pyrgilauda ruficollis | reverse complement strand
TCTGTTCACCCCTAGTCCTTCCTGCTTCAAAGCTCTCCAGCAGCAACGTTTGGGTGAGGGGATACAGAGCTGACTTATGAGCCAGCAGAGGAAATAAACCATAGGGGACTCTCAAATCTTCTTTCAAGCATTGGGAAACCTGACAACATGGAAAGGGATTATATTTCCTGCACCCTGACCTTGTCAGCCACCTTCTGCTGCTTCTTTTCCGACATGTGAATATGGGAGACCCCTGCAAATCCTCTCTGGCACATCTTCTTAGCTTTAATGTCTCTAATCACTATTGCCTTGTTTGTTTTTTTCACCTTTCAAGATTTTTTCTTGTCCCTAATTTCTTGAGGTTTTTATTGCATACAGTATGAGAAAGAAAAGCAGCCTCAAAGGCAGCTGTCTGCAGTAGTGACCAATGAAGTTAATTTCCAGTGACATGACAAGGCTTGTAATAAGCAGCACATCTAGGGAAAAGTATAGCAAAGTAAGTTCCTTTCAATGCTGTGTTGTTTATTGTTCAAATATGTCTTCTAAGAGACATTGGGAGATGAAATAAGAGCAGTGAAGAACAAGAACAATAAGTGAACAATGAATCA
>NW_024508273.1:0-610 GCF_017590135.1 Pyrgilauda ruficollis | reverse complement strand
AGGAAGGGAGGGAGGGAGGGAGGAAGGCGGGCGGGGGCCGGGGGGAGGTGGCGGCAGGCCTCGGCCGCGCGAAGTCCTATTTCTGAAGGTAAGTTGTGACATTGGGTGGTCGCGATGACAGAAAACTTGGCGAGGGGCGCCTTGGGGAGGGGGCGGCTGCCTCGGGGGGGTCTCTCCCGGCCGCCGGGAGCCGGATGGGTGCTCGGCTGTTATTTGCTGCTGCGAGATCGGGTCGCTGGTAAATTGCAGAAAGCAGCTCTCCTCCTCCTCCTCCCCCCGCTCCCCGCCAGGCGCTTCGCTCTTCCTCCTCTCGGGTTTATTTGCAATGTATGAAACTTGCATGGATGTGAGGACAGCCGATCCAGTGTGGGTTTGCGAGGAGGAGGAGGAGGACGGGGAAGGAAGGGTTGGAGGCAGGGGAGAAGGAGGCAGTCGCGTTAATCCCGGGCGCCGCACGGCAGCAGGTTTGCGTTAGGAATATTGGTGGCAGCCCGCTGCCGCCACTGAATGAGGAAGGTAAAACGAAGCGATGCGAGAGCCGCCGAGGCGACATGCACGGTGGCGGGGCGAGAGGCACCGGCAGGCGGCTGCCCGCCCCCTCCTTCCCTCC
>NW_024508272.1:0-603 GCF_017590135.1 Pyrgilauda ruficollis | reverse complement strand
GTGGAAATCTCATGGCATGTCTATTTTAAGAAATGCCAGAGAGAACAGAACCTGAGTTTGTGAGGTTACTAGCACAGAGCCCTCTCTAGTTTAATTAATCTTCTTCTACTGTGAATTAAAGCCAAAACATCAAGACTGCTCATGAAGAATAACTGAATGCTGGTATACTGGTAGAGCACCTTTTTTAAAATTAGAGTTCTCAGATTAGCCATCTGATCTAATGCATCATAAGAATTTTACTCTTAAAAGAGTATTTAGAGATTTAAGGCCTATGTCTGTACCTAGCATGATAATTGGAATAACGGTTACCAAGGGTAAAAACTGAAGTGTCTAGTGTATCATGAAGTAGAATAAAAATAACATGGCTTCTGCAAAGGAAAATCTAATTTCTAAGGTTTTTTTTTTTAATTTAAGTTCTTTGAATATATCTATAAAATAGTATATAAGGAAAAATATTTCAAATAATTTAGTAAAACTAGTTAAGAGACTTTGGCATGGTCCTGAGTAAGATTCTATAAAATAAGAAGACCAAAAGGACCAACTACATCCCATGCAAGAAGGAGAACTGCATTGCTAGCTGGTTGAGGGAGGTGATTGTCCCAC
>NW_024508271.1:0-610 GCF_017590135.1 Pyrgilauda ruficollis | reverse complement strand
GGTCATTTCACAGCAGTCTACTAGTATCTGAGAGGGAGTTACAGACATGAAAATGTCCAGATGATACAGCAAAGGCAAATGGCCACAATCTGGGGCTTGAGAGGCTCATATGAGGCACTAGGAAAATAATTGCAACTGGAAGGATAGTGCAATACTTAAACTGGTTTTCCTGAACTGTCCTGGGCTCTGCACCTCTGAAGGTCTATGAGACTCAGCCAAAGTCACAGCCAGCCTGATCTCATGTTGGCAAACATATTTACTTCAAACAAAACACTAACAAAATGGCCTTTAGAAATATATTTAAAACAACACTTTTTATAATGCCATGACTATCTGTTTTCTTGGGTTTATATTATAAACATCAAGAATTGTTTTCTGCTGGTGACAGCAGCTTGGAATCTGTTTGCCTGAAATTTACTCTGAAAGGAAATTACCAGTTTCCAAAGAGGGAGTTGTCTAAACAAGCATATATTTAAAGCTTTAAAACTACAAGATATGCTGTCAGGATAGTGCAGGATCACCAATGCTGTCTGAACAGTCTGTGTTATCTGTAGTGTCAATACAAAAGGAATTTCAGCTCCTGGGACTCCTAAACAGGACTTTTCAGAAG
>NW_024508270.1:0-610 GCF_017590135.1 Pyrgilauda ruficollis | reverse complement strand
CTGAGCTGTAAAATCAAACTTTGAACTTGGATGGGTGGGGGCAAGGGGGGAGTTTGTTGGAGAGAAATCTCATGAAGGTGATGATATGAGATCATATGAAGGTGATGACTGTTTCATCTGAGTGTTGCTGGAAAGAGAAATCCTAGTAAAACTCTGAGGAAAAACATGATTTTAACCCAGTCCCATCCACCAGAACAGGAGGATGAAAAGCAATTGAGGCTCCCTGTGATCTGCAGTGTTGAAATTTAATTTATTGCCAGGTGGTTGTGTTGCCTTCTGCACTTCCCACAGCTTTTCAGGAAAAGGAGAATCACTTGAGGCTTAAGGAGTGATTTGTTATCCTTTCTAATCAAATGAGTGGAAATAAACACAGTGCCTTGGTACATTCTGGAAAGAAAGCTTTGTTTAGGAGCCGTTATCAATTGTATTGATCAGAAGGGCTTAATCACTGTAATTTGTAATTTGATGTGTCAGGCAGATTAGTCACTTGTTAAGAGCACTTGATGGTGCTGAGGTTGATCACTGGCTGGGGTTAAGCAGGTAGATTTCCTCTGATAAACAACAATGTCCTTCTTAACCCTCAATGTCCTTCTTAACCCTCTTTTTTTTT
>NW_024508269.1:7926-10396 GCF_017590135.1 Pyrgilauda ruficollis | reverse complement strand
AGACCCCCCGGAGCCCCCCCTGAGCCCCCCGAGCTGAGCAGAGCCGTGCCCCCCCAGCAAATCAGCCAGCACCAGGAGCAGTTCATCCAGATGCTGAACGAGCCGCTGGGCGAGCTGGGCGAGCTGGAGGGGGAGGTGGGCGCCATCGGGGACGAGTCCCCCCAGATGAACTACATCCAGGTGACCCCGCAGGAGAAGGAAGCCATAGAGAGGGTGAGCGGGGGCTGGGGGCTGCGCCGGGGGGACCCCGAAACGGCCGCGGGGGCGGTGCCGCCAGCAGGGAACGGGGGTGACATAATTGGTGTGCAAAGCTAATTAACACTGGTGGGAAATGGTTTTGGGGGTCAGAGAAAAAGTGAAATGGGAAATAGGGTTATTGGGGGGTGCCATAATTAGCATTCAGACTTAATTAACATTGGTGGGAAATGGTTTTAGGGGTCAGAGAAAAAGGGAAATGGGAAATAGGGTTATTGGGGGGTGCCATAATTAGCATTCAGACTTAATTAACATTGGTGGGAAATGCCTCTTTTAGGGTCCAAAGTGAATTTGGGGTGGGATCCATAATTAGCATCCAGAGTTAATTAACATTGGTGGGAAATGCCTCTTTTAGGGTCCAAAGTGAATTTGGGGTGGGATCCATAATTAGCATCCAGAGTTAATTAACATTGGTGGGAAATGGTTTTAGGGGTCAGAGAGGGGGAAATGGGAAATAGGGTTATTGGGATCCAGGGTTAATGGGGGGTGCCATAATTAGCATCCAGAGCTAATTAACATTGGTGGGAAATGCCATTTGTAGGGCCCAGAGTGAACGGGAGGTGGGAAATGGGATTATTATGGGCTGGGTTAATGGGGACAGGAGGTGCCAGCACGGAGACCCGGGGTCCCTGGGGTCAGAGGGTCCCTGGGTGGGGGTCCCGTTCTGGGGTCAGCTGTGCCAGGGGTCCCGGGGCGGGGGTCCTTGGGGTCAGTGGGTGCCTGGGTTGGGGGTCCCTGGGGTCAGTGGTTGCCCTCAGCAGGGCCGGGCGCTCCCGCGCGGCCGCGCGCTCCCGGCGCCACTCGGCCACGCGCGCCGGCATCGCCGCCAGGCTGCGGGCCTGCCGCTCCTCCCTGCCGGGGACACGGGGACGTGGGGACACCGGGGACAGCCCCGGGACACCGGGGAACCCCCCCCAAACCCCTCCCGGTTCTCCCGGTACCGGCGGCCCAGCGGTCCCGGTGCTCCCAGTTCTGTCCCGGTCCCATTCCCGGTTTATCCCGGTCCCACTCCCGGTGCTCCCAGTCCTGTCCCGGTCCCATTCCCGGTATTCCCAGTCCTGCCCATCCCTGTCCCGGTGCTCCCGGTCCCACTCCCGGTTTATCCCGGTCCCCCTCCCGGTGCTCCCAGTCCTGTCCCGGTCCCATTCCCGGTGCTCCCGGTCCCATTCCCGGTGCTCCCGGTCCCATTCCCAGTTTGTCCCAGTCTCATTCCCGGTGCTCCCAGTCCTGTCCCGGTCCCATTCCCGGTGCTCTCGGTCCCATTCCCGGTGCTCCCGATCCCATTCCCGGTTTATCCCAGTCCCATTCCCGGTTTGTCCCGGTCCCGCTCCCGGTTTATCCCAGTCCCATTCCCAGTTTGTCCCGATCCCATTCCCGGTTTGTCCCGGTCCCATTCCCGGTTTATCCCGGTCCCGCTCCCGGTGCTCCCAGCCCCACCTCTCCTTCCTCCGCCGCTCCTCCTCCCGCTCCCGCTGATCCAGCACGGCCTCCACCTCCCGGAGCGGCGGGTCCCACTCGCGCTCCTCCGCCTCCGCCTCCCGCAGCTGCTCCGGGCTGGGCCAGAGCCGCCACACCGGGACCCCCGCGGCCTCCCCGAGCCGCCCGAAGCGCCGCGCGGCCGCCCGCAGGTCTCCGGGGTCGGCGGGGGCCGGGCCCGGGCGGCGCCGCAGCGGATCCGCCCGGTAGAGCCGCGTCGGGACCGGAACCGGCTCCGGGAGCCGCGACCGGGCCGGGCCCAGCGCCAGCAGCGCCCGCCGTAAGGGCGCCGCCATCTTGGGCGCGCGCCGGAAGTGACGTCAGAGCTGATGAAGGGGCGGACAGAAGGGGGCGGGGTCTGGATGAGGGGCGGGACCAACGCTGTGGGTGGGGCAGTGGGCGTGGTTAGCTGGTTGGGGGCGGGGCCTGGGCGGGGGTCTCGGGGTGTCCCGGTGGTCCGGGTCGTTCCGGGGAGTCTTGGGGGGTTCCCGGGGGTCCCGGGGGGTTTCCGGGGGTCTCGGTGGTCCCGGGGGGTCTCGGGGGTCCCGAGGGGTTCCCGGGGGTCCCGGGCAGCACCGGGGGCTGATCCCGGGGGTCCCGGCAGGGTTTGGGGAGCCCGCGGGGGGGTCGGGGGCGCGCATCCAGCGACCCTCGGCTCCTCCCCGTGCGGGGGGGGGGCGGGGGGGGGGGGGGGGGCCCCCCCCACCCCCCCCGCCCTTTTCCCCGGGGAAAAAAACCT
>NW_024508269.1:6120-7523 GCF_017590135.1 Pyrgilauda ruficollis | reverse complement strand
TGGGACCGGGGTTAGCGGGGGGGGCGGGGGGCGGCGGGGCCGCTCCTCGCGGGGCCCCCCGGACCCCCCCCGGCCGCTCCGGCGGGGCCCGCGGAGGGGGGGGGCCCCTAATGGCTTCCAGGCCTCGGCAGCCGCCGAAAACCCGCGCGGAGCGCGGCCAAAAACCCCCGAAATCGCCCCAAAAGCTTCCCGGGGCCTCCCCCGGGGGGGTCCGATGGGCTGAGCCCCCCCCCCCGCCCTCCGCGGGGCTCGGGGGTCCCGACTGGGGGGGACACCGGGGGTGGGCTGGGTGTCCCCGGTGTCCCCTCCCTGCAGGGTGGCACTGCCACCCCCCGCCGTGGGGAGGGGACGCGGCTGTGCCCCCCCCCCGGGGACACCCCCGGGTCCCCTCGCCGTGTCCCCGAGGCCGCGGTGGCGGCTCCGGCAGCGAAGGGGTGACAGCGGCGGTGCCAGCGCTGGCACCGGGCGGTGACAGATGGCGGAGGGACGCGGCCGCAGCCGGAATGGCAGATGAGGCTCCGCCGTCACCGCCGCTGCCACCGCCGCTGGCACTGTCACCGTCACTGTCACCGCCGTGTCGCTGCCGTGGCACTGGCACTGTCACTGTCACCGCCGGGGCCGCCGCCGTGTCAGTGCCGTGGCACTGTCGCCGTCGGTGCCACCACGGTGTCACTGCCATGGCATTGTCACCGTCAGTGCCTCCACCGTGTCAGTGCCATGGCATTGTCACCGTCGGTGCCACCGCCGTGTCACTGCCACCACCGTGTCACTGCCATGGCACTGTCACCGTCACTGCCACCACCGTGTCACTGCCGTGGCATTGTCACCGTCAGTGCCACCACCGTGTCAGTGCCGTGGCACTGTCACTGGCACCATCACTGTCACCGCCGTGTCAGTGCCAGTGTCACCTGCACCACCGTGGCACTGTCCCCACCACTGCCATCAGTGTGTCACTGCCACCGCCGTGTCACTGCCATGGCATTGTCACCGTCAGTGCCACCACCGTGTCACCGCCAGTGTCACCCCACGGCACCGCCGTGGCCCTGGCACTGCCACCACCCCAGGGCGCTGTCCCTGTCGCTGTCGCTGTCGCTGTCACGACACTGGCGCTGGCACCGCACCCCTCATTGTCCTGGCACTGCCTCCGGCAGTGTCACCTCCGGCTGTCGCTGTCACCTGCGGGGCCCTGCGGGGTCACGGTGACGGTGGCACGGGGCTGGGGAGGGGGTGGCGGCCACCCCGTGTCCCCTCACATGTCCCTCATGTCCCCCCGTGTCCCCTCCATGTCCCCCCCGTGTCCCCACATTGTCCCTCTTGTCCCCTCCTTGTCCCCCTCAATGTCCTCCAGTTGTCCCCGTGTCCCCCCCTGTCCCTCCCCCGTCCCCCCCTCGTCCCCCCCCCGT
>NW_024508269.1:2229-4888 GCF_017590135.1 Pyrgilauda ruficollis | reverse complement strand
GGGGGGGGGTACCGGTGCGCTTTGCCGCTGGCCGCGCTCGGCCGCTGCCCCCCCGAAATGGGGTGTAACGGGTGGGGGTGCGACCCCCGGTGCCTCCCGGGGCAGCGGCGGCTGCGGGGAGCGAGACGGGGCCGGTGCGGGGCTCCCGTCCCGGTGCGGCTCCGCGGTGCGCGGGGGCTCCCGGTTCTGCCTCGGTGCGGAGCGGATCCGAGCCCCGGGACGCCGAGGGGCTCGGAGCGGGAGCGCGGGGACGGGGCCGCCGGTGCCACGGGGCTTTGGCGTGCCCGGCACCGCCGGGACGGGCGGGACCGCGGCCCCGGAGCGCGGCGGGAGCGGCGGGACCCGCCGGAGCGCGGCCGGGAGGCTCCGGGGGCGAAACCCGCGGGGACACCGGCTCCGGGGGCGCCTCGTTCCGGGGGTGCTCGGGGGGGGGGCCGCCATCCCGTTTTTTGGAGGAGGGGGGAGGAACAGCGGCCGCTTCCCGGAGAGGGCACAGCTCGGGGGCTGCGGCTCGGGGGTCCCGCAGGGGTCCGTGCCCCCCTCCTCGCTGTCCCGGGACGCCCCCGGTGTCCCCCCCGGCGCGGTTGGCGGGCCGCCCCCGCCGGGCGTTGCTGCTGCCCCCCCGCCCCCGCCGCCGTTGCCCTTTTCTCCCGCTTTTCGGGGCGGTTTTGGCGGCCGGTTGCGTCTGGGCCGGCGGCCAGCGGCGCTTCTCGCAGCTTCGGCGCCCGCCCCGCACACGCGTGTGCACGCGCCAGGGACACGCCAGCGCACACGCGTGTGCCCCTGCCCGCACACGCCGTGCCCGGTGCCCCCGGTGCTCCCGGTGCCCCCGGTGCCCGGTGCTCCCGGTGCCCCGCGCTCCCCTCGGGCCGCCCTGCCCGCTCCGCGGCCGCTTTGGGCCGGTGCCACCGGCGGATTTCGGGCCAGGGCTTGCACCGGGAGCGGCCTGCGGGACGGGCGGCGGTGCTTGTCCTCCCGCTGTCCCCTGATGTCCCCTGGTGTCCCCTGGTGTCCCCTGGCAGCGGCTCCGGCCTCCTTGGGGACGCCTCGGGCTCCGGCTGTCGGTGCCCTGCGTCCCGCCCGTGTCACTCCGTGTCCCCTCCGTGGTCCCCCCGTGTCCCTCCGCATCGCCGCCGTGTCCCTGGGGTCCCCTTGTGTCCCCTTGTGTCCCCTCCCCGCCGCACGGAGCCACCCCCTGCCCGTCCCCGTCGCTGTCACCACCCCCGGCGCTGTCACCGCCGCGCCGAGGGGACACCCAGCCCCGTGCCAGTGTCCCTTGTCCAGGTGTGACAGCGCACGCGCGGCGGTGACACTCGTGACAGGTGTGACACGCGTGTGTCACGGGGCACAGGTGTGACAATCGAGCGACGGGGCTCGAGCGTGACACGCGCGTGTGACGGGACACGGCTGTGACACGCGCGTGTGACGGGGCGCAGGTGTGACGGGGCACAGGTGTGACGAGGACACAGGCAGCACACGCGTGTGACACGCGTGTGACACGGGCGCGTGCCAGGCCCGGTGCCCCCCGTGCCGTGGCTGATGCAATCGGGGCGGGGGGAGGCACCAAAACCCCCGCCCCACACCCGGGGGGGACACGGGGGGGAGACACACCGGGGGGACACACTGCCGGCGGCTCTTTGTGCGTGTGCTGGGGTTTTGGGGGGCACGGGGGCGCGGAGCTCCGGAACCTGAGGAGGCCTGGGCGCCGCCCTGGGGTCACTGCGGTGTCCTGAGGGGTCCCACGTGTCCTGAGGGGTCACTCCGGTGTCCCAAAGGGTCACTCTGATGTCCCAAGGGGTCACTCAGGTCTCCAGAGGGGTCCCAGGTGTCTGGGAGGGGTCACTCTGATGTCCAGAGGGGTCCCACGTGTCCCAAGGGGTCCCAGGTGTCCTGAGGGGTCACTCAGGTGTCCTGAGGGGTCTCAGGTGTCCAGAGGGGTCACTCAGTTGTCCAGAGGGGTCATTCTGATGTCCTGAGGGGTCACTCAGATGTCCCAAAGGGTCACTCAGGTGTCCAGAGGGGTCACTCCGGTGTCCCGAGGGGTCCCAGGTGTCCCGAAGCCCCCCTGCCCCGAGCGGACGCTGCCGGGCCTCGCCCTGGGGTCCCGTGCGGGATCCCTGCCCAGGGGGGGCCACCACCGTCCCCACCCCCCCAGGAAAACCCCCCTGCTGCGGTTTTGGGCTGAAAACCGCCAGCTTTGGGGCCGGCCGGGAGCCGCTGCCCAGGCCCGCCGCCGAAACGCCCAAATTTTGGTTTCTTTCCTTTGCGTAGAGGGATTTAATTACCGGGGGGGGGTGTGGAGGGGGGAAGCGTTGGCTCCGAGAGCCGCGTCCGGGATTTTGGGGGCAGAAACGTCGGGTTTGGGCCATTCCGCGCTGGGGCCGCCGCGGGGCTGGGGCAGGGGGCCAAAGCCGGGCCCTTCCCGGGGGAAGGGGGGAGCGGGACCCCCGGGAACCCCCCCGGGCCCGGGGGCGTCCTCGCCCGACCCTTTTTGCACGAGGGGATTTTTGCACGAGGGCTTTGCACGAGCACGAGGGGCCGCAACAGGAGCCCCCCCCGCCCCCTCCGCGGGGGTTTTTTGGGGCCAATCCGCGGGCTTTCGGCGAAGCCCCCCCCCCGGGGGTCTCACCCTCCCCCACACCGGGGTCCCCTCCCCTCC
>NW_024508269.1:0-1835 GCF_017590135.1 Pyrgilauda ruficollis | reverse complement strand
CGGGACCCCTGCCCGCACACGCACACGCTCACCGGCAGGGACCCCCCCGCACCGGGACCCCCCCACCGCCGGTAACCGGGACCCCGCGGCGGCTGCGCTGTCCCGCCAGCCGCGACCCCGCTGCTCCATCCCGCCGTCACCGGGACCCCCGGCACCTGAGCGTTCCGCCCCGCACGGTCCGGACCCCCGGACCCGCCGCCCCCTTGCCGGTAGTCCCCGTTAACCCCTTCCCCCCCAGTCCGTTTGCGCCCCCCGTCCCCGTCTGTCGCCCCCGGTTCTGCCCCGCCGGGGCCCGACTGGCAGCTGCCCACGGCCGGGATGCGCCGCCGCGATGGTACGGACCGGGCGGGCCGGGAGCGGGGACCGGCACCGGGGACACCGGGGACCGCGACAGCGGCCGGGAAGGGGCCGGGGACCGGCGGCACCGGGAGCGGGGAGAAGGGACGCGGAGCGGCGGCGCTGCCGGTGGAGGGAGGGGACGGAGGTGGCACCGGGGACTGCCGGGGACCGAGATCGGTGGCACCGGTGCGGGGTCGGCAGCAGGGAACGGCGCCGGGGATGGGGAGCGGGGCAGCCGAGCCCCGACGGCGGCGGGAGCATCACCGGGAGGCGGACGGGGACGAGCGGGGAGGGACGGGGCTGCGGTGACACGGGGGACCGGGCTGCGGTGACACCGGGGACCGGGCTGAGGCAGTGCCCGAGACCGGGCTGTGGTGGCACCGGGGATGGAGCTGCGGTGACACCGGGAACGGGGCTGTGGTGACAGCGGGGACCGGGCTGTGGTGACACGGGGGATGAGGCTGTGGTGGCACCGGGGATGAGACTGTGCCAGTACCGGGAACGGGGCTGCGGTGGCACTGGGGACGGGGCTGTGGTGGCACCGGGGATGGGGCTGTGCCGGTACCGGGGACGGGGCTGCGGTGGCACCGGGGACGGGGCTGTGGTGGCACCGGGGACTGGGCTGTGCCGGTACCGGGGACGGGGCTGTGGTGGCACCGGGGACAGGGACAGCACTGGCCCAGGCTCAGCCGTCCCCGCTCCGGCCGCACCGGAGCCCCGCGGCACCGGGAGCCGCCTCTTCCCCGGAGCGCCCCGGGCACCGGGAACCCCGCGGGGCCGCGACTGCCGGGATCCCCCCGGGGGCCGCACCCCTCATTCCCGGGGCACGCCGACGGTGCCGGGCCCGGCGCGGGGCACATCCCCGGTGCCCGCCGGCCCAGCCCAGCCCGTTGCCGTGCCCTCCCGTGCAGGATGAGTTCCACCCCTTCATCGAGGCGCTGCTGCCGCACGTCCGGGCCTTCTCCTACACCTGGTTCAACCTCCAGGCCCGCAAGCGCAAGTACTTCAAGAAGCACGAGAAGCGGATGTCCAAGGAGGAGGAGCGCGCCGTCAAGGACGAGCTGCTGGGCGAGAAGCCGGAGGTCAAGCAGAAATGGGCCTCGCGCCTCCTGGCCAAGCTGCGCAAGGACATCCGGCCCGAGTGCCGCGAGGACTTCGTGCTGTCCGTCACCGGCAAGAAGGCGCCGTGCTGCGTGCTCTCCAACCCCGACCAGAAGGGCAAGATCCGCCGCATCGACTGCCTGCGCCAGGCCGACAAGGTGTGGCGCCTGGACCTGGTGATGGTCATCCTCTTCAAGGGCGTCCCGCTGGAGAGCACGGACGGCGAGCGCCTGGCCAAGGCGCCGCAGTGCGCCAGCCCCGGCCTCTGCGTGCAGCCCCACCACATCGGCGTCACCATCAAGGAGCTCGACCTCTACCTGGCTTACTTCGTCCACGCGCCAGGTGAGCGTCGTGTTTTCCCGGAGACCCCCCCCACCCGCGGGACCCCCCCCCAG
>NW_024508268.1:0-613 GCF_017590135.1 Pyrgilauda ruficollis | reverse complement strand
TTCTGTCCATGGATCTGCATCCCACTGTTTGCTCCTGTCCCGTGACCTCCATCCCACCCCCATCCACCCCCGTTATCAGCTGGGCTTTGTCATTGGCCAGGCCTGGTCCTTAAAACAAGAAACAGCCCCTGGGTTTGTGACTGGACTCTTAAATTAGCCCTGGAGCCTCCCTCCCTGAAGCTCCTCAGCTCCACGTGCTGTGGGAAGGGCAGGAAGGGCTCTCTGGTGCCCTGGCAGATGTGGCACCTGAGCCTCATCCAGGTGGAATCAGAATCATGGAATGGTTTGGGTTGGAAGGGACCTTAAATCCCACCCAGTGCCACCCCTGCCATGGCAGGGACACCTTCCACTGTCCTAGGGAGCTCCGAGCCCTGTTCAGCCTGGCCTTGGGCACTGCCAGGGATCCAGGGCACCCTGTGTCAGGACCTGCCCACCCTCACAGCCAGCAATTCCTTCCTCATGGCTCATCTGAACTTCCCCCTGGAGTGGCTGAAGCTGCAGTGGTCTACACTCACTCTGAGATGGCCCTGGCCCATTTCCATCTGCAGAGAAGCAGGAGGTCACTCCTGGCCTGTGCTCTAGTGGAGCTGGGGCCAGGGTGAGCCCTGCAGGG
>NW_024508267.1:0-603 GCF_017590135.1 Pyrgilauda ruficollis | reverse complement strand
TACTCCTCTGTGTAAAGGAGGCAAACAGATAGCTAACTGAAGTTCTAAAGTACTTTTCACAGAATATACATCAAGCCTGAATTTATTTCTTAGCTCAGGTATTTTCTGAAACAGAGATTGCATTTAATAACTCCAAATTATTATCTTTTGGCATTTTGAGGGGTTTTTTAACTCTTCCTATAATGGTAGAATTCTGAGAGGAAAGTAAGTTTCAGGTTTGTTTTTTTAAGTATTACTTGGGGTTGAATCTATTTCCATATTTCAGATGTGCTTACTGGGGACACTGCTCTGATCTGACTTCAGCACACGTTTTCACTCTTAGAGCAGAACACCAATCACCTAAGGAATCTGCACTTCAAATGGACAAACATCCACAGAGGTCAGCCCTCTGTAGGATCATGGTGGTGGAGCACAGCCCCTCTCAGGCCCCCCGCAAGGGAAATGCAATGTAAATGCAGCTCCAAGTACCATGAATCCAGATGGAAAACACAAGCTAGTGCCCTTCCACTGCTGAACGGGCTGGACTTTCACCAATTCAGTCTCCATGTTTATTCTGTGGAAAGTACTTGAGCTGTTTGTTTGCCTCCTTTACACAGAGGAGTA
>NW_024508266.1:0-610 GCF_017590135.1 Pyrgilauda ruficollis | reverse complement strand
GGATGATTGAGTTGTCTGGAAGAAATGTGAAGGTTAATGAAGGGAAAAAGAAAAGTGACTGATTTGACCTTTTAGATACAAGGACAGGCTGCTAGAGGGATGGAACACAGGAAGAGTGTTATGGTTGTCATGATAATAAAGTGTAAAGCATTGGCCAGAGGAGACAGTGAAGGATGAATCCAAGGATGCAGTCAAGGATGAATCTTCAGTTAGAAAACATCTGCTATAAACAAAGATCAGGAGCATTGAACTCACTCTGTAAAGGAGACTTGTTTAAATGTTCCTTAATAAAGGATTTAATAATTATTAATCCTTAATAATTATTCATCCTTAATAACTCCTTAATAAAGGAATTTTATGGAAAGGAATTGAGTAACACTAGGTGTGTCTGCTACTTGTGAGTATTAATACCCAGCACCATATTCAAACAGAAAAATTCCTCCTGAGTATGAAAGAAAGAACCATTTATTTTCCGTGAACCACGAGAATTGTCTCCTGCAGAGTGGATTATTAGACTGTCAAAAGCAAGGAGTGAAAAAGAAGAGAGTGAAAATGAGTTTTGGAAGCACTAGGCCTAAAGCTGGGTTTGCCAGACCCTGCTGGCAAGCGG
>NW_024508265.1:0-610 GCF_017590135.1 Pyrgilauda ruficollis | reverse complement strand
CGGCGAGGGCGCCCGCGGAGGGAAGGACGAAACTAGCGAGGCTTTCCCGGAGAACGGCGCCTGTTGTGCGGCCGGGGGGGGGCACTCGCAGGTGCCTGTCGCCAGGGAGGGGGGGACGATGCGGAGGAGGGGAGAGGGTAGCTGCAGGCGCCGTTTTGCAGGCGGAGGAGGTAAGCGCACACTACTCACCGGCAGCTCCACGCTGACTTCGGTCCCGTCCAGGAGAAGGACGCGGCACTGCAGCACCGGCTTGCTGCCGCCGGCCGCCGGGATGTGGACGGGCGCTCCGGCGCCGTGCACGACCCCGCCGGGGAGCGGCGAGGAGGGGAAGGCTCCCGAGCCGACGGCCGCGGCGGCGGCTCCTCGCAGCCCCCCGTCCCGCTCGTCCCCCTCGCCGCCGAGCCCACCTCGCCCGGCTCCGCGCCCGGCTCCTCGCCCGTAGCGCTGCATCGACCGCCGGCCAAAGGTCCTGCGCAGGAACCGCAGCATCCTGGGGGCGCCCTGCCCGGCCGCTCACACCCCCGAGCCCGCAGCTCCGCGCCCGGCCCCGCGGCGCCTCCCAGAGCAACGCAGCAGCGCCGCCCGCCGGGAGCCAGCCCGCGCCGGGCGC
>NW_024508264.1:0-610 GCF_017590135.1 Pyrgilauda ruficollis | reverse complement strand
AGGCCTGGAGAGGAATTGTTGCATCTGAAAATAAAATGTGAAGACAGCAGCTCACACTGTACATGGAATTTAGAGTTCTGCACTAAAGAACTGCAAATATATTAAAAATACAGAAGTTAAAATCCAAAGGCATCACCAGCAGGGATGGAAGTGAGCAGCTCCTGCCTGCACAAGGATTAGAAATCCCCCTCCTCTCCAGAGCTGAAAGTCATCACTTTTTTTTTCATTCCAGCATGGTGTGTGGCCTGAAAGCTGCCTGGGTTTTGCCATTCAAAACAGATCTCAGACTTGCATGAGGGGAATTTTTCTCTCCAGGGATTTTTCTCTTCCTCTCCCTGCTTCACCAACGAGTTGGGTGCCTGTTTGAGGTTCTTGCCCATCCAGATATTGCAGTTCAGTGTTTTAGAAAGGAGTTTTAAATGCAGATTACAGGCATTGAGAACATCTGCAGCCTTTGTGTTTTACCATTTTCTTGGTTTATTTTTGTCCCTGGAGCTGTTATTTCCTCTCAGCTGTTATTTACACATCTTTCCAGGCTGAACTGGATGGTTTGGGATTGCCTGGAATGCCCGTGCTGGCAGGATTTGGCTTGGAAGGGACCTTAAAAATC
>NW_024508263.1:0-610 GCF_017590135.1 Pyrgilauda ruficollis | reverse complement strand
CTTTGGGTTTAGGGTCAGGGCTGGGGGGTGGGGTCAGGGCTTTGGGTTTAGATTCAGAGCTCAGGATTTGGGGTCAGAGCTTTGGGTTTAGGGTCAGAGCTTTGAGTTTAGGGTCAGGGCTTTGGGTTTAGGGTCAGGGCTTTGGGTTCGGGGTCAGAGCTTTGGGTTTAGGGTCAGAGCTTTGGGTTTAGGGTCAGAGTTGCAGGTTTGGGGTCAGGGCTTTGGATTTAGGGTCAGAGCTTGGGGTTTGGGGTCAGAGCTCAGGGTTTAGGATCAGAATTTGGGGTGTAGGCTCAGAGCTCAGGGTTTAGGGTCAGAGCTTTGGGTTTAGGGTCAGAGCTGAAGGTTTGGGGTCAGAGCTTGGAGTGTGGGCTCAAAGCTTTGGGTTTAGGGTCAGAACTCAGGTTTGGGGTCAGGGCTTTGGGTTTAGGGTCAGGGTTTGGGGTTTGGACTCAGAACTCAGGGTTTAGGGTCAGAACTTTGGGGTGTGGGCTCAGAGCTCAGGATGTGGGCTCAGAACTCAGGGTTTGGGGTCAGAACTCGGAGTTCAGGGTCAGAATTTGGGGTGTGGGCTCAGAGTTCAGGGTTTAGGGTCAGAACTCGGGGTTTA
>NW_024508262.1:0-610 GCF_017590135.1 Pyrgilauda ruficollis | reverse complement strand
CACACAGACACCCCAAAAACACCAAAAGCACCCCAAAACTGCCCCCAAAACGCCCCAAATACACCAAAAACACCCAAAAACTGCACAGACACACCCCAAAAACGGCCAAAAACACCCCAAAACTGCACACAGACACCCCAAAACCACCAAAAACTGCCCAAAACTGCCCAGACACCCCAAAAACACCCCAAAACTGCACACAGACACCCCAAAAACACCAAAAGCACCCCAAAACAGCCCCCAAAACGCCCCAAATACACCAAAAACACCCAAAAACTGCCCAGACACACCCCAAAAACGACACCCCAAAAACACCCCAAAACTGCACACAGACACCCCAAAGACACCCCAAAACCAGCCAAACTCACCCCAAAACACCCAAAATCCACCCAGAGTCACCCCAAAAACAGCCCCAGGACCCCAAAAAACACCACCCAGACCCTCAAAACACCCCAGGACCCCCAAAGCCCCTCATGGGACCCCAAAACCAGCCCTGGAACCCCCAAAATATCCTCAGGATGCCCAAAAACAACCCCGGGACCCCAAAAATGACCCTGGGACCCCCCCCCAAATCCCCCCGGGACCCCTTAAATTTCCTCCAAATCCCCCA
>NW_024508261.1:0-610 GCF_017590135.1 Pyrgilauda ruficollis | reverse complement strand
TTGTAAATTATTTGCTTTTGCTTCTTCTCCGAATCCTGGGAATCATCCCCAAATTCCTGTTTGCCAACAGGGATGCCACCGAAATGGGAATTACTCTGTGTTTTTCTGGCTCTCAGTCATGTTCCTCCCGTTTTCCACAGCTCCCACCCTTTCCCAGGAATTGTTGCCAGCAACTTCCCGATCCTATCGAGTGGCAGGGCTGAGCTCCAAGGAAATGTATTTGTTTTCCATAAAACCAATGTTTGGAGACTCTGAGGGACCGGAGACGACGCTCCTTGGACAAACAGGTATGAAGGATGGAGACCTGGATTTTCCAGGGAAAACTGCTCTTGAGGCTGATTTTTTGGGGTTTATACCCTTTTTCTCTTTGCTGGAGAAGCTAAAAGAGGTTTAAAATTCACCTTTTTTGTTTGGGTCTTACAGCAGGAGCTGCCAGGGAGCCACCAACCGCTCCAGCGGCTCCTGCACCGTTGGATACGAGGAAATCTCCATCTGGATCTCCCAGCAGTGTGGGGACCACTCCTCCCCCAGTGCCCACCAGTACAAAACTCCCAGAGCCCCCAGTTTGGACCAGCACGGTGTCGGCACCACTGACAACCCTGCCTGGGCC
>NW_024508260.1:0-610 GCF_017590135.1 Pyrgilauda ruficollis | reverse complement strand
AAGCCACATGTCCTGTTCCTGGTTGTGCTGTCGCATGCCTAACGATGCTGCTGAGCCAGATTGGAGTTGGACTGGGCTTTTAAACTGTTGTTGTGTTCCTGGGAGAGTAGTGAAGTGTCAGAGAGCAGTGTGAGCTCTCCCAGCATGATGAACGTGAAGCCTCTGTAAGTCTGTACTTGTAAAAAACTGAGTTTTCCTTCCTGTCCTCTCAGGGGGTGCATTGAAATATCTTTGTGGTGTTGTCCAGTGATAAATATACAAACTGTAACTGGGAGTTTCCTGCTAGTGGGAGAACATTTTTGACTGGAAAATATGTAGGTCTGTTCCTTAATCAGGAAGTAATTTTACTTCTTTGTTTTCTCTGATCAGGTCAAGGGCAGAGATAGAACATGAAGCACTCATCGATGGGAATCTTGCAACAGAAGCCAACCTGATAATTTTGGATACTCTAGAGATAGTTGTACAGGTGAGGCTGATAAGAAAATGGAGATATAATGGCATTACAGTCACCTGGCCAGGCAGCACTTTGTTAAACCAAACTGCCTCAGTGCTGGGAGAACTGTTCAGCTGCAGCAGGAAGGGGGTGATGCCTCTCCCAAATCCCAGCCTG
>NW_024508259.1:0-610 GCF_017590135.1 Pyrgilauda ruficollis | reverse complement strand
TTTTTGGCACCCATCAGGTTAAAAATCTTATTATTGGCACGCATCAGATTAAAAATCAGATTACTGGCACCCATCACATTAAAAATCAGATTTTTGGCAGCCATCAGATTAAAAATCAGATGTATTAATTAACTTTTAGGTTAATCAATGAACTGAAATTTGGGTGCAGCAGCTGCAGGCAGTACCTGGCGGTACAGGAAGGATCTGCTCTTCACCTTCACCTCCCAGAACTCCAGTCCCCTAAAAAAAACCAAAAAAAAGGCATTTAAATCAAATTTCAGGTGGTTTTTAATCTCCCAGAACTCCAGTCCCCTAAAAAAAACCAAAAAAAAGGCATTTAAATCAAATTTCAGGTGGTTTTTAGCACATAAACCTCAGGTTAATGAGAGTAATTAACCTGCAGTGCCCCAATTAAGATGAAACCTGGGACACAATTCTTTCCTAAAAATGACCAAAAAATCTGATAATCACATTAAATACATAAAATAAAAATAAATACATAAAAATACAAATAAATACATAAAAATGCAAATAAATACATAAACATTTCAATATATAAATATATATTAAATTTATATTAAATTTATAAATACTATATTTATATTTATAA
>NW_024508258.1:0-10402 GCF_017590135.1 Pyrgilauda ruficollis | reverse complement strand
GACCATTTGGGGTTTGGGGTTCAGGATCTGGAGTTCAGGATTCAGGATTTGGAATTTGGGACCATTTGGAATTTGGGACCATTTGGGGTTCAGGGTTCAGGATTTGGGATTCGGGATTTGAGGTTCAGGGTTCAGGATTTGGGTCCATTTGGTGTTTGGGAATTGGGGACGGGATCCAGGATCCAGGATTCAGGATTTGGGATTTGGGACCATTCAGGGTCTGGGATTCGGGATTCAGGATTTGGGATTTGGGACCATTCAGGGTCTGGGATTCGGGATTTGGAATTTGGGACCATTTGGAATTCAGGGTTTGGGGTTCAGGATTTGAGGTTCAGGATTCAGGGTTTGGGGTCTGGGACCATTCGGGGTCTGGGATTCGGGATTTGGAATTTGGGCCCATTTGGGGTTCAGGATTTGGGATTCGGGATTCAGGATTTGGGATTTGGGATTCGGGATTCAGGATTCGGGATGTGGGGCCATTTGGTGATTGGGAATTGGGGTCGGGATCCAGGATTCGGGGTTTGGGACTCAGAATTTGGGGTTCAGGATTCGGGGTTTGGGGTTTGGGTTTCAGGGTTTGGGGTTCAGGATTTGGGGTTCAGGGTTCGGGGTTTGGCCCATTTGGGGTTTGGGTTTCAGGGTTTGGGGTTCAGGGTTCAGGGTTCGGGGTTTGGGACTCAGAATTTGGGGTTCAGTATTCGGGTTTGGGGTTTGGGTTTCAGAATTTGGGGTTCGGGGTTTGGGGTTCAGGTTTGGGGTCGGGGTCCCTGTCCCTCGGCGCCGCCCCGGGGCCGGGAAGGACGTTGGGGATCTCAGAGGTCGCCGGGGATTCCCAAAATCCCCAAATCCCCAAATCCCAAATCCCCTTAATCCCAAAAGGGGGGAGGGGAGGGGAGGGCGCCAGCTGCTGCTCCAGCTGCTCCTCGTTAGGGACGGCCCCAAAATCCCCGGATTCGGCCCCAAAACCTCGGATTCGGCCCCAAAATCACAGAATCCAGCCCCAAAATCAGAGAATCCGGCCCCAAAATCCCCGGATTCGGCCCCAAAACCTCGGATTCCACCCCAAAATCACAGAATCCAGCCCCAAAATCACAGGATTCCACCACAAAATCAGAGAATCCGGCCCCAAAATCAGAGAATCCAGCCCCAAAACCTCGGATTCCACCCCAAAATCACAGAATCCAGCCCCAAAATCACAGAATCCGGCCCCAAAATCCCCGGATTCGGCCCCAAAATCCCCGGATTCAGCCACAAAATCACAGAATTCAGCCCCAAAATCACAGAATTCCACACCAAAATCCCCGGATTCAGCCACAAAATCACAGAACTCTGCCCCAAAATCAGAGAATCCGGCCCCAAAATCACAGAATTTGGTCCCAAAACTTCAGATTCGACCCCAAAATCACAGAATTCAGCCCCAAAATCACAGAATCCAGCCCCAAAATCACAGAATAAGGCCCCAAAACCTCGGATTCCGCCCCAAAATCACAGGATATGGCCCAAAAACTTCGGATTCTACCCCAAAATCACAGAATTCAGCCCCAAAACCCCAAGATTTGGCACCAAAATCCCCAGATTCAGCCCCAAAATCCTGAAATTTGGCCCCAAAACCTCGGATTTGACCCCAAAATCCCGAAATTCAGCCCCAAAACCCCAGATTCAGCCCCCAAATCCCCGGATTTGGCCCTAAATTCCTGGGATTCCACCCCAAAATGCCCGGATTTGGCCCCAAAACCCTGAGATTCAGCACCAAAATTCCCAAATTAAGCCCCAAAATCCCCAAATAAGGTCCCAAAATCCCCAAATTTGGTCCCAAAATCCTGGAATTGGACCCCCAAAACCCCCAAATTCAGCCCCCAACCCCCAGATTCGGCCCCAAAATCCCAGAATTCAGCCCGAAAACCCCGGATTCAGCCCCAAAATCCCCAGATGCAACCTCAAAATCTCCGGATTTAGCCCCAAAATCCCAGATTCAGCCCCAAACCCCCAAGATTCAGCCCCAAAATCCCCAAATTTGGCCCCAAAATCCTGGAATTTGCCCCCAAAATCCCAGAATTCAACATCAAAAGGCCTGGATTCAGCCCCAAAATCTTGGAAATAGGCTCCAAAATCCTGGATTTGGCCCCAAAACCCTTCGATTCCACCCCAAAATCCCAGATTCGACCTCAAAACCCCAAATTTGGCACCAAAGTCCCCAAATTTGTCCCCAAAGTCTGGGATTTGAACACAAATTCCTGGATTTGACCCCAAAATCCCCACATTCAGCACCAAAATCCCCAAATTCGGGCCCAAAACACCAGAATTTGGCCCCAAAATCCCCAAATTTGACCCCAAAATCCTGGAGTTCGGAGCCAAAATCCCTGGATTTGGCCAAAAATCCCCAGATTCTGCCCCAAAATCCTGAGATTCGCTCCCATCCTTGGGGAACTGCTCACCCCACAAATAAACCCCAAATCCCACCAAAAAAAAACCCCAAAAAAACCCAAAATCCCACAAAAAACCCCCCAAAAATCTCTCAAAAAATCTGAAATCCCACCAAAAAAACACCCCAAAACCCTCAAAAAACCCCAAAATCCCACCAAAAAAACCCCAAATCCCGATGGATTCTCCCTGGGGATGTTCCCATTTCCCAAAATCCCCCAAAATTCCCCCAAAATCCCCAGGATTTGGGGTTTCCTGGGGATTTTAGGGTCCCCAATCCAGACACACCCCATAAATTTTGGGGATTTTGGGGTTCCTGGACCCCGAACTGACCCCACCCCATAAATTTGGGGTTTCCAAACCGATCCAACCTCATAAATTTTGGGGTTTCTTGGAGGTTTTAGGGTTTCCAAACTGATCCCACCCCACAAATTTTGGGGTTTCCCGCAGATTTTGGGATTTCCCAGAGGTTTTTGGGGTTCCCAAACCCATCCCACCCCACAAATTTTGGGATTTCCTGCAGATTTTGGGGTTCCCGGAGCCCAAACCGCCCCCACCCCCTAAATTTGGGGTCCCCAGACCGGTCCCACTGCCCAGGTTTTGGGGTTTCCCGGGGATTTTGGGGTTTTCAAGCCAGTCCGACCCCAAAAAATTTGGGGGTTTCTGGGGATTTTGGGATTTCCTGCAGGTTTGGGGGTTTCCAAAGCGGTCCTACCTCAGAAATTTTGGGGTTTTCTCGGGGATTTTGGGGTCCCCAGACTGGCCTCACCCCATAAATTTTGGGGTTTCTCGGGAATTTTGAGGTTTCCCAGCGGTTTTTGGGATCTCTCCCAGGGATTTTGGGGTTTCCAAACTGATCCCACCCCACAAATTTGGGGTTTTCTTGGGGGTTTGGGGGTCCCTCCCAGGGATTTTGGGGTTTCCTGGTGATTTTGGGGCCCCCAAATCGGTCCAACCCCTCAAATTTTGGGTGTTCTGGGGGATTTTGGGGTTTCCCGGGGTTTTTTGGGTCCCTCCCGGTGATTTTGGGGTCCCCAAACCAGTCTCACCCCACAAGTTTTGGGGTTTTCTCGGGGATTTTGGGGTCCCCAGACTGGCCTCACCCCATAAATTTTGGGGTTTCTCGGGAATTTTGAGGTTTCCCAGCGGTTTTTGGGATCTCTCCCAGGGATTTTGGGGTTTCCTGGTGATTTTGGGGCCCCCAAATCGGTCCAACCCCTCAAATTTTGGGTGTTCTGGGGGATTTTGGGGTTTCCCGGGGTTTTTTGGGTCCCTCCCGGTGATTTTGGGGTCCCCAAACCAGTCTCACCCCACAAGTTTTGGGGTTTTCTCGGGGATTTTGGGGTCCCCAGACTGGCCTCACCCCATAAATTTTGGGGTTTCTCGGGAATTTTGAGGTTTCCCAGCGGTTTTTGGGATCTCTCCCAGGGATTTTGGGGTTTCCAAACTGATCCCACCCCACAAATTTTGGGGTTTCCCGCAGATTTTGGGATTTCCCAGAGGTTTTTGGGGTTCCCAAACCCATCCCACCCCACAAATTTTGGGATTTCCTGCAGATTTTGGGGTTCCCGGAGCCCAAACCGCCCCCACCCCCTAAATTTGGGGTCCCCAGACCGGTCCCACTGCCCAGGTTTTGGGGTTTCCCGGGGATTTTGGGGTTTTCAAGCCAGTCCGACCCCAAAAAATTTGGGGGTTTCTGGGGATTTTGGGATTTCCTGCAGGTTTGGGGGTTTCCAAAGCGGTCCTACCTCAGAAATTTTGGGGTTTTCTCGGGGATTTTGGGGTCCCTCCCGCAGATTTTGGGTTTTCCCAGGGATTTTGGGGTTTCCCGGGGATGTTTTGGGTCCCTCCCAGTGATTTTGGGGCCCCCAAACCGATCCCACCCCTTAAATTTTGGGGTTTTCCCGGGGATTTTGGGGTCCCTCACGAGGATTTCGGGATCCCCAGACCGGTCCCACCCCCCAAATTTGGGGTTTCCCGGGAATTTTGGGCTCCCCAGACCAGTCCCACCCCACAGAATTTGGGGTCCCTCGGGGGTTTTGGGGTTTCCCGGGGATTTTTGGGTCCCTCCCGGTGATTTTTGGGTCCCTCCCGGTGATTTTGGGCTCCCCGGACCGGTCCCTCCCGGGATTTTGGGGTTTTTTGGGGCATTTTGGGTCCCTCCCGGTGATTTTGGGCTCCCCGGACCGGTCCCACCCGGGATTTTGGGGTTTTTTGGGGCATTTTGGGTCCCTCCCGGTGATTTTGGGCTCCCCGGACCGGTCCCACCCGGGATTTTGGGGTTTTTTGGGGCATTTTGGGTCCCTCCCGGTGATTTCGGCTCCCTCCCGGGGATGCTCGGGCGGCGGGGCCGCGGCCGCCTTCCCGCAGCTCCCGCAGTTCCCGCAGTTCCCGCCCCCGGGTTTATCCCGGGTAGATCCCGGGTTTGTCCCGGTTTTTATCCCGGTTTTATCCCGGTCCCGGTTTGTCCCGGTTGGTCCCGGTGCGGTGCCCATCGCTCCCCGCGCGTTCCCGTACCGTACATGGCGCTGCGGCGGCTCCGGGCCCGGCGGCGGCTCCGGGGCCGGGAGCGGCGGGGGCGGCCCCGGGGGCGGCTCCGGGAGCGGCTCCGCCCGCGGCACCGGCGGGAGCGGAGCCGGGAACGGCGGGGAAAACCGGGATGGGAAAACCGGGAACAGCGGGAAAAACCGGGATGGAACAGCGGGAACAGCGGGAGGGAACAGCGGGAACGGGGTGGGAAAACAGGGAACGGGGGGAAAACCGGGATGGGAAAACCGGGAACGGGATGGGAAACCGGGAACGGGATGGGAAAACCGGGATGGAAAAGCGGGGAAATCCGGACGGGAACGGAGGGAAAACCGGGAACAGCGGGAAGGGGATGGGAAAACCGGGAACGGGAATGGGGGGGAAAACGGGGAACGGGAACGGGATGGAAAACCCGGAACAACGGGAACAACGGAAATGAAGGGAAAACCGGGAACAGCGGGAATGGGAATGGGGGGGAGACCGGGAACGGGAACGGGATGGAAAACTGGGAATGGGAACAGAGGGAAAACCGGGAATGGGGACGGGGGGGAAACGGGAACCGGGAGCACCGGGAACAACGGGGAAAACCGGGAACGGGGACGGAGGGAAAACCGGGAATGGGGAAAACCGGGAATGGGAACAGGAAAAAACTGGGAATGGGAACGGAGGGAATGGGAGGAAAACCAGGAATGGGAATGGAGGGAAAACAGGGAATGGGGAAAAAACTGGGAATGGGAAGGGGGAAACTGGGAATGGGATCAGGATGGAAAACCCGGAATAGGAACCGTGGAAAGAGCAGGGATGGAAAACTGGGAATGGGATCACTGGGAATGGAGAACGGGGGATGGATCAGGATAAATGGGAATGGATCAGGGTGGAAAATCGGGAATGGGACTGGGAACTGGGATGGGGCTGGGATGCTGGGAATGGGGTTGGGAATGGGATTGGGAATGGGACTGGGACAGTTGGGAATGGGACTGGGAACCGGGATTGGGGCCGGAATATTGGGAATGGAAACTGGGAATGGGACTGGGAACTGGGAATGGGGCCGGGAATGGGGTCAGGATATCGGGAATGGGATTGGGATAGCAGGAATGGGGCCAGAATATCAGGAATGGAAACTGGGAATGGGGCCGGGAATGGGATTGGGATATCAAGAGTGGGATCGGGAATGGGGAATGGGATTGGGAACAGGAAATGGGACTGGGATAACTGGGAATGGGATTGGGAACCGGGATTGGGCCAAAATATCGGGAATGGGATATCGGGCATGGGATTTGGGAACTGGGAATGGCATTGGGATATTGGGAATGGGATTGGGGCCAGAATATCAGGAATGGAAACTGGGATTGGGGTTGGGAACTGGGAATGGGGCCGGGAATGGGATCGGGATATCGGGATATCGGGATCGGGATCAGGAACAGGAATGGGATTGGGAATGGAGAACAGGACTGGGATTTTGGGATACTGGGAATGGTGCTGGGAAATGGGAATGGGATATTGGGAATGGGATTGGGAATGGAGAACAGGATTGGGATTTTGGGAACTGGGAATGGGAACCGGGAGTGGGGCTGGGATAACTGGGAATGGGGCCAGAATATCGGGAATGGAAGCTGGGAATGGGGTTGGGAATGGGATGTTGGGAATGGGAACTGGGACAATCAGGAATGGGAACTGGGAATGGGGTTGGGATAAACTGGGAATGGGATATCGGGACTGGGATTGGGGACCAGGAATGGGATTGGGAACCGGGAATGGGGGTCAGGGGAACTGGGAATGGGAACGGGAACGGGAACTGGGACAGTTGGGAATGGGGCTGGGAACCGGGATTGGGGCCGGAATATCGGGAATGGAAACTGGGAATGGGGTTGGGATAAACTGGGAATGGGATTGGGATATTGGGAATGGGCTT
Source organism: Pyrgilauda ruficollis (assembly GCF_017590135.1). Taxonomy (NCBI): domain Eukaryota; kingdom Metazoa; phylum Chordata; class Aves; order Passeriformes; family Passeridae; genus Pyrgilauda; species Pyrgilauda ruficollis. Next base: position 3,543 of record NW_024508258.1, on the reverse strand, counting down.
GGGAACTGGGAATGGGGCCGGGATATTGGAGACAGTTGGGAATGGGGCTGGGAACCGGGATTGGGGCCGGAATATCGGGAATGGAAACTGGGAATGGGGCTGGGATAATTGGGATTGGGGTTGGGAACTGGGAATGGAGCCGGGAATGGGATTGGGACAATCAGGAATGGGGAGGGAACGTAGGGAATGGGGACCAGGAATGGGATCGGGATATCGGGATCGGGATCAGGAACAGGAATGGGATTGGGAATGGAGAACAGGATTGGGATTTTGGGAACTGGGAATGGGAACCGGGAGTGGGGCTGGGATAACTGGGAATGGGGCCAGAATATCGGGAATGGGATATTGGTAATGGGATTGGGATATTGGGAATGGGAACTGGGAATGGGGACAGGAATGGGATTGGGAATGGAGAACAGGATTGGGATAACTGGGAATGGGGTTGGGACAATCGGGAATGGGACTGGGAACCGGGATTGGGGCCAGAAAATCGGGAATGGAAACTGGGAATGGGATATCAAGAGTGGGATCGGGAATGGGGAATGGGAGGACTGGGGAACTGGGAATGGGATTGGGATATTGGGAATGGGCTTGGGAACTGGGAATGGGGCCGGGATATTGGAAATGGAAACTGGGAATGGGGTTGGGATAATTTGGATTGGGGCTGGGACTGGGAATGGGAACTGGGAACTGGGAATGGGATAGTGGGAATGGGAATGGGGGCAGGAATGGGATTTTGGGAATTGGGAATGGGAACCAGCAGTGGGGCTGGGATAACTGGGAATGGGATTGGGAACTGGGAATGGGGCTGGGAATGGGGTTGGGATAATCAGGAATGGGCCCTGGGGAACTGGGAATGGGATTGGGAGCAGGAAATGGGACTGGGATAAACTGGGAATGGGATTGGGATAAACTGGGAATGGGACATTGGGAATGGGGTTGGGAGCCGGGACGGAGCCCCGGAATTCCGAAGGGAAACTGAGGCAGGGATGGGCAGCGCGGCCGCTCCCGACCCCCCGGCGGGAATGACAAATCCTGGGATCGTCCAGCCGGGAAAGCCGCGGGCACGAACATTCCCAGCATCCCCAGAAATCCCAAATCCCGCCTTTCCGGGGGGGAACTCTTCCCAAAAATCCCACCAAAAAAACCCCAAAATCCCACCAAAAAAATCCCAAACCCTGCCCGAAAAATTCCAGATCCCAAAAAAACCCCAAAATTCCACCTAAAAATGCCCAAATCCCAACAAAAATCCCATCCAAAAATCCCAAATCCCACCAAAAATCCCATCCAAAAATCCCAAATCCCACCAAAAATCCCAAATCCCACCCAAGAAATTTCCCAAAAATCCCGGTAAGAATCCCAAATCCCACCAAAAAAATCCCAAATCCCACCCCAAAAAATCCCGAATTCCACAAAATAACCCCAAATGTTACCGAAAAATCTGAAATCCCACCAAAAATCCCAAAATCCCACCAAAAAATCCCAAAACCTCTCAAAAAAATCCCAAATCCCACCATGAAATCCCACAAAAAACCAAAAAAAAATCCCAAAACCCACCAAAAAACCCAAAAAATCCTCCCAAACATCCAAATCCCCCCAAAAAAAACCCCAAATCTCACAAAAAACCCCAAAATCTCTCAAAAAAAATCCCAAAATCCCACGAAAAAACCCAAATGCCACAAAAACTTCTCAAATCCCATGAAAAAATTGCAAATTCCACCCAAAAAATCCCCAAAAATCTCAGCAAAAAACCCAAAATCTCTCAAAAAAATCCCAAATCCCACCAAAAAACCCCAAAAATCCTCCCAAACATCCAAATCCCCCCCAAAAAAACCCCAAATCTCACAAAAAAACCCCAAAATCTCTCAAAAAAAAATCCCAAAATCCCACAAAAAAAACCCCAAATGCCACAAAAACTTCGGAAATCCCACAAAAAAATTCCAAAATCCCACCAAAAAGTCCCAAATTCCACAGAAACCTCCCCAAAAAATCCCAAATCCCCCCCAAAAATCAAAACCTGCTCATCAATAAACGATAATTGATAATCAATAATCGATAATCGATGATCAATAATCGAAATTTTAACAAAGCAGGACTCAGAGAAGTTCGGAATTTTTTTCATTCCCATTTTTTATTGAACAATTTGATCCCAAAAATCCCCAAATCCCAAAGTTTGACCCCAAAATTCCCGGAATTTTCCAGGAATTTTGATCCCAAAACCCCAAAATTCCCCGATTTTCCCAAGAATTCTGGAATATTCATCCCTAATCCCAAACGTTTAGCCCCAAAATTCCTGGATTTTTCTGGGAATTCCAAAATTTTCATCTTAAAAAACCCCAAATCCCAAAATTTACCCCAAAAAAACCCCAAAATTCCCAGATTCTCCCTGGAATTCTGTGAATTTTATCCCAAAAAACCCCAAAATTCCCAGATTTTCCCTGGAATTCTGTGAATTTTATCCCAAAAAACCCCCATTTTTCCCAGAATTTTCACCCCAAATCTTGAGGTTTGACCCCAAAATTCCCAGATTTTTCCCAGAATTCCCAACCTCAAAACCCCCAAATCCCAAAGTTTGACCCCAAAATTCCCGGATTTTTCCCAGAATCCCCCCAAATCCCCAAGTTTCCCTCCGCTTCCCGTCGGGAATTCCAGGATTTCCCAGCACTCCCCTGGGTGGTGCCGCTCTCAGCCCGTTCCCAATGTTCCCGTTCTCGTTCCCATTGTTCCCATTGTTCCCGTTCCCATTGTTCCCGTTCCCGTTCTTCCCGTTCCCGTTGCCGTTCCCATTGTCCCCGTTGTTCCCGTTGCCGTTCTTGTTGTTCCCGTTGCTGTTCCCATTGTTCCCGTTCCCGTTGTTCCTGTTCCTGTTGTTCCCGTTCCCGTTCCCGTTGTTTCCATTGCTGTTCCCATTGTTCCCGTTGCTGTTCCCGTTGTTCCCGTTGCTGTTCCCATTGTTCCCGTTGTTCCCGTTGCTTTTCCCACTGTTCCTGTTGTTCCCGTTGCTGTTCCCGTTGCTGTACCCGTTGCTGTTCCCATTGTTTCCGTTGCCGTTCCTGTTGTTCCCATTCCCGTTCCCGTTGTTCCCGTTGTTCCCATTGTTCCCGTCCCCATTCCCGTTCCCATTGTTCCCATTGTTCCTGCTCTCAGCCCGTTCCCGTTCCCGTTTCCATTGTTGCCGTTCCCGTTGTTCCCGTTGTTGCGGTTCCCGTTGTTCCCGTTACCATTCCCGTTGTTGCCATTCCCATTGTTGCCGTTCCCGTTGTTGCCGTTCCCGTTGTTGCTGTTCCCATTGTTCCCGTTGCCATTCCCGTTGTTGCCATTCCCGTTGCCGTTCCCGTTGTTCCCGTTGTTCCCATTGTTCCCGTCCCCATTCCCGTTCCCATTGTTCCCGCTCTCAGCCCGTTCCCGTTGCCGTTCCCATTGTTGCCGTTCCCATTGTTGCGGTTCCCGTTGTTGTTCCCGTTGTTGTTGTTCCCGTTGTTGCGGTTCCCGTTGTTCCGGTTCCCGTTGTTGTTCCGGTTCCCGCAGTTGCTGCGGGCAGCG
>NW_024508257.1:0-611 GCF_017590135.1 Pyrgilauda ruficollis | reverse complement strand
CCCTCCTTTTTCTAAGCCCCCTTAGCTCCTTCCCTTGCTTTTCTAAAATGCACTTCATGTTTAATCCAGGATGCAACTCCTCAGGAAAGAGCAATCACGAAACCTGATTATTTAGAGATTTTATTCACTGGAAAACAGATTTTCAAGCGTGTGCCAGACATGAAGGACCCAAAGTGTCCCACAACTGATCATTAAGGCCTGAATCTTCTGAGCTGGAAGACAGACACTTATTCCATTCCCTGAAGCCTGTGACAGTCTTCTGCTCCCCCCAGTGGCAAAAACCCCAAATATAATCCACAAGGAGGCCACTGAAGCAGCATCACATGCTCACACAGCACTGTTCTCAGAGGTTCTTCAAACCCAAAATCTCCAGCATGCAAAGGATTTTTGTTCTACAAAAAATAAACAACAGTCTAAATCAACATTTATATTGCTTTGTGCAAAAAAAGTTTTTGGAATTGATGAAGTAATTGCTAATGGAAGCATTTAAAATTAATCTATAATCCTAAAGCTGACAGTGATTTTCTTGGGTTAAGATAAATGAAAAAAAAATTTAAAAATAAAAATATTTTTCATTCAAGTATTAGAAGCAATCTTCTGTTAAAAAAAAA
>NW_024508256.1:0-611 GCF_017590135.1 Pyrgilauda ruficollis | reverse complement strand
TCAGACTCAGATTTTGGAGATTTTTTTGTGGGATTTTTGAGGGAATTTTGGCATTTTTGGGCAGCGGATTTGGGGCCTTAAGGGCGGAATTTGGGGTTCGTTTTTGGGGCATTTTGGGTTTTTTCGTGGAGATTTGGGGTTTTTTTGGGGGATTTTTGGGGGATTTTGGGTTTTTTGGCGGGAAATTCCGGGCTGGTTCCGGGTGAGATTTTTGTGATTTTTTTGGGAGGATTTCGGGGTTTTTTGGGATTTTTTGGGTGGGATTTTGGCTGTTTTTTGTCGGGAGTTTGGGTGGGGTCCGGGCCAGATTTTGGAGATTTTTTGGGGCAGAATTTGAAGTTTTTTTGGGCGATTTTGGGTGATTTTGGTGGGAGGTTTGGGTCGCGTACGAGTGAGATTTTGGGGATTTTTTTGGGCGGATTTTTGGATTTTTTTGGGGGGATTTTGGGTTTTTTTGGGGCAGCTTTGGGTGGGATCTCAGGGGGTTTTTGGGGAGGATTTTTGGGTTTTTCTTCCGGGGGAATTTTGGGGTTTAGTTCGGGGATATTTGGGGTTTTCTTGGTTTTTTTGGGTGGGTTCCGGGTGGAATTTCGGGGATTTTTTGGGAGGAT
>NW_024508255.1:0-611 GCF_017590135.1 Pyrgilauda ruficollis | reverse complement strand
ACCCCCCCCCCCCCCAACCCCGCATTAAACACTGGAGACGCAGCCGCTGCCTCTGCTTTGCCCCACAAGTGCCCCCAGACCCACAGGTGCCACCCCCAATGCCCCACAAGTGTCTTTGCAGTGCCCCCAAGTGCCCCATAAGTGCCCCACAGGTGCCCCACAAGTGTCCTCGCAGTAACCCCATACTCCCAAGTGCCCCCGCAGCGCCCCCAGCCCCACAAGCGCCCCCCAAGCGCCCCCAAATGCCCCCGTGTTGCCCCCCCCGGGTGCCCCCCGGGTGCCCCCGCAGTGGGGCGCGTGGCCGAGTTCTGCCAGTAGTGAGCTTTTTTTCCAGGAAAAAGTTCAGAACTAGCGGAATTCCGGCCGCACGGCCCGGGGGGACACGGGGGGGGCACCCCAGAGGGGACACCCCAAAGGGACACCCCACGGGGGACACCCCAAAGGGGACACCCCACAAGGGACACTCACAGGGACACATGGCACCCACTGGTGACCCTTGGTGGCCCCATGGCAGCGACCCCCCAGAGACCCCCAGCCCCCCCCGGTGGCTCTTGGTGGCCCCACGGCTCCTGGTGGCCCCACAGAGCCCCCCCAGACCCCCAAATCCCTCC
>NW_024508254.1:0-611 GCF_017590135.1 Pyrgilauda ruficollis | reverse complement strand
GGCAGGGTGGGGCTCTTTGGGGTGTTGTACCAAAGTGCTTAATGAACCACCAGAAGGCCCAGGTCTGTGCAGACCACTGTGGTGGTGAAGTTGTCTTCCTCACAGACACTCCTCAAGGACTTGCCTCTCTTACAGGCCGCCAGGGCAGAGATGAGGAAGAAGGCCGAGGAGGCAAGAGATGAGGTGAACTGCTGCTGGGAGCAAGTTTTGGGTCTGAGACAGCAGCCCATACCCTTGGCTCTGCCTGCTGGATGCATGGAGAGTGCTGCCCCACCACTGTGTCAATCCCCACAGGCCCTCCCCAGAGACTGACTCCCACTACCCCTCTCTGCTAGGACATTGGTGTGGACATGTCTCTTTCCCTGGATCTCCATGAGGAGATTGGCATCATAAAGACGGCACAGAACCACATGGCACAGAAGATTAAGGAGTTGACTGCCTCAGTAAGCTGTGGGGTGATGTCACCTTTGAGCTGTCATGAAAAACTTCAGAGTGGCTGGCTGAGCCGGCGGTTTGGAGTAAAGGGCTGGGGAAAGGATGGTGGCACTGAAGTAACCTGTGCAGCTGAAGGGTTGCCATGCTGAGACAACATGATGGCTGTGCCCTGACTC
>NW_024508253.1:0-611 GCF_017590135.1 Pyrgilauda ruficollis | reverse complement strand
CCCAGAAATTCTCCTCCTCTCCACAAAATTGTTTGAGAAGGTGCAAGAACAGCCAGAAATAATTTAGTATTTATATTCAGCATTATATTTATTTCCATTTATTACATGATGGAAGCTGCACGAGCAGACACCAGCTCAGAGATGGTTTCAGTACACAAATCTGCTCCAGCCCTCCCAAAGATCTCAGCCTCAGCAGGAAGCTCCAGGCTGATCTCCCCTTTCCCAGCAAAAATTCACTCACCTTCACCTCGTTTGCCTTCTTAATTGGAGAAATATTCCATGTTGGAATCACCTGGGGACAGCAAAAACACCCAAAAACCCTTGGGCTGGGTCAGTGAGCTCAAATAAAACCCCCAAATCTCCCACGGGGTCTCCAGGAAATGAATTTGGGGCATTGGAGTTCACTGTCCCTGCCAAGCCTGAGCTGCCTCTGTGCTGCTCAGCTCAAATCAATCCTTTGTCACTTCTTAACTCCTTCTCCACATTTCAAGACTCAAAGCACATTTATGCTTCTCTTAGAGGGTCACTGACAGAACACCAGGACAGGCTGAGCTGGAAGGGACAAGGATCATGAGTCCATGCACACAGCCCCACCCTGGGCATCCCTGGAG
>NW_024508252.1:0-611 GCF_017590135.1 Pyrgilauda ruficollis | reverse complement strand
GTTCTGTCCCTCCATCCCTTGTCCAAATTCCCTCTCCTGTTCTCCTGGAGCCCCTTTAGACCTCCACATCTCTTTCCACCTCACCCCATAACCAAACGAGGAAAACAGAAGCTTTTTGTGGCACATAATTAAAATCAAGCCCCTCCTCGGTGTTAATTAGACTTTAAACCTCTCCTCATCCGCCCTGCCCCGTGCTAGATCAGAATGCCTCATCCCCTTGGCATTACCAAGTCCACTTTCCCAAGGTTTTTTTGGAACATCACCAGGAATTCAGGAGTCTTCCAGCTCTGAGATGTTATCTTACACGAAGAATCCCTCAAAATCGTGCTCCAATTCATCTGCCTCAACCACTCACCTCCAGAACACGCTAAAAGCACAAAAGCTTTCCAAAACGTGCCCCCCTGATTTCACCATGGCTTCATTTTCCCTCATGAATCACCTGGAATTCCACAGGCCACGATCCGTAACTTTCCCCGTGTCACCACTGACGTGTTCCCTGTGATTTATTGGTTTGCATCAGATCTGATCTCCACTCTCATCCTGCCCCAAATTTGTGGAGGAATCCGTGTCTGACCAGGGAAACGTTGAAAATACACAGATTTTTCAGCCGC
>NW_024508251.1:0-611 GCF_017590135.1 Pyrgilauda ruficollis | reverse complement strand
ACACTGCTTGTCCTGCATTGTATAAATAATCTTAAAATTGTGGTTGAAAACTGCTTTGGAGCACGGGGAAAGTGACCTCAGTGTTGCTGTTTGTAACAGAGGAATGTGGCTGGGGCTGCTTTTACCACTGTGGGGCTGTAACAGGGGGTTTTGGACATCAGACAGCAGGTTTGCTCTGAGTGGGCATTAACTGGAGATATCTGACCAGTTACAGCCTCCCTCTGCCAGGGAAACCTCTCCCTTGGCATGGCCTCTCCTGGGAAGTGATGGCTTCAGCTGCTAGACTAGAGGGGAAGGAAATCTCTCATGTTGGTTTCTAGCAGTTGAAATGGCCAAGTTCTGCATGTAAAGAAAAATCAGAAATGCCTTTTCCCCCAGACTTTCAGCATGTTCTGCCATGGCAGAAGCACAGGACACCCCTGGGCTCGCTCAAACAGCGTGCCATGAGTGCTGCCACAGGCCTTTGGCTCACTGATAAGCTGCTTATCTTCAAACCATCCATTTTTATTTTACTGTGAATAAATACTGTGCTAGCTAATAAAGATGTCTTTTTGGGCAAAAGAATGACTCGAGTTCAACTTAGCTGTTAAGGTTGCTCTTTATCTTTTTTT
>NW_024508250.1:0-611 GCF_017590135.1 Pyrgilauda ruficollis | reverse complement strand
AGGGGACACACAGGGACAGGTGGGGATGGGGACAGCTGGGGACAAGGTGAGGGTCAGGGGACAGCTAGATAACAGCTGAGGACAGGGACAAGTCAAGGGACAGCTGGGACACCTGGAGACAATGACAGGTCAGGGGACACATGGGGACAGCTGGGGACAAAGAGAGGGTAGGGATATCCATGGGCAGAGAGGAGCTGGACAGCTGGGGACAAGGATGGGGTCAGGGCACATCTGGGGACATCTGGGGACAGGGACAGGAAGGAACTGGACATTTGGGGACTGCCAGGGGTCAGCTGGACATTTAGGGACAAGGACAGAGGACAGGCAGGGTCACACGAGGACAGTGCTGGGGACAGCAGGGACACTGGGAGAGACACAGGGTGATGCTGGGGGCAAGAGGTGACATCTGTGGGGACCTGAGGTCACCCACAGCAGAGGGTGACACACAGGGTGGCACTGAACAGAACACAGTGACACATCGGCTGACGAGAGGTGACACCAGGGACAGGGGATGATGCTGGAAGTGACACCAGGTGACACCGGAGGTGGCAAAGAGGGACACGCAGGGATGGAGAGGGCGATGCAGGGTGACACCAGGTGACAGCGGGGAC
>NW_024508249.1:0-611 GCF_017590135.1 Pyrgilauda ruficollis | reverse complement strand
CTGTGGGATTTTTTGGGGGGGGTCCGTGGGGCATCCCCCGTTCCCCCCCGCCCCGTTCCCGGTGCCGGGCGAGCCCCGGCGGCTCCGGGTGAGTCACGGGAGGGTTTGGGGGGGTCCGGGGGGGCCCCGCCCCGCGCGAGGCCCCCGGGGGGGTTCGGCGTGCGGCCCCTCCCCCAACCGTTCCCTGTTTGTTTCCCAAAATAAACCCGGCGGCGCCGATTCCAGGGAATTTCCCTGACGTCATTTGGGGCGGGGTTTGGGCGGCGGCCGCGCCCTCGCGGCGGCCACACCCAGGGTGGGGGGAGGGGAGGCACCCACGTGGCTTTGCCCCGCCCAGAAAGGGGCGCGGCGCCTTTAACCGGTGGCCACGCCCCTCGATGCGCTCCCATTGGCTGCCGCGGCTGCCTCAGCTGTCAATCAGCGCGGGGCGGGGCGAGCTGTCAGTCAAAGCGCAGCTGGCCAATCAGCGTGGGCTGGGGGCGGAGCTTAGGGGTCCATTCATAAAGTTGTGGCGGAGGCGGGAAACGGGGGAGGGGCGGGAGCCCCCCCAAAGCCCCGGGGACCCCCGAGAACACACCCAGAGACACCGGGACCCCCGAGAAAGCACCGAG
>NW_024508248.1:0-611 GCF_017590135.1 Pyrgilauda ruficollis | reverse complement strand
TTAGAGGGGCTTTAAGGTCCAAGTGTCACTGTCATACGGGACCTCAAAGCCACCATCTAAAATGTCAGCAAAAAATCTGTCCCAGAAATATTTAAATATAACCTGGAGAAGGAAATGGAATGAACCTTCCTGGGATTGCTGGGGGAGCAAATCCTGCCACCTCCAGGATTCCAGAGGGAAGAGATGGAAAAGCCAAATTACAAGCCCTGGTCAGGAGGAAGGACAAAGGATCTCCTACCTTGATCCCGTACGCCTCAAAAAGCCTCTCCAGGTCCTGCAAGGGGAGAGAAAAGTCCCAACTTCTCCCCCTCTGCTCTCCAGGAAGTTTTTCCTGGAGGTGGCTGATGGCCAAGGGGACACACATTGGGTCCCCTCTGCCATCCCAACCCAGACAGAAGGGGAGGTGCTTCCAACATTTATATGGTCTTTAATTTTGATTTATTTACCTTCATTTCCACTCCTCTTCCTGGTGGGCCAGGTTCTCCCTTGGAATAAACGAGATCAGCTCATTAATTCTGTCATTTCCATGAGGAGCAAGAAGAGGAAGGGGGGTAATCTCATATCTGGCCCTTCATCTGCCACCAACCCGTTCCATAATCCCGGATAAATCC
>NW_024508247.1:9566-10304 GCF_017590135.1 Pyrgilauda ruficollis | reverse complement strand
TGTCCCCTGCAGGGGGAAACTGAGGCATGGAATCCCCCCCAATGTCTCCTGCAGGGGGAAACTGAGGCACGGACCCTTCCCAATGTCACCTGCAGGAGGAAACTGAGGCACAGACCCCTCCCCTTGTCACCCAGAGGGGGAAACTGAGGCATAGACCCCTCCCCATGTCACCCAGAGGGGGAAACTGAGGCACGGACCCTTCCCAATGTCACCTGCAGGAGGAAACTGAGGCACAGACCCCTCCCCTTGTCACCCAGAGGGGGAAACTGAGGCACGGAATCCCCCCAATGTCTCCTGCAGGGGGAAACTGAGGCAAGAACCTTTCCAACCCTCCCCCAAGGTCCTCCCCAACATTGGAGGGTGAAGCCTCTGGCCCTTTAAGAGGAGGAGTCCCCACAGTTCAGCCCAGCACAGCCCGTTCTTTTCGGAGGAGGGATTTTAGGAGTGATTTTAGGAGCGATCCCACCTCACCACCTTCCTCGGGGAGGAATTTGAGGGCGGCTCACCGTGAGAATCCAGGTTGAGGAGATATTGGAGCAGCATCCCCCGGAGTTCTCCACAGGCTCTCCCGAGCTCCTTGGTGTGAAGACCCAAACCCCTCAGAGCACCCCAAACCCTCCATTGCACTCCTGAATCCCTCAGCATCCCCTGAGGCCCCTCAGTGACCCTCCAAAACCCCTCAGGTGACCCAACTCTCCCCTTTTCCCCTCACAATTCCTGCCCTTTTCTCCCCTCACG
>NW_024508247.1:2813-9364 GCF_017590135.1 Pyrgilauda ruficollis | reverse complement strand
GCGGGGGGGGGGGGGGCGGGAAACCGGGGCCCGGGACCCCCCCCCCCCCTTGTCTCCTGCAGGGGGAAACTGAGGCACGGACCCCTCCCCTTGTCACCCAGAGGGGGAAACTGAGGCACGGACCCCTCCCAATGTCACCCAGAGGGGGAAACTGAGGCACGGACCCCTCCCCTTGTCACCCAGAGGGGGAAACTGAGGCACAGACCCCTTCCAATGTCACCCAGAGGGGGAAACTGAGGCATAGACCCCTCCCCATGTCACCCAGAGGGGGAAACTGAGGCACGGACCCCTCCCTTGTCACCCAGAGGGGGAAACTGAGGCACGGAATCCCCCCAATGTCTCCTGCAGGGGGAAACTGAGGCAAGAACCTTTCCAACCCTCCCCCAAGGTCCTCCCCAACATTGGAGGGTGAAGCCTCTGGCCCTTTAAGAGGAGGAGTCCCCACAGTTCAGCCCAGCACAGCCCGTTCTTTTCGGAGGAGGGATTTTAGGAGTGATTTTAGGAGCGATCCCACCTCACCACCTTCCTCGGGGAGGAATTTGAGGGCGGCTCACCGTGAGAATCCAGGTTGAGGAGATATTGGAGCAGCATCCCCCGGAGTTCTCCACAGGCTCTCCCGAGCTCCTTGGTGTGAAGACCCAAACCCCTCAGAGCACCCCAAACCCTCCATTGCACTCCTGAATCCCTCAGCATCCCCTGAGGCCCCTCAGTGACCCTCCAAAACCCCTCAGGTGACCCAACTCTCCCCTTTTCCCCTCACAATTCCTGCCCTTTTCTCCCCTCACGTTTTCCCTGCTGTGATGGGGTTTGGGGGGATTTGGGGGTCTCTGGTAGCGTTTGAGGGGATTTGGGGGTCTGTACTGTGGTTCTGGGGGTGCAATGAGGGGTTGGGGGTCTCTGTGCCCCTTTTCCAGGACCCATCACCACCGACCTCTGCTCCTTCCCCCCCGAGACCCCCCAAAAGAGGGACCCCCCACCATGGAGGTGAGGAGGGGTCTGCAGCGGGGGGTGACCCGGGGCTGGGGAGGGGTCACCAAAGGAATTCCCCCCTCCATGTCCCCCTGTGCCCCCTCCCCTGCCAGGAGCTGCTGGAGCTGGGCCCGGGCTCTGAATTGGGGAGGGGGCTCCGCCTGGCCCGCGACAGCCACGGGGTCTATGTGGCCGAGGCCCCCAAATCCCTGCGGCTGCGCCAGGGTGAGGACACCGGGGGGACACTGGGGAGGACTGGCTCCCCCCGGAGCCCCCGCGCCCCCCGCGACCCCGCCTCACCGTGCGGGAAGCGGCCGCAGCCCGGACCCCGCTGCCCGAGCCCCCCGAGCTGCCCCCGGCCGCCTCCGGGCCCCGCATCCCTGCCGTGGAGCTGGCGGCTCCCAAGGGGTCCCTGGGGCTGAGCCCACCCCCCTGGGCAAAGGGGGGCCCGGCCACGACCCCCGATGGTGCCGGAGGAGATGAGGAGGGGGCGCCGGGCGCTCGCGGGGGGTTCCCGGCCCTCCGCGTCCCCTCCGTCCCCATCGATGTCCCCAAAGCCGCCGTGGAGCTGGTCCCGGAGCTCGGCCTCGCTAGCCCGGAGCCCCCCGCGGGCTCCCGGTTTGCCGAGGGGCTGCGGAAGCTCAGCCGGGAGCTGGAGGCTCCGGCGGTGGAAATCGCCCCCAAGCCCCCCAAATTCCGCCTCCCCCGCCTCGGGTGGGCGCTGGCCAAGCTCCGGGAGGGCGGCGGAACCCCTCCGGCGTCGCCCCCCGGCATCGCCATTCCCAGCGTGGAGCTGGATCTGGGCGCGGTGGGAGACGCCGGGGCCAAGCTGAAGGTCCCCAAATTGTCGCTGGCGCCGTTCGGTGACATCGAGGACGGTCCCCGCTTGGGGATCGGGGGCGCTCCGGGGTCCCCCCGGCTCCGCGCCCCGCGGTTCGGCATCGCTGCGGCGGCGCTGCCCAAATTCGGGGGCTCCAGCCCCGACCTCCGCCCCGGGGGGGTCCCCAAAGCGCCCCCAAAACGGGGGGGCAGCGCCGAGAGCCTGATCCTGGGCTGGACGGCACCGGAGCCCCCCGGGACCCTCCGCTCCAGGCCGAAATCTCGGGGGGCTTCGGCGCCGCCGTGGCCGCCCCGGATCCCCATCCCCGCCGTGGGGTTCGCCCTGCCGGGACCAGAACCGGCACCGGCACCGGAGCGGCCCGAGCCCCGCCGGGCTGCGGAGCCGCCGCTGCTGAAGGTGCCGGTTCTGGAGCTGGCTCCGCCGGGCTTGGACGGCACCTCGGAGCCGCCCGGGCGCCGCTTTGGGGTGAAACTCCCCAAATTCGGGGCTGGCTCCTCCGGGAGCGGCGCGGGATCCTCCGGGAGGATGAGGAGGGGCGGCTCCAAGCCCGTCCCTGAGGAAGGAGGAGCCCCCCGGGATGGGAACCCCCGGCGCCGCCGGTGGGTGCCCAGGGTGGGTTTCACCCCCGGGGGGGCCTCGCCGGAGCCCCCCAAATTGGGGAGGATGCGGTTCCCCGATGTGGAGCTCTGCCCCGGGGATCCCCAAATCCCTGCGGTCGGGGGGATCTCCTCCCGCTGCGATCCGGGGGGGCTCCGGGGCGAGGGGACCCCCAAATTCCAGCTGCCGCAGGTGGTGCTGAGCCCCCAAATCTGTGGAGAGCCATGAGCCCCCCCTCCCAGCCTGGGGGGGCTTTGGGGACCCCCGAAAGCGGTGACTGAGCTCCCCCAGACCCTCTCTAACTCCCTCCCTCCCTCCCTCCCAAATTCCTAATCCAGCTTTTTATTTTATTTTTTTTTCGGGGGGGCTTTGAGGCTTTTTCGCCCATTTTTGGGGTGTTTCTATTAACCAGGGAAGGGGGCACAAGGCTGCTGCCCCCCACCCCGGCCCCTCGCGCTTGTTTTGGCCAGAATAAATGTTAATCCTAAAAAAAACCTGGAGTGTGATGGGGCTGGGGGGTCCGGGGGGGCTTTGGGGGGTCCAGGGAGGGGTTTAGGGGGTCCAGGGGGAGGTTTGAGGGGTCCAGGGAGGGGTTTGGGGGGTCCAAGAAGGAGTTTGGGGGCCCAGGGATGGGACTGTTGGTCCAGAAAGGGGTTTGGGTGATTATGGGTGAGGTCTGGGGGTCCAGGGAGGGATTTGGGGGGTTTAGGGATGGGACTGGGGGTCCTGGGATGGAATTGGGGAACCAGGGAAGGGTTTGGGGGTCCAGGGAGGAGTTTGGAGGTACCATGGATAGAGTTTGGGGGTGCAGGGATGGAACTGGGGGTCCAGAAAGGGGTGACTATGGGTGGGGTTTGGGGGTCCAGGGAGGGATTTGGGGGGTTCAGGGAAGAGTTTGGGGGGTCCAGGGATGGGACTGGGGAACCAGGGAGGGGTCTGGGGGTCCTGGGATGGAATTGGGGAACCAGGGAAGGGTTTGGGGGTCCAGGGATGGGTTTGGAGGGTGCAGGGATGTAATTGGGGGTGCAGGGAGGGGTTTGGGGGGTCCAGGGATGGAATTGGGGGTTCAGGAAGGGGTTTGGGGTTGCAGGGATGGAATTGGGGAACCAGGGAGGGTTTTGGGGTTCCAGGGATGGGTTTGGGGGTCCAGGGATGGGTTTGGGGGGTGCAGGGATGGAACTGGGGAACCAGGGAGGGGGTTGGGGGTGCAGGGAAGAGTTTGGGGGGTCCAGGGATGGAATTGGAGATCCAGGGATGGAATTGGGGGTCCAGGGACGGAATTGGGGTCCAGGGATGGAATTGGGGGTCCAGGGATGGGTTTGGGGTTCCAGGGATGGAATTGGGGGTCCAGGGACGGAATTGGGGTCCAGGGATGGGTTTCGGGGTCCAGGGATGGGTTTGGGGGTTCAGAGATGGAATTGGGGAACCAGGGATGGAATTGGGGGTCCAGGGATGGGTTTGAGGGTCCAGGGAGGGGTTTTGGGGGTGCAGGGATGGAATTGGGGGTCCAGGGATGGAATTGGGGTCCCAGGAATGTGTTTGAGAATCCAACGACCACGCACCACCCCACACCACCTCCACAAACCCCATTTCTTTTATTTCCCCCCCCAAAATCCTCGGGCCCCCGCGGGGTCCCCCCGGCGCTAGCGGGGCCCGCAGCGCCCGGCCCAGCCCTCGGTGTCGCCGATGTCCACGCTGTACCGGGAGCTCCAGTCCCGCTCGAAGAGGTCCCGGAGCCGCTCCCGGAAGGTGCCGGCGCCCGGCCCGGGCTGCGCCACCACCAGCGCCGAGCCCGCCGTGCGCTCGAAGTAATCCCCGGACCAGTTGGATGTGCCTGAGGGGCATTTTGGGGAGGGGGACGGGGGGGATTCAGCCCCAAAACAACCTCAAAGTGCGCCCAAATGCACCCAAATGCACCCCAAAGTGCACACAAATGCACCCCAAAGTGCACCCAAAGAGCACCCTAATGCACCCCAAAGTGCACTGAAATGCACCCAAATGCACCCAAATGTACCCAAATGCACCCAAATGCACCCAAATGTACCCAAAGTGCACCCAAATGCTCCCAAATGCACCCAAATGTACCCAAATGCACCCAAATGTACCCAAAGTGCACCCAAATGCACCCAAATGCTCCCAAATGCACCCAAATGTACCCAAATGCACCCAAATGCTCCCCAAAGTGCACCCGAATGCACCCAAGTGCACCCAAATGCACCCAAATGCACCCAAATGTACCCAAATGTACCCAAATGCACCCAATGCACCCCAAAGTGCACTGAAATGTACCCAAATGCACCCCAAAGTGCACCCAAAATGCTCCCAAATGCACCCCAAAGTGCACCCCAAATGTACCCAAATGCACCCAATGCACCCCAAAGTGCACGGAAATGTACCCAAATGCTCCCCAAAGTGCACCCAAATGTACCCAAATGTACCCCAAAGTGCACTGAAATGCACCCAAATGCACCCCAAAGTGCACCCAAATGCACCCCAATGCACCCAAATGTACCCCAAAGTGCACCCAAATGTACCCAAATGCTCCCAAATGTACCCCAAAGTGCACCCAAATGCACCCAAATGCTCCCAAATGTACCCCAAAGTGCACCCGAATGCACCCAAATGCTCCCAAATGTACCCCAAAGGCACCCAAATGCACCCAAATGTACCCAAAGTGCACCCAAATGCACCCAAATGTACCCAAAGTGCACCCAAATGCACCCAAATGTACCCAAAGTGCACCCAAATGCACCCAAATGTACCCAAAGTGCACCCAAATGCACCCAAATGTACCCAAAGTGCACCCAAATGCACCCAAATGTACCCAAAGTGCACCCAATGCACCCCAAAGTGCACCCAAATGCTCCCAAATGCACCCCAAAACTCCCGAAACCACCCCAAAATCCCCCCGTGCGCCGCGCTCACCCACGTAGGCGGCCTTGTCGGTCACCATGTACTTGGTGTGGCTGACGCGCGCGAAGGGGATGCGGCTCTGCGCCGCGCTGGCCGGCACCAGGAACAGGCGCTGGGGACACGGGGGATTGTCACCACCCCGAGGGGATTGTCACCCACCCCGAAGTCATTGTCACCCACCACAAGGGGATTGCCACCCCCCGAGGGGATTGTCACCACCCTGCGGCTCTGCGCCGCGCTGGCCGGCACCAGGAACAGGCGCTGGGGACACGGGGGATTGTCACCATCCTGTGGGGTCTGTCACCCACCCTGAGGGGATTGTCACTCATCCTGAGGGGATTGTCACCCACCCCGAATTCATTGTCACCCACCACAAGGGGATTGTCACCACCCCGAGGGGACTGTCACCCACCCTGCGGCTCTGCGCCACGCTGGCCGGCACCAGGAACAGGCGCTGGGGACACGGGGGAATGTCACCATCCTGTGGGGTCTGTCACCCACCCTGTGGGGATTGTCACCCACCCCGAAGTCATTGTCACCCCCCGAGGGGATTGTCACCCATCCTGTGGGGTCTGTCACCCACCCCAAAGTGATTGTCACCACCCCAAGTGGGATTGTCACCCACCCCGAAGTCATTGTCACCCCCCGAGGGGATTGTCACCATCCTGTGGGGATTGTCACCCACCCCGAAGTGATTGTCACCACCCCAAGGGGATTGTCACCCACCCCTAAAAGGATTGTCACACCTCAAAGGTCTGTCACCCCCCCAAAAAGGACTGCCACACCCCTGAGGCGATTGTCACACCTCTGATGGCACTGCCACCCCCATGATGGCATTGCCACCCCCATGATGGCACTGCCACCCCGGATGGCATTGCCACCCCCGTGACAACAGCATTACCACCCCCACGATGGCACTGTCACCCCAATGATGGCATTGTCACCCCCCCGATGGCACTGCCACCCCCATGATGGCACTGCCACCCCCATGATGGCATTGTCACCCCCGATGGCATTGTCACCTCTGATGGCACCGCCACCCCCATGACGGCACTGCCACCCCCATGATGGCACTGCCACACCCCTGATGGCATTGTCACCCCCCCGATGGCACTGCCACCCGCACGACAACATCATTGCCACCCCCGATGGCACTGTCACCCCAATGATGGCACTGCCACCCCCGATGGCACTGTCACACCCCCGATGGCACTGCCACCCCCCCGATGGC
>NW_024508247.1:0-2111 GCF_017590135.1 Pyrgilauda ruficollis | reverse complement strand
CCAGTGATGCCCAGAGACCCCCGAGACCCCCAGAGAACCCTGAGACCCCCCAGAGACCCCCGGAGTCCCCTGGGGACTCCTAGAGACCCCCAGTGAACCCCGGAGACCCCTGGTGACCCCCAGAGGCCCCCGGAGACCCCTGGTGACCCCCAGAGGCCCCCGGAGACCCCCAGTGAACCCCAGAGACCCCCGGTGACCCCCAGAAACCCTGGAATCCCCTGGAGACCCCTAGAGGCCCCAGAGACCCCCGGTGACCCCCGAGGCTCCCAGAGTCCCCTGGAGACTCCCAGAGACCCCCGGAGACTCCCAGAGACCTCAGAGACCCCCAGAGACCCCCGGAGTGCCCTGGAGACTCCCAGAGACCCCCGGTGACCCCCAGAGACCCCCAGAATCCCCTGGAGAATCCCGGTGACCCCCAGAGCCCCCGGAGACCCCCGGAGTCCTCTGGAGACCCCTCAGAGACCCCCAGTGAACCCCATAGGCCCCCGGAGACCCCCGGTGACCCCCAGAGACCCCCGGTGACTCCTAGAGACCCCCAGAGACCCCCGGTGACCCCCAGAGACCCGCGGTGACCCCTACTGAGAAGTAGACGGCGGCCGCGGTGTCGTTGAGCGTCGTCTCCAGCGGCGTCTGCAGGTTGATGGAGGTGGAGAAATTGTCCGGCCACGGCGCCGGGATGGACGCGTCGGGGACGCCCAAGGACCAGTAGGCCTCGAAGATTTTGCCCAAATCTTTGGCCAAGCAGCTGCAGTTGTAGATGGCGGCTCCCAGCTCCTTCACCTGCGGCGAGCGTCGCCGGCGGCTCGTGGGACGGCGCCGTTGTCCCTCCCCGGTTGGCGAGGGTTGGGGCAGCCCCGGTGCCGGGGTTGGGTTGGTGCCCATCGCGTTGGGTTGAGTGCCAACCGGTGGGTTGTGTTGGGTTTGGGTCAAGGTCATTGGGTTTGGCATCGTCCAATTGGGTTTGGGTCAAGCTCATTGGGTTTGGCATCATCCAATTGGGTTTGGGTCAAGGTCATTGGGTTTGGCATCATCCAATTGGGTTTGGGTCAAGCTCATTGGGTTTGGCATCGTCCAATTGAGTTTGGGTCAAGCTCATTGGGTTTGGGACCGTTCGTGTTGGGTTTGGGTCAAGCTCATTGGGTTTGGCATCGTCCAATTGGGTTTGGGTCAAGCTCATTGGGTTTGGCACCATCCACGTTGGGTTCAGCATTCTCCATTGGGTTTGGGGCCATCCATGTTGAGTTTTGCACCAATCCCATTGGGTTTGGCACCGTCCCTGTTGGGTTTGGGGCCATCCAATGGGTTTGGCATCAATCCCATTGGGTTTTGCACCAATCCCATTGGGTTTGGCACCAATCCCATTGGGTTTGGCACCGTCCCTGTTGGGTTTGGGGCCATCCAATGGGTTTGGGGCCATCCATGTTGGGTTTGGCACCAATCCCATTGGGTTCGGGGTCATCCATTGGGTTTGGGGCCAATCCCATTGGGTTTGGCACCAATCCCATTGGGTTTGGCACCGTCCATTGGGTTCCGCACCAATCCCATTGGGTTTGGGGTCATCCATTGGGTTCGGCACCACGCACTGGGTCCGGCACCGACCGCGCCGGCTCGGTCCCCACCCCGGCACGACCCACCTGCGTCAAGGCCCTCCAGTCCATGTTGGCGCTGCCGATGTAGAGATGGACGCCGTCCACCAGCCAGAACTTGGTGTGCAGCACGCCGCCGGTGAGGCGCGGCAGGTCCACGGCGCGCACGGCCGCACCTGCGGCGCCGGCATCGGGCGTTTCCCACCGCAATCCCCCCGAGACCACCCCGAGACCCCCCAGATTTGGGGAGGGAGCCCGGCCCCGCTCACCGCTGCGCTCCAGCGCCCGCAGATCGTCCAGCGGCGCTGCCGGCGAGGGCGCGCTGACCGCCACGCGCACGGCCACGCCGCGGGCCGGCAGCCGCTGCAGCTCCGCCAGGATCCGCTCGCCCTGCGGCCGGGAGGGGGAGCGGGGAAAATGGGGGGAAAACGGGGAAAAATGAGCAAAAATGGCTTAAAGATGGCGTGAAAATGGGGAAAAATGGGCAAAAAAAGGGGGAAAATGGACAAAAAATGGGCAAAAAAT
>NW_024508246.1:0-611 GCF_017590135.1 Pyrgilauda ruficollis | reverse complement strand
AAAAAAAAAAAAAAAAAAAAGATGAATGATTTTTAAATAAATTTTCTGTTTAATACCAGAATGTGAAATGATCTAGTTTTGAAAATTTCGGATGTATCACATATACAACATCAAGGTTCTTTTATAAATATTGCCAGTAAAAGGACTTATAAAAACTGCAGCATTTTCACTATCTATTTTCACTGTCCATTTAAATTTTAACAAAAAGCCTATTTCAAGAAAGAAATTAACTCTTCCAGATTTGGGAAGTTTCTACAAGTAGTTTCATATTTTATTTTCATTTCCTTGCTAGTAAAGAGGTGGCAAAAATAGGCCAAGTATTACTATTTGCATACTCTTTCTATATTTAATTCTGGCGACACTCAATGAAATGATTCTGAGAAATCAGAAACTTTCTGACTAATGTTTGCTGGGAGGTGTCACTACTGGCAGCTGGGAGAAAGAGAAAATTCCCCAGCAGTTACAGGTGCATTTGCAATCTGCAAAGAAATCTCATGTTCAGTTTTTGTCAGTGTTGATGTTTAGGGTAAAGTGAGTTGAAACTAACATGATTGTGTATCTGTTAATCAAAGTGGACTGGATTGGGGGTCCTTGAACGGGATTTGTTCCAT
>NW_024508245.1:0-611 GCF_017590135.1 Pyrgilauda ruficollis | reverse complement strand
AAAAAAAAGAGGAAAAAAGACTCAAAAATACCCAAACAACTTAGCTTTAAAAATCACTACCTTTCTTAATAAATTATGACCAGAGAGAGTAGTTTGTATTTTTTAAGTGGTCTGCTGAACTAGAGTTTGTATTTCCATATGTCCATAAGATGTGCTTTTACTTTCCTGGCTTTTTTTTCATGGGAATGGCACTCTATATTCTACAAGGACTTTTACATAGATTGCATGCTGGAGTACACAAAGACCAGGGCAACCATGAATAGAGTCATTGATGGCAGAAGTTTAGTAGTAAATGTAAATAGATTAAAGGCAGCATGAAATAGTATTTTTAAAAGCTATTCAAAGAAGCCTGAGAGCTTGGCTAGAGCCTGTTATACCTGAGGGCCATAATTTAGCCAGGCAGCAGCAGAGTATTCTCAAAAGTAACTTGTCATATATCCTGGCATCAAGAAAAGCCACAGTTTCAAAATGGAAACGTTAAAAGGAATGGAACCTAGATTCACAATAGTAAAAAGTATAATAAATCTTGAACTGTTTTTCATGGTTCAGTTGTTTTCACTGATAAAATAATAAATTATTTTGTTATTACATAGGAAATAATAATAATAATA
>NW_024508244.1:0-611 GCF_017590135.1 Pyrgilauda ruficollis | reverse complement strand
TATGCTACAAGTATATTAATTAAAGTTTTAAAATTGATGATCTCTTCTTTTTCAACCAATATAGAGGATAATAGCATAAGCAACTATTAGAAATGATGAAAATAATTTAGCAGCATTTAGCTGTTCAAGAGGTAGCAGTCTTTCCTGAAAATTTGCATCTCAATCTGCAATTAAACATAATCTTCATTCTGAATTTTCAGAGGATTGGAAATCCTATTATATCTCACCCTCTTTATGCTTCCTCCTCTTCAAAATATATTAATAACATTTACATTCATATGAAGGTAAAAGTGGGGGAAGGAAAGAAAATATGGCCCAGTGTATGTTCAAAAAGTGCTGCAATTCTAACAGCTCTTTGCCACCAAGCTCTTTTCTTTTTTGCACCACAGCTGTCCCTGAAAGATGAGAAATGCCTTCTCCCTGTGGTGAAGACTCACATGGGTGCAAGTGGAATGGCATTTTATCACCTCTTACTGGAAGGAATAGCTGGGGGTCCAGGACAGCAGGGGAGGGGAAATAGTTTGATTATTTGTAAGACCTCTAATCATCTTCCTCTGGATTTTTTTCTTTCACATTGCTAAATCTTCCATTCCAAGAGCTGGTTACTGCTC
>NW_024508243.1:0-611 GCF_017590135.1 Pyrgilauda ruficollis | reverse complement strand
TTTTTTCAGAGACTGTGAATGCCACAAGTGCAGCACCGAGGCGCTGCTTGTCTGAGGGCCGTGGGCTGCGTGGCTCCACATCTGGCACCTCTGTTTCTCAGGCTTCAGGGAATAGCACTGTTTGGGATCAGACTGCCAGGTTTGCACCTTTTTCCTGTTGTCCTCGCTCTTTCTGGGTCCCTTGTAATAAAAATGTCTTCTCCCTCACCCTTTACTTTAGAGGACCTCCAATTTCTTCAAAGTATTTCTCTGCTGTTCTCAAAAACATTACCTTGAATCACGGAATAGGCTTCTGGGGAAGTGACTGAATTTCAAAGTGCTGTTTTCCAGACACTGCATTGCTGTGAGGCTGCTGCCTTTGTTCACTTACAAGCCTTGCAGCAGAACTGAGCTTGTTCCTTTCAGAGGCTGGCATGGTATGTGATTTCATATTTCATCTTATTGTCTGCTTCGAGTAGCTTACACTGGTCTTGTATTCTTCTCTATAATTGCCTTTATTGTTTGACCTCTTATGGCAGCTTAGCTCTTAACTCACCCTAAAATCCACAATAACTTTTGAAATATTTTGATTTGGTGGAAAAACTCAAGAGCGATTATCTTCTGTATTGAAT
>NW_024508242.1:0-611 GCF_017590135.1 Pyrgilauda ruficollis | reverse complement strand
AAAAAAACCCTGAAATGTCCCCAAAAATCCACCCAAAAACCCCCGAAAATACCCCAAAAATTCACCCAAAAAAACCCCAAAAATCAACCCAAAAAAACCCTGAAACAACCCAAAAAAACCCCAAAAAAACCCCACAAAAAACCCAAATTTCCCCCAAAAAAATGGGAAAAAATCCCCCCAAAAAACCCGAAATCCTCCAAAATAAACCCCAAAAAAATCCCCCAAAAAACCCCAAAATCCTCCCCTAAAAAAAATCCCTAAAAATCCTCCCGACCCCCCAAAAAATCAGCAAAAAACCCCAAAAAAACCCCAAAAAAAACGAACAAAAACCGCAAATTCCGAGCGCGGCTTTGGCCCAAAATCGGCCCAAAATGGGTCAAAAACCCCCAAAATTCCCAAAATTTCCCCAAATTCCGCTCACCGTGCTCAGCAGCCGCAGCCCTCGGCCTCGAACGCCTGGGGGGAAGAAAAAAAATGAGAATTTTGGGGCGATTTTGGGCGATTTTGGGGAATTTTGGGCGATTTTTGGCGATTTTGGGGCTCCCGGGGTGACCCCGCCCCCTCATGACCTTCACCCCTCCCCCGCCCTCCCCACGCCTCGCTCAGCCCCG
>NW_024508241.1:0-611 GCF_017590135.1 Pyrgilauda ruficollis | reverse complement strand
TTCGGCTCCCAGGTCCAGATACCTGCACAACCTTCTTCAGGTACATCAATTTTTCTGACAGAATAATGAAGAGTACATAAAACACTGCCAGTTCTGGAAATCATTCCTCACAACAATTCCCAGTTGTACAGATTTTAAGTGGGAACAGATGCTAGGTCAGACCAAAGGATACCTCTCCCTGGATCCTGCTCTCCAGCCCAGGTCAAGAGCAGGAGCCTGGGGAAGAACAGAATAAACATCCAGTGCTCCTCCATGTCTCGGGACTAGAACCTTCTCACCCAGGCACAGTCTTCCCTGAACCTCTGTAACACCAGCCAAAGGGAGACTTGACCAAGAAGGAAAACTTCACAGAATTAGTTATTACTGCCCCAAAAACTCCCTCATTTTGTGTGGGGAATTTGCACTTGCTCCCCACCCATATGAATCAGTTTATACCTGCACTTCAGCACCCTCAGCCCTCTTTACCACCTTCAATAAGACAAAGCCAGCTGGAAACACTGATCTTCCATGTCATCTACAAACCATCCCTGCAGCACCCCAATGGTGACAACCAGCCACCAGGAGAGCTGCCCATTTACTCACATCCTCTTTACTATCTTTGCAACAACTGT
>NW_024508240.1:0-611 GCF_017590135.1 Pyrgilauda ruficollis | reverse complement strand
TTTTTTTTTCAGGTATGCAATGAAATGTTTAGATAAGAAGAGAATCAAGATGAAGCAAGGAGAAACATTAGCCTTAAATGAAAGAATTATGCTGTCTCTTGTCAGTACAGGAGTAAGTATCACTATGTTATTCTTTCTTCCTTCCATATAATATAAAAGCTGTTACATATAATGCATATTCCATCAATTCCCTTGTGTGACATGCAAAAATTAAACCCCACTGGAGCCTCCCCCTGATTCTTGCAATGTGTCTGAAATGAGAAGGGAAAAACCAAACTTGCTTGATCAGTTTGGGTCCTACAGAATGAGCATCTTTGCTGCAGAGGCTTGAGGGGGTGCCCATTTCTGAGGTAATTCATCCTCCCACCCTCCTGACGTTTTAAATATCCATTTTAAAGTATTTTTGTTTGAAACTTTTCCAAAACACGATTCTGTCTTGTAAAAAAGATTTTTTTTTTGTGTAGTTAGATAGTACTTTGGTGGGATCTAAAGTGCTCCTGCAGACAAAACTCCAGTTCATCTTCCCTTTCCTGTTACTCTGATATCCAGTTTTTCCCTTTTTGTTTTCTGTGTACTGTAGCTGAGTCAAGGTGCACTGTTGTATTTGCAGG
>NW_024508239.1:0-611 GCF_017590135.1 Pyrgilauda ruficollis | reverse complement strand
ACTGCACTGTGGGCCTCAGTGACCCCTGAGTGAGAGGGGTGGGCTGGGAACTCCCTGAACCCTCAGCCTCTGGAAATTGTGAGAATTCAGCTTTGCTCCGTTCTTGGATTTTTTTCCTACATCTCTCTACCTGGCCAAAGGGTGGGACATGGGCTAACCAATCCACACACCTTTGGCCCAGAACTACCACCTTTAATACCTGTGTCAAACTAAGGAAATTAAAACTTATTCCCAATTCGCATCTCATAATGCCAGGCTGGAATGCAGAATCAGGGGGGCCAAATGCTCAACAATCACAAAGTAGTCCGGTAGATATTTAGGTGATTCTGTTTTATTAAGTCTTAAAAATGTGACAAGAAAAAATTGCAGGTGCAATGGTTCCTTCCATCTGATTTGATTAGCATCACCATGACTTCTCATGCTCAAGACTGAGGCAACAGGAAAACTGCAATAAAGCTTAAGTATGTTTCTTCAAGGATTTCAGCCTAATGAATCCTAGGGCTTTCACTTCAACCAACTATTTATGTAAAAAAAAAAAGTATGACAAGAGGGGCTAAAGCATAACTGAGATCCATCTATGGTAACTACAAGGCAAAACACCCCACCACATT
>NW_024508238.1:0-611 GCF_017590135.1 Pyrgilauda ruficollis | reverse complement strand
CCTCTGCACCCCCCTCCCCGCACACCTGACCCCCCCCTCGCCCCCTCACCCTTGCGCCCGTCGCGCTGCACGTCCACGTGGCACCACTCGCCGTCGGTGACCTTGCGGGCGCTGGCGCGGAGCCGCAGCCCGGCCGCGCCCATGCCCAGCAGCAGGTACAGGTGCCCGTCCAGCAGCTCCAGCGCCAGGAAATCGGGGGGCGGCGGGGGCGGCCCGCGGGGGGCTGCGGCCGGGGGGTCGCGGGGGGGTCCCTGCCCGAAGAGCAGGACCCCGTTGGGCTCCGTGGTGCGGAAGTCGAAGGAGACGGAGCCGGCGCGGGCCGGGCGCCAGGTGGGCAGCGCCAGGTGAGCCTGGGGGGTGGCGAAGGTGACGGGGTCCAGCGCCGGGGGGGGGTCGCAGTGGAAGAGCAGCGCCCCGTGCAGCGTCACCCGCGCGTCCCCCTCCTGCGCCAGCCGCGACAGCTCCAGCTTGAAGTCGTTGTTCTTGTAAACCACCTGGGGGGGCGGGGACAGGTGAGGTTTTGGGGGGGGTTTGGGGGTGTTCGGCATTCCCCGTGTGACCCCCCCCGATGCTGCTGTGCTGCGGTGTCACCTGGAACGCCCTTGGGGACA
>NW_024508237.1:0-611 GCF_017590135.1 Pyrgilauda ruficollis | reverse complement strand
CACACAAGTCAGTGATCACTTGGAGGACCTCAAGGACAGGGGAATGGAAATCAAATGTGAAGATGATCCAAGGCTCTCCACAGATTGTGGAATTGGCAGCAGTTCTTCGAGCATTCAAGTTGTTCAAGGAGCTCTTGAACTTGGTCACAGATTACGCATATGTTGCGGGTGTGGTCAGATGATTGGAGGGTTCACTTTTGAAAGAGGCCAGCAATGAAGATTTATATTCATATCTGGCAGGCATGAAAACATTATTAGAAAGTAGGGAGCACGAATATTTTATCACACACATCAGAGCTCACACAACGCTTCCAGGGTTTTTAGCAGAAGGAAATGCTCGAGCAGACAGATTGACAAGGCCCATTTCACAAACACTTCCAGACATTTTTGAGCAGGCAAAATTAAATCATGCATTTTTTCATCAGAATGCACAGGCACTGATGGAATCTTTTTGTCTCACAAAAACACAGGCGAGGGAAATCATTAATGCTTGTCCAGATTGTCAACTTGTACAGCTACCAGTTTCCACAGGAGTGGTCAATTCGCGAGGACTGCAAAGTCTTCAACTGCAGCAAACAGATGTAACAAAGTATCCATCATTTGGGAAGCTC
>NW_024508236.1:0-10593 GCF_017590135.1 Pyrgilauda ruficollis | reverse complement strand
ATAAGTTTTTTTACCCCTTATTTTTAAGCTTCCCCCTGAGATAATTCCACAAGTAGGACACATGTTGTCCATGACTATCAGTGGAAGTAACAACACCGGAATGGAACTTGAATCCTTTTTAATAGGTTCTGGTCCGGATGTAACAAAACAGGCCTGGGATGTAACTGCAGGTGGAAACCTCATGTGGGAACTTGGAAATGCAAATACTGTGATTCTTATGGCAGGGCAACCATTGTTGGGGGACCACTAGTATTGATTTCTTGATTTCTGGGCCTCAGACTGGGCCCTCCCTGGGGGCTCCCCTGTCGGGGGTGACCCTCCTGGAGTGGTTCTATGTCAGGAAAAGGAGACGCACAGGACTTTTTCAGTCTTCAGCTTCTTGTTTATTATTATCTTAAGTTTTGCATGCTGTCCACACCAGGCTCAGCGAGCTGGAAAAGCAAGGCAAAAATGGCTGACAATCTCTTGTTACAAGGTCTTTGAAGACTAAGCTATCCAATTAAGAAATGACACCTAGATTATTTTCCCTTTTAACCCAATAACTGATCCCTCAAAGCCAGCAATGCGGATTTTTCTGCCCAATTACAAGTGCAGGGAAATCAGTTAGGAATCAAGATATATGATGATCTAATTAGAGAAAAGCAGTCAATTGATCTGTCCCTGGTTGGAGGGAGCACCCAAAAGTGGGGTGAATATGAATGGCCACCTGAATGAATTATACGACACTATGGACTAGCCA
This sequence comes from Pyrgilauda ruficollis, assembly GCF_017590135.1. Taxonomy (NCBI): domain Eukaryota; kingdom Metazoa; phylum Chordata; class Aves; order Passeriformes; family Passeridae; genus Pyrgilauda; species Pyrgilauda ruficollis. Next base: position 9,854 of record NW_024508236.1, on the reverse strand, counting down.
TATGGAATCCTAATTAATTAATATCAGGTGCCAGAGAACCCATTTATAATTTAAATCAGATAATTAGGTTACAAGCTGCCTTTGAAGTAATAATGTACCAGACAGGTGCAGCTCTTGACCTCCTTGCTGACCAATCTATTCAGATGAGAAATGCAATATTTCAACATCGGATGGTATTAGACTATTTATTAGCAGAAGAAGGGAGGAGTGTGTGGCAAATTAAATGACTCCAACTGTTGTTTGCAAATAGATGACAATGGAAAGGTGGTGAAACAAATAACAAAGACAATAAAAAGTTAGCTCATGTACCGGTCCAAACATAGAAAGGATGGCAATGGGAATGGCACATGTTTTCATGATGGCTTGGTGGACTATGGGTTAAACAAATGCTTTTTTTCCCCCTGTGTGCTGTAGCAACTCTCATCTTTTTACGATGCATGATCCCTTGCTTAGTACGAGTTATTCAACATGTGATCAAAGGGATGGAGGTAGTAGCCATGCCTACTGATCCAGAGATGGCTTCAAAAGGACAGAAATTGATGTCACTGCAAATAACTGCAAAACCAAAAAAGACCCAGGAACAGGAAATTAAGTCAATGATAACTAAAGTTTAAAAAGACAATTATTAAAAAAATAAAAGAGGAGAGATTGAGAGGAATGACAGATTTGTCTTTAGAAAGAAGGTGTGGGTCTGCTGGTACATAAAACTAGCACTGAGAGACAAAAGAAACAATGGGAAGGATTCCACTGATTGATGAATGGAAAAAGATATTTGCTTTTACAAATAAACTGTAGGTTTGCTGATAAATGAAATAGAATATTGAAAGATGAAAGAAGCAATGGGGGAAAACCATAAATTCCATAAGAATTAAAAATTAAAAGGGAGGGTTATACATTAGAGGGAAATCTTCAGTATCAGGCAATTCGGGAAGGCTGTACCTCTCAAGTACCTTAGCCAATGGGGAAAGAGAGAAGGGAAATGTGGCCAGGAAATTAGGATGAAAAGGGAGGCTGCATCCTCCAAAAATTTGAGAGACCCCAGGGGAATGCCCCATGGTCTCTCCCTTTATTCGAATAAAGTAAAAGGACTCCTCTGTCTCCTTTTTGGACATAATCCTCTGATGTTTGTGGATTAATTTTCCTGACACTTTTGAGCTCTTTACATGTTAGAGGTGTGAGAAACAACTGCTCACTTTGAAAATTTAAAAGGTTTATTAAACTTTGACAAAAATACAACAAAAGGACTACATAAGAAAAAAGTTACAGCACTGGGAACTGCCCATGTGCATACTACGTGGCCAGTTCAACTTGAAGATTGATGTTCAGTCTTTTATACTCCTGGGGGTTGCATCAGCCAACCCTGGCCCCTCCCAAAGTCTGTCAGTCAGCTCTTCTCAGCTGTTTATTGGTGGAGACCGCTCTCCTGCAACTTGATTGAAGGTCAGGTGTCATCATGCCATGCACCCTTAGCAACAAGCTTTTCCATTCCCAATCTGCCCCAGGTAAGGGACACATGTGCATGCTTTCTTTCTACCTGTCCTAGACAACCCAGGCTGTCTGATGGCAACAAAACAGAGGGGCAGGAAAGGGAACCATGGGGAGAACAGAGGACATCTAAACTATAATAACATAACTATACATCATTAAAGCTTTTCTTAATATTCACACAATAGTCATCCCTTAATTGTGAGAGCCAATCATCTCATTATCCATCTATAACAGAGGCTAAATGTTGCTCTGGGGATACTAGTGCAGAACCTTGGAAACCAGCAAAGGGCTGTGGCTTACTTTTCAAAACAGATAGACACTGTTAGCCAAGGGTGGCCTGGCTGCCTGAAAGTTGTGGCGTCTACTCTCATCCTGATACAGGAGGCCCAGAAAGTCACCCATGGGCAGCACATTGTAGTCTATGTGCCCCATTGTTGGAGGTTAGGAGTTTTCCCATTTTTTTTCTTTCTCTCAGGGAATTTTCTCCTATTTGTTTCATAAGAGATGATAATGACGATACTTAAGAGAGACAAAGGATGTGGCCAAGATGGGGGGAGGGGTGAAGCTGTCTGCAGTCTCTTAGCTGAGGGGCTTTCTCCTGGGAAGTGCACAGATACCTCGAGATTTTGGCAGGGGGATGAGGGGCTGGGGTCCTCCCTTGCTTGCTCTCAGGACCAGAGGGGAATGGTCAGGCTACTGCTACTGTGGGAGAATTCGCTGCCACCAGAGTTCAGCCCTTTACTGCTTCTCCTACTGTGGGTGAGCCTTTACTTGTAAGACCAGCTGTTGAACTGGGACCTTTCCAACACCCAACCTCACTGGGAAGGGGACCCCAACCCCCTCCCCCTTCCCGGAGGGAGTGTCTCCTGTCTCCTTGCGGCAGCTGCTTGTGGAAGCCCACCTGCCACTGCCCAACCCTGCTGTTTTCTGCCACTGCTTCAGGCTTTTTTGCTTCACTTTAACCCAACACCTCATGCCCATCCAGACACCCTGAAGCTCCTGGCACTGCTCTGGAATCTTTGCTACACTTTATTTGCCACCCTGGGTGTGTTCACCTCCACTGTTTCAGTCTGCTGCTCTGAGGCTTACTGCAGTAGTCCAGAACACATGATTGGGGATACAAGCATCATAACCTCACCCTAGGACATCCATTCAGCTTCCTGAGTGTCATTGGGACCAGCTGCCCCGGGTGAGTTTGCAGAGGAAGCCCCTTCTCTCTTTCTCTCACCAGCTGAGCTGCCATTAACCACGTGCAGAGAGGTGGCTGAGCTCACGCCGGAGCCCCCCCTGCAGCCGTGGGGGAATCATGGCACCTGCCCTGTCTACCGGGAGCTCACCAGTGCCCCGGCCAGCTGTGGTCATAACTACACCAAAGGGGAAATTGCTTAAAGATCAGGAAGAGACTGTTTATTGGGTTTTTCTGGTTTTGTTTGTTGTTGCTGCCATTGTTGTTGTCTTGTTATAAATATATATATATATACTAGTAAAGAACTGTTATTCCTTTTCCCATATCTTTGCCTGAAAGCCCCGTAATTTCAAAGTTATAATAATTTGGAGGGAAGGGGGTCACATTTTCCAGGCCAAGGGAGGTTCCCACCTTCCTTGGCAGGCACCTGTCTTTCAAACCAAGATACCCATTCAGTGCTAACTGTACTTGAACAAAAGGGGGGCCATTGGCTGTCCCCTAGCAGAATGCTTGAATATCAGTCTGTGTTGTCAGAACAGGATGATGTTACCCTAAAAACAACATCTGTCATAAACCCTGAAATGCCTGTCATCTACGTTAATCGGCAACATGCCTGACCATGACTGTTTACAAAGAAGAGGCTGATTCCAGCAGGAAGGATGTGCCTCTAGAGAATCCAGATTGGGAACTATATACAGATGGAAGCAGCTTCATGAGAGATGGTAAGCGAATGACAGGTTATGCAGTGATAACCACAGATAAGGTAATCAAGGCAAAGGCCTTGCCATCAGATGTATCATCAAAGAAAGCTGAACTTATTGCACTGATGACAGCTCTAGAAATGAGCGAAGGAAAGAAAGTAAACATATGGACTGACTCTAAATATGCGTTTAGTGTTGTCCACACCCATGGAACCATCTGGAAGGAGAGAGGACTGCTAACTGCTCAAGGTAGTGGAATCCAACGTGCTGAACAGATACTCACACTCCTGCAGAGTATTTGTGTTGGAACACTGGATGCTGAGAATTTTAAACTTTCTGTGCTGAAAAGCACAGACTAGCAAGAGAGCACTGCATTTGACCTGAGGCTGTGGAGAAGATTTCCAAAATTGATTGATAGCACTGGAATTATGGGTGTGTAGTTGGTTAGAAGTGTGTAATATCACAGGGGTGAAAATTTAAAGTTTGGTGTTTTAGAATACAGTAATAAATATGAAGCAAGATGGAGGTTTTAGGGCGGAGGCAGGTTGTTCTTTACCTTCTTCCTTTTTCATGAGTTTGGGTGATGTTTTGTAATTGGACAGAAAAGTCCGCATTGCGGTCTTCAAGGGATCAGTTATTGGGTTAAAAGGGAAATTAATCTAGGTGTCATTTCTTAATTGGATAGTTTAGTCTTAAAAGACCTTGTAACAAGAGATAGTTAGCCGTTTTGTGCCTTGCTAATGAAAGGCTGCAGAACTCATGGTTGTGAGGCTGTTTCACTGATAAGAAATAATAAACAACTGAGTCTGAACATGAACTACCATCTCAAGTGACTTCAATCCTGACCCTGAGAAACCAATATATTTGGAAGCCTTCAGAGGTAACTATTATGCATTGCAGAGGTCATCGAAAAGGGAAAACAACTCCCAAATTAGGAAATTGCTTTGCTGATGAAACAGCAAACGGGTTGCAGGAAAAGGCATTCTTGCAGTGATACCACAAAAAGGAATAGATCTGTCATGGTTTACCACAAAATATGATCAGAGAGACCACAAGTTAATTTCCTTAAGTCTGAAATTAAAGAAAACAGGTGGGCTGTTACCCCAGTGGGACAGGTTGTACTCCCACCCCCGCTCCATTGAGAAATAGCACAGTGAGAGCATAAGAGTTCCTACTAGGGAACAGAAAATCTTTTGAAACATCTGAAGAAGGTAGTAATTGGAAGAGGGATGACTGATATTGTACAATCTATAACAAGCAAATGTAAAATCTGCTGTAGCAACAACCCCAAAATGAGCAAAAGAGTTGTGTTACAAACAACAAAGGCAGGGAATCTCCCTGGAGATTATTGGCAAATAGATTTTGCTGAGTTACCATGCAAAGAGGTCTTGTATTTTTAGAGACCCCCGATGAGGGAAGGAAATTATGAATCTGACTCCATGGTCTCAGAAGGCTAATTTATTATTTTATGATATTATATTATATTAAAGAATACTAAACTAAAACTATACTAAAAATACAGAAAGGATACAGACAGAAGGCTAAAAGATACTAATGAAGAACTCGTGACTCTCTCTTCAGAGTCCGACACGTCCGACACAGCTTGGCCGTCATTGGCCAATAAGTCAAAACAATTCACAACAGAAACCAATGAAACAATCACCTGTTGGTAAACAATGTCCAAACCACATTCCAAAACAGCAAAACACACGAGAAGCAAATCAGATAATTATTGTTTTCATTTTTCTCTGAGGCTTCTCAGCTTCCCAGGAGAAAATCCTGGTGAAGGGATTTTTCCAGAAAATATGATGGTGACAAAGAGGGATATAGGTATATATTGGTATTGGTTGTCACCTTCACTGGGTGGCCTGAGGCTTACCCCTGTTGCACCAACACAGCAAAGGAGGTAGTGAAAGTTTTGCTCAATCATATAATTACAAGGTCTGGGGTTCCTTTGGGGTTGTCATCAGAAAGAGGACCACACTTTGTTGCAACAGTGGTCGGGGAAGTTAGCTTGATTCTAGGAATTGCTTGGGATAGGCACACACCATACAGGCCTCAAGCAAGTGGCAAAGTTGAATATATGAATGGAAACCTTACAACCCAGATTAGGAAAATTTGTCAAGAAACATCCATGACATGGGTTCAGGCCTTGCCTATAGCCTTACTGAGAATCAACATACTACCAAGGCAGAGAGACAACATAAGCCCTTATGAAATATTGTATGGCAGGTGGTATCAAATTCCACATATCCTGGAAGAAATCCATATGAGGGGGAAAGTTGACTTACAAAAGTATTTAATGGCTTTAAGTTCCATTTTGCAGAAGCTCCAGTTTTATCCTGTTATCCAGGCCAATAGGACTGGACACATGTGCTCATCCATTCCAGCCTGGAGACTGGGTCTATGTTAAATGGTGGGACAGTGACCCCTTGCAAGCTAAGTGGAGAGGACTGTTCCAGGTCCTGTTGACTACCCTCACCACAATCAAAGTTGCTGGCAAAGGACCGTGAATCCACTGCTCCAGAGTTAAGAGGCTTCTGCTCCTGAAACCATTGGGAAAACAGAGACTGATGAGACTGATACAAATCAGGATGATGTGGTTTGAATTGCTCCTTTTGTGCCTATTATCTGCACTGTTGGTAACCATGGCTCAGGTTTGGTCCCAAGATTTGCATGTGACTTTAGTCCAAAATGTATCCAAAGCTCTTCATAAGAACAACTGTTGGGTTTGTACGCAATTGCCAGCTATAGATGGAAATGGTAACTGGCCACTGATTGGTGTTTTAATTAAAGCAAACCATTCTGAAAAGTGGGAATGAGTCAATAAGGCCTATCTGCCTCCTATACTCCTGAGCGGCCTAATAGATCACGGGAATTATACAGTTCCCTGCACAATTGCAAATGCCACAGGAAAGGTCATCCTTCCTCCATATTGCAATAAGACCAAATTAATAGAAAGAGTAAATCCAAAGTCAGTGAAAAAGATGGCACAGACAACATGGAGACTAGTTCCCCCACATGGGACAGGATGGTATTTGATAAGTAAAAATGAGGCCTGGAAAATTCTGTCCCTGGATAAAGATTGGGCCTGTGCCCTTGGGGCTGTAATTGCAAACAGACCAATATTTGATCTTACTGAGAATCCAAATGGAAGGATGGGGAGGTCAAAGAGATTCATTAATCCCCTTGCCGAAAGTCCCACAGTCTTCCATAGTGTAATCAGAGTTCTCATTCCCTCTTTAGGAGTAATTGAGCTGGAGACAGCAGTTGTAAACATCTCAGTTGTTATTGAACATATTGAATGGCAGACTTCAGATGCAATTTTGACCTTACAAGAAGAAATCCATTATTTGTCTCCTGTGGTTTTGCAAAACAGAATGGCTCTCAATTTCCTACTAGCCACCCAAGAAGCTATGTGTGTGGTCATTTACACTAGTTGTTGATCTTATGTGGACCAGAGTGGAAGAATTAGGAAAAATTTGGTTGAAATTTGAATGCAAACTCAAATTTTACATGAGGTAGCTTTCAAAAATAACACCTTGAACTTTGACTATATCTTCCACACACTCACTTCTTGTTTACCAAACTGGGCCTGGATAAAAGAACTGTTCATAATAGCTATAATTATAGTTGTTTTTTGTATGATAGCCGATTGTGTAAGTCAGTACTGTGATAAAATATGGAGTAGAGAGTAGATAAGGTAGAGTCTTGTCAAGTTTCTAAAAGGGGGGAAATGATGCTAAACTGATTTTTGCTTTTATATATTCTTCCCATATATGTGTAGCTCTGTAGCCTATTATTGTATAACTACATAGATTCATAGCTAGCATTTTACCTACTCTGGTAGACAGAAAGACAAAACACATTCCTAGGCCTCTATCTGTCACCATTGAGTAAGAAATGACACAGACTCACCAGAAGGCTGGTTTGCATGAACCCGCTTTAATACAAAAACTCTTTTATAGACTGTTCCGACATATTCCACATGATTGGCCAATTAACAAAAGCACTTTTCTCGCAAACAATCCTTGAGAAGAACAGGAAAACAGAGTAGGAAAATAACACCTGCAGGTTGTTTTTAATAACAAGTTATCGTTTCTTTACAACTCCCTAAAAGGTCTCACAAGTCCGCTGTGGGAAAACTAATCTCGTTTTCTTGCTCTCTGACCAGGCTTTCACATCCACAGGTCCCCCTTTTTGTTTACAGAAGGAGGTGGTGTTTGTAATCCTCTGTGGGGCCCCTTGCAGGAAGGAGCACAAACACGGCTCAAGAGGTTTCTCAATCAGACACCAATTAAAAATAGTCAGAGAGATCGGCTCTTGTGATTCTCTCTTACAAGAAATGCGCTATCAATCCTAAATCATTTACTTATTCTAATACAATCTCAATACCATTTCTAATAACATAATAATAACTTATCATTGATTTGTTCAAACTGACAGTCTTAGCCTGTCAACAGTCCTTTTTCGAAAGCAAAGAAAGGATGGAATGTTCACTCCCCATTTGTGGAGGGGCCATCTGATTGATGGTCATCATCTTGATCATCATTTGAAGTTTGCCTGTTGGCCACATTCTGGTTTTGGTGTTGCAAATTAGGGTGGACACACCTCACAGGTACCAATCGCACTCCAGTATCTGTAGAAATACATGCATACCCGCGGCCCCAAGTGACAAGGTCATACGGGCCTTCCCACTTATTAGTGGTTAGATCCCATATCCAGACATTTGCTCAAGGCAGGTGCGTCTCACCTGAAGAATGCAATGAGAGAAAATTATTTAGAATGACAGGATTCTCTGAATCCTGTGGCACTGTCAGATGGTTGATTGTATATAAAGATTTTTCCAATTGACTGTGTGGTGTTTCTCCAGGCATTCCCCTTTTCTGTTTGTCCAGAACACACTTCAAGGTACCATGAGCGCATTCAACAATGGCCTGGCCCGTTGGAGAGTGAGGGATACCAAGCTTGTGTGACACTCCCCATAGGCGTAGAAACTGCCGCATCTTCTGCGAGACATAAGCAGGGCCATTGTCAGTTTTCACCAAAGAAGGTATTCCCAAGACTGCAAAAGCCATCCTCCAATGGGCAATCATGTAATGACTCTTTTCTCCAGTGTGAGCAGAGGCCCACATGGCAGAGGAAAATGTGTCAATAGACACGTGCACATACTTGAGTCAGCCAAATTCAGCGATGTGAGTGACATCTGTTTGCCAAAGCTGCAAGGCCTTTAGGCCTCTGGGGTTCACCCCCGCTGGTAAAGGTGCAGCAAATCCGTGACCGTCAGCACAAGAACTGAAGTTGTCACGAGCTTCAGTTGGTGTCAAATGAAACTGTTTCTGCAAAGTATGTACACTTTGATGGAAAAAGTCATGTGACGCCTTGTCTTGAGCAATCTTGTCAGGCTGAGGGGCTACCCAAACAGGGTTAGCCAACCTGTCAGCCCTAGCATTACCTTCTGCTATGAAATCTGGCAAATTGGTGTGACTATGAATGTGCAAGATGGATTAGTAAGGGAGATAAAAAAAAGGATCTGGGGTTACCAGAGGTACGCATGTCTTTTTAAGGGGAGTGATCCCCACATGCATCCTGTGCTGTAATAAACATACCGGCTTTACAACTTTTACAAAAGTTGTGGAGTTTGTTTTCTTTTTCTGCAATTCATTATGGTGAGCCAGCCAGGAGATTTTCTGTCCTTGCAGGGGCAGAGGGGAGAAAGGACCTCCTTGGCGTGCCACGGGGATGTTCCCTGGAGGGGCTTCACTCATCTGGGTTTGCCTCCTGCGGAGACAGACAACAACCTGCTGGTGTGCAGATAAACAGTATGTATATCAAAGGGCCCCAGGAGAGAGAGAGGGAGCTAGGACTGCTGGGTAAGTCACTTAGAGACATCTGAGTGCACAGCCTTGTTCCTGTGCCTGCAGGCAGCCTGGCCGATAGAGCGGTTGGACTAGAGACAGATTCATTTTTGATAGGGTGACTGCTAGCAACTCTGGGGTGAGTTGAGTGAACCTGAAGTTTGTGTGTTTGTGGTGTCCGGACATTGTATGGTTAACGCATTGTGTGGTTAATGTTAATGTGTTTGTAATTGTGTGAGTGCGTGGTGTATGAAAGAGAGAGCGAACAAGTGAGTGTACCCACGGTTGGGGAAGGCGCGAGTTCTACCCACATCTGAAGTGGCTGGGTGAGGCCTGGGGCCCTGGCCGGGGGAGGCTGTGGGGGCAGGGAGCACCCCACAGAGAAGTGGAACAAGTGGAGAAACGTGTGCGAGGACATTTATTGTTTTTAAAGGTGGTGATTTGTGTAGATTGTGCACATTTTAACTGTGGCTAGATGAACTCAGGGGATTCCTCTGCCCCAGTATTTTGGACTTGATCCATGGAATTTTACTGTGTGCTGCTATTTTGATTGTGTCCAGAGTGTGTGAAGACCAGAGAAAGCTGATGTAGGTAGATGCTAAAGTGTTGTATGCTGTGTTG
>NW_024508235.1:0-611 GCF_017590135.1 Pyrgilauda ruficollis | reverse complement strand
AATATTAATAAATAAATAAATTAATAATAAATAAATTATTTAAAATTAAATTTATTTATTATTAAAATAAATAATAATAAATAAATAAAATATCTCTAGCCTCAATAATAAAAATCCCAAATACTAAACACTCTTAAGTATGTATATGTTCACTTTTAAAATGGATTTAGTCTAAGCTTACTGCTGTACTTTTTCCTAGTATCTCAGGATGCTCCTCCCTGTATATGCACAGTTTAAGAAGGAATAGAGACCTAAAGTTTGATTGCTAAGGTCTGGGCTTTTGAACATGAAAAGGAAATACTAAGATTTACCTTCCTAATCCAACATTTTGCATGTTCTCTACATAGACAAGTTCCATGACAGGTGCATGATTCCTTAAAAAATACATAAATGTGTAATACATGAGTAATACATACATGAGATCTCATCCTGAACAGAAAGCTGTTCAGCAAAAACAATTGTATGTATTGTATATGTATATTGTATGTATATGTATGTCTTGACTTCCACACTAACAGGCAAAATTGCTTACAATTAACTGGATTCCTATTGAGATACCAAGCCAAAAACACAAATGTGTTTGGTGTTCCTCATACATTCTTATTTTGATT
>NW_024508234.1:0-612 GCF_017590135.1 Pyrgilauda ruficollis | reverse complement strand
CAGCCCCCCCTGAGCCCGTGTCCCCCCAGGCCATCGCGGGGCTCAACGGGATGCAGCTCGGGGACAAGAAGCTGCTGGTGCAGAGGGCGAGCGTGGGGGCCAAGAACGCCACCCTGGTGAGTGAGACCCCTCCCCAAACTCAGCCTGGGGGGCTGGGGACCCCTCCCCAAATTTGGGGGGGGTCTTGGGCTCATTTCCCCTGATTTTTCCCCATTTTTATCCCCATTTTTCCCCCTTTTTCCCCCATTCTTCCCAATTTTTCTCCCCATTTCCCCCATTTTTATCCCCATTTTTCCCCATTTCCCCCCATTTTACCCCCTTTTTATCCCCCATTTAATCCCATTTTCCCCCCATTTTTATCCCCATTTTTTCCCATTTTCCCCCCATTTTCCCCCGTTTTTTTCACATTTAATCCCATTTCTCCACATTTAATTTCATTTCCCCCCGTTTTTTGCCCATTTCCCCCCATTTAATCCCATTTTCTCCCATTTTCCCCCCGTTTTTCCCAATATTCCTTCATTTAATCCCATACTCCCCCCAATTTTTCCCATTTAATGCCGTTTTCCCCCGTTTTTTTCCCATTTAATCCCATTTTCCCCCATTTTTTTCCCA
>NW_024508233.1:0-612 GCF_017590135.1 Pyrgilauda ruficollis | reverse complement strand
CTGGAAAACTGCAAAATTTGGTGAAATTCTCATCTGAATTTGGTATGCATTCTCATCTGCATACTAGCTCTGATGGCCCTGCTACCTGCAGGGTTTGATGTAACTCCCTGGCAATCAGCCAGGTTGATCACCAACCATTAACAGCTAATTGAAGAAGAACTCTCAACAATAGGTGGCTGCAACACGAAGCTAAATTAACAGCAACTGGTTCAACTTGTTTTAACTCTGCAACCTTAAAAATAAAAAGAAAACTTTTTATTCATAACATCAGTCAAGGGAAAAGAATGCAAAGGAGATAAGAGGGGCCCCATGAACTTTGGCACAGATGAAAAAGAAACCTGAGGCTGCACAGAGGCTGTGGGAGACAGGGCAGGATGATGCAGGAGTTCTTTCTGTGCTTTCTGATAGAAATCTAGCTGCAAGTGTAAGGCAAAATCAGTAAAATGAATATGTATGAACCTATTGTGAAATTCTATGCATGTGAATCAGTAAGGGAGATTAAAAAGGATCCCAAGCTCTCAGGGGTGCGAAGGTCCTTTAAGGGGGAATGATCCCCTCATGTGTCCAGCATTGTAATAAACATCGTGGCTTTACAAGTTTTATAATGTTATG
>NW_024508232.1:0-612 GCF_017590135.1 Pyrgilauda ruficollis | reverse complement strand
CAGGGGCAGATGCACACCCATCCTTACAATCCCATCATTTCTGGCCCAGCTGAAGGGCTAAACCAGGACCTGTTCAAATTAAACTCAAAGGGTCAGTTCCTGTCAGGGAATAGGCCTCAGAGCTCTGCCAACAGCACATAAACTGAAAATTTACCACACTGGACTTAGCTTGGTCTCCTTACCTTAAGTCCTTTTCCCTCTGAAGTCTGCTCCTGTTTCTTTCTTCTCTCCTCATCCCAGCCACTGCCAGCTTTCCCAGTCTCCTGCTCTCCATGGCACACCTTGCCTGGTGTGGCAGAAGAAGAGCTCCTCTGGATGGGATGCAACGGCTTGGAGGGAAGGAGCACTGAGGGACTTGCCAGAGAAAACCTCCTGGCAAGAGGGTAGCCAGTCAGGCCTGCAAAGTGGAGACACAAAATATATGTGGGCACACAAACCCATAATGCCACCTACTCTGACACAGAGCCAGCACTGACCACCACTGACCAGGTTCCCTTGAAATTTGAGGGGATTTTTTTCCATTTGCCTCCGACCTCTTAACTCCCTTCTATCCTCACCTTTTCCTTCAGTCGTCCTTCCTTTTCTGGTAAAGTCCATCTTCGAACCCATGCT
>NW_024508231.1:0-612 GCF_017590135.1 Pyrgilauda ruficollis | reverse complement strand
CATCTCTTTTTCTTTCTTTGCGCAGTACGTAGGTCATCAAGCTTCTCTCATGATCTCCCCCAATTTCTGAGGTAGTTTCTCCTACCTCATGCAAAATCCTCTCCTCCTTTTAGCATTTATAATTTCAATTCTTCTCTGAATCCAGTCCTCCTAGCTCATGGAGACTAACCAATTCACAATTCAGGGAAACATGTTACTCTCCATACTTAGCAATCCCTCAGATCAAAAGGAGATTTGTACTGCTGCTTTATATTCTCCCTCCTTTACACTCTAATAGGCTTTTTATAGCCTTTGCACATTCAGGAAGGAAACAGCACATAACAGATTGGAGAAACAAAATTAGTGAAGAAAAAAGCAGATGCTTCCCCAGCTTATACAGTAAACATTTTTAACAGCTCTACAAACCCTGGAATGGCTTGAGTGAAATTATGAACCAGTTTTAAATGAATGAAAAATGAAAAAAATTATGAAGGGGGAAAAAAGCCACCCTAAAACACTCTCAGTCTGGAAAACTTTTTCCTTGCCAGACAAAAAAAGAAGGAAAAACAAAGACAAAAGGTGTGTGACTGAAGTGATAGATTCAAAATCAAAAGCTGTATCTAACCAAGACAC
>NW_024508230.1:0-620 GCF_017590135.1 Pyrgilauda ruficollis | reverse complement strand
TCCCATGGCTTTAAATTATCCCTGTACTCCTGTGGGATTCATCCCTGATTTCCTCAGGTTTGCTGTCACTGGTGCTTTCCCATCCCAGGATGAGCTGCATTGGAAAAACTGCTGAGGATTCCTGGCTGAGACCCTTTTGTCTCTTCCACAAACAACAGGAACCAAAGTTTGGTGTCCCATGCTTGCTTGTGTATGGCAAGGGCTGTCCCAAAATTAGCTTAGTCCCATTTTGCAAGGTCATGAGAGAAACCTTTTTCGAATGCTATTTAACTCCTATTTTGGCTTTACATGTAAGGTAAAAAAAAAAAAAAAGTGTTCACCAAAAAGAATTATCCATTAATTTTTTTTTTCTGGATCTCCACATAAGCAGGAGGACTGAAAAGAAAATTGAGACGTCTGCTCTCCTCTTTTCTCAGGTTGAAGATGCTCATGGCTCTGTCTCATTAAGGCTGGGAGGTGTTAATGGGAGGTGTTAATATGTAAATCTGGTCCTAGCAAGGCTGAGGAGCAGGCTGTGGAATTCCAGCCTGGTTCTGTCCCTGCAGTGTGCCATCTCTGGCAGGACAAATGAGGAGGCTGAGAAGGTCCCACACCCACCTCAGAGGTGTGGGAAGGGCCAA
>NW_024508229.1:0-622 GCF_017590135.1 Pyrgilauda ruficollis | reverse complement strand
CTGGGGCTGGAGCAGCCTGGGATAGGGAAAGGTGCCCCTGGATGATCCCTAAGCTCCTTCCCATCCATTCCACCATCCCAAACTGCCTCCAGCAGCCACATTCCCACCTTCCCCACCCAATCCCAAATCCCAGCACCTACCAGTCAGCCTTTTTCAAGCAGTCCACGCTCGCCCCTCTCTCCAGGAGGAAGGACACACATTCCTGGTGTCCCATGGAAGCAGCCTCATGGAGGGGCCTCTTGTAGTCCCCATTGGCCACCTCCGTGTTCATCCCAATCTCCTGGACCAGGAATTCCAGCACATCCCTGTGTCCCAAGCGAGCTGCGTGGTGCAGCAGGGTATCTCCCAAACGTCCCCAGCGCCAGCTGGGAGCCTCTGGAATCTCATCCAGCCTCAGCTCATCCCGTAGGAGAGCCAGGTTTCCCTCCTGGACCAGCCTCAGGAGCCGCCGCAGCCTCTCCTGCTCTGCCATGGAGCCGGGCCTGAGGGGAAAGAGGTAAAAAACCAGGATTTTGGGGGATATCCTGGTGGGTTTGGGGGTTGGGATAGGTGGGAATGAGGTTTTCAATCAGGAGAAGCAGAGCCAGGTGCTTAATTCCAGAAAAATGGGAATTTTTCCCTC
>NW_024508228.1:0-612 GCF_017590135.1 Pyrgilauda ruficollis | reverse complement strand
TCATTTTAGGGTTTTTAGGATTTTTTTTGGGCTTTTAGGGGTTTTTAGATTTTTTTGTTTGTTTTGAGGGGTTTTAGGGTGTTTAGGGCTTTTTTGGGTTTTAGGGTTTTTAGGGGTTTTTTGGTTTGTTTTTAGGATTTTTAGGGGTTTTAGGGTTTTTTAAGGTGTTTAGGGGTTTTTTTGGGGTTTTAGGGTTTTTTGGGGGTTTTAGGCTTTTTAGAGGTTTTTTTGGCTTTTTGGTGTTTGTTGGGTTTTTAGGATTTGTTTTTAGGCTTTTTGGGTTTTAGGGTTTTTAGGTTTTTTTTTGTTTGTTTTTAGGATTTTTAGGGGTTTTAGAGTTTTTTGGGGGTTTTAGGATTTTTTGGGTTCTAGGGTTTTTTGGGGGTTTTAGGGTTTTTTGGGGGGTTTTAGGCTTTTTAGAGTTTTTTTTTTTGTGTTCCTGGTGTTTGTTGGGTTTTTAGAATTTATGTTTTGTTTGTTTTTAGGCTTTTTTGGGGTTTTAGGGTTTTTAGGATTTTTAGGGTTTTAGACTTTTTTCGGTTTTTAGGTTTTTTTTTTGATTTTGGGTTTTTTTAGGGTTTTTTTAGGGTTTTTAGGTTTTTTGGTTTTTTT
>NW_024508227.1:0-612 GCF_017590135.1 Pyrgilauda ruficollis | reverse complement strand
AAAGTAGCCTCTAGTCAATCTCATGCTTGTGGAGCATAAATTACTTTCTCAAACTACTCCAAGCAGTAAGTCTGGCCTTTACTGAACTGTGGATCTCATGCAGTAGAGCAGAGTAGCAAATAAAGAGCTCTGAACTCTAAGGGAATCATTTATTCTGGCTTTGCTAGTCAAAATTGAGGGTAAAAGACATTGGCATCCTGGCTGGTTTAATGCACCAGGTAATGGAGACCCAGGAGGAAAGCCCTTCTTTTTTAAGAATACTTTGTTCCTAGAAGTGTTGGCTTTACTAGTGAGCCCAGTCCAGTGTCCAAGTCATGCAGGTCGGAGAGTGGGGCCTCATTTCCACACAGTGGTGTTGATCTTCATGCTGGAAAATGTAGTTGGACATGCCAGTGACAAATTTCAGTGCTGCTCATAATTGGCTGGGTTCATTGTAACTAGGGGCTAACTATTTGTTTGATTAATTCTGTAAGGGCTGCATTAGCAAAGTTGTATGATTTCCAAAGAGATAGAATGTCAGATGTTATGCTAACAAAGAATTGCTTGGTGAAGTTCTCTCTGCTGGGTTTCTTGAACCAACAAAAAGAAAAGACTTTGTATGGTTGAGTTGGC
>NW_024508226.1:0-612 GCF_017590135.1 Pyrgilauda ruficollis | reverse complement strand
TTTTTTTTTTTTCCCCAGCTAAAATCAGCACAAATGTCAGCCCAGTATCAGGAAGGTGACCCTGTTCTCCACCAGCAGTGTCTGTCACATTATTCAACCAAAATTAGAACTATCAAGTCTTAATAAGATCTTAGTTGACAGAAAAGCAGACTATTTTTTTCAAAACTAGCAAAAAAACCTATCAAAATATATTGTTGCATACAAATGGACCTAAAATATTGCATTTAGTAGCTAATAAAATTTTCCTTGAATTGACTAGTTGCTTGGTGAGGGACAAAACCCTATTATTAGTATTAGGAAATTAAATCTTGGTAGTTAAATGTATTCTCAAGGCCTTACTTGAATAAAGACATTTCTTATGTAGCATTAAAGTACCTAACACTGGAACAGTACTTCAAGTAAGTTGCCACCATCCTAAGAAAACATGAGCAATAAGATATCTGATGGAAATAAAACCAGACTGTCAACAGAGACCAATCTCCTTCCTCTATTGTCTTCCTATTTTTCAGAAAAAAATAAAGAGAATGTGTGTTGAGCTAAACATCATTAAAAGCTCAGAGAATAATCTTATGCTTGCAAAGAGGGTCATTAGGAAAACACAGAGAGACTTCT
>NW_024508225.1:0-10497 GCF_017590135.1 Pyrgilauda ruficollis | reverse complement strand
CTCCGAGGGACATGAAGACCTGATAAAACATGATAACACTAGCATTGGACGACAAAAATAATGTTTTCTCTTCCCTTTATGGTAACACAAAGTGATAATATTAACTTAACACTTGATGTAAATTAAGTAAACTTGAATAAATTAGCTGCCACAACTGAAGATCTTGACCAAATTACAGCAACCACTGCAATCATCCTGATTGGCTCTGGGAACACATCAGTGGCTGCTATCAAACATACTACCAAATTGGGAAAAGGTAAATGTAAACGATCACAAATTGGCAATTGATGCACTCAATTCCACACAAAATAATGTTTCTTTGGCTCTCAGCTGTATCCAGGCTCAACTGTGGATGCACTCAGTTGCTGCCTCAATTATAAGAGAAGGTGAAGAAGGCACTTTTCCCACTGAAATTCGGAAAATAATTTTGGACAGTGCCACTGACTTTGAAAGAGAATTCCAATACTGGTGGAATTTGGTGGATTTCACTTATGACCCCCTTTCAAACACAGCCACAGCTTTTGTCTTAACCATACGCAATGCTTCAGTTCATTTGGTTTTTCCTATCATTGCATTAGGGTTGAATCATGACGGAGCTGTTCTCTATCCTTCCGAACACAGGGAATGGGCCCGTCACATCAACAACAAATGGCAAACTGTCAATTTGGAATCTTGTATTGTCCGTGAACAACAAGGGTTCATCTGTGAAAGCAATGCAATCATAGCTCAGGACATTTGTTTGGACACAGAGCAGAATATCTGTCACTTTGAAATACATCCTAACGAGACTTCCGAAACAATTCTTATATACATAGGCAATGGATGTGGGTGCTTTAGAACTACTTGTGATCTTGTATTCGTAGAAAATGAAGTAATAGATACTAGGAATCATTCAAATTTTTGTGCTTGTAATTTTACCAGAATGATAGGATGTGATTTTTCTTATGAAGCTCCAGTTACCTCTCACCAGCTTTTGCGATCCAACTACACACCGATTCACAAACTGATACCTACTCCAATTGGGATGAACCTCACTTTGGTAAAGCAGTTGCTGCTCCACCAGGACCTAGTTAAAATTCTGGGAAAGATCAAGAAAAATGGACAGAAAACCCTGGTAACTGTTCATCACAATGTGAGACAGATACACCGTGTCATGGAAAGAGTGAAGAGAGACGCTGAACACAGGTGGTGGGATACTCTTTTTGGGTGGTCACCAACTGCCACAAGTGTCCTGAACAACATGTGTCATCCCATTGTTGTCCTTTTGATCCTAGTTTCAATTGGTTTTGTTTTATCAGCAATCTTGTTTGTTATGAATTGGAGAATGATGAAACGGTTAACAAGACTGACGTCTATAATTAATGCACACAACTTGGCTGATGTCCTCTCTACTGTAGACGTCCCCAAGACAGTTGATACAAGGCGATTATGAATTAATAGATGTGTTCTAAAATAACCCTTGATTTTCCATTTTTTATAATTTTGGTTAAAATTATTTCTGACCTTTTAGTCAAAATTGTTTAAAATTAACATTCATTTTATTACTTGATTATTGATTCTTGCTTTTGGCCACTTGTGACTTTGTTTGATTTGACTATTACCATTTGTGATTTATTTCAATCATTTATAATATTATTTTAATAATTTGTGATTATATTTCAATTATTGAATTTTGATCACCATTTGTGACTTTGTTTTGATAATTTGAAAATTTGTTTTGAAATAATATGATGTTAATTGTTTCCCTTTCCCCTTCTTTTATTTTTTCCCTATCCTTTTATTTTCCCCCTTCTCTTTCCTCTCTCTCCCTGTGATGCTGTCCCTGTTTTTTCCGAGGTGTGCTACCAGCGTATGAAGACTTGAGACCTGCTGATGAAGATTCTTTCAAGGCAATCGTGAAAGTATTTTTGCTTTGATTTTACTGCAAAATCCCCTTGTCATGCCAGTTTTTGCACCCTGAGATCAGTGAAAAGAACCTTCACGAATCTTGTCCCCCAGGATGGATCGTGACATCTCCCCACACCAAGGGTCAAGGAAGCCTCCTCCCTTTTTCACGTGACACACGGCACTGTGAGAGCTGCTATGGGGAAATGAACTCCATCTTAGCAACACCCAAACCAGCATCATTGGGGCCTGATTCTCAGCTGTCCTTTGCTGCTGAAATTGCTGTTAGAGAAGACAGATTGGTACCTGCCCTTCACTCAAACCAACATTCAGTCCCTAATTAATTTTCCTGTTCCTAAAATCTCTAAGCCACCAACCCCCTTCTACAAGGAAGAATATGCCTTTTAGGCTTTATGAGGTCAGACCTTGGCTGGCTGCCAGGGGCTCAACCAGCTGTTCTCTCACCACCCCTCCTCAATCTCTCAACCCTACAGCAATGTGAGCACGAGTTGTGGGACTAAGTAAGCCTACCATCGAGTGTGGTCTTATCTGCAGAGGAGAGAAGATCCACTTACCAGGGATGGTGGACACCGGTGCTGACGTGACCATCATCCAGCTTTGCTGAGTTGCTCAGCTTTGCCTCTCAGGGAAGTCTGGTGCCTAGCTGGTGAAAACTAGCTGTGACTAGTGCAGAGCAGACCCCCGCCTCTTCTCACAGAGGCCATGCCTGCAGGCCACACTCTGTGTGCAGTTCTCGTCCCCAGAATTCAATAAAAAGAGGCGGACAGACTGGAGAGCGTCCCAAGGAGGGCCACGAAGATGCTCAAAGGGCTGGAGAACCTGCTTTTGCTGATACCTTTTCTGGCGATTCTTCAAGCGACCTAAAACACCCATTTGCACCAATTGGCATAGTCAGAGGGATGGCAAGAGATATCACTGAATACTTACAGAAGCAGGGAATAAGCCTAAGTCCTAAATACTCGGACAAATGGGCTCAGCATGATCCAAAAGCTGTGGAGGAACATCTAAAAGCAGCTAGCGGCTGCATGAAGGCCAGCAATGACAAAGGAATTAGTTGCAAAATGTTAGGCACCTGCCTAGGCTCAGGGGGAACCTCCACACAGTATTCCAGTACTTCACGGGAGCCACATGGAGAAGACAAGAGACAACGCGCACAAGTTGCACCAGTCCCCATTGCTGGAGGTTTTCCAGATGCGGTTGGACAGGGTGCTAATTAATCTCATCTAGGCTCCCTTTCCCACAAGAGGCTGCAACAGATGATCTTTCAAGGTCCCTTCACACCTGGGCTGGTCTAGGATACTACAATTCTCCAGTGGGGGTTGGGGAGTTTTAGCTGGGGGGGGAGGAGGGGTGGGCTCTTCCACTCAGGGGATCTGCGAACTGTCTGCAGCATGGT
This sequence comes from Pyrgilauda ruficollis, assembly GCF_017590135.1. NCBI lineage: Eukaryota > Metazoa > Chordata > Aves > Passeriformes > Passeridae > Pyrgilauda > Pyrgilauda ruficollis. Next base: position 7,196 of record NW_024508225.1, on the reverse strand, counting down.
GCCGTGGGAGGTTGCGCGCTCTGACCCGGGACTTTGCTGTGCTGCAACTCAGCACTACGATTGAGTCCTGCCTACCTTCCCCACCGGTGCCCGCTGCTGATGAGAAGATTCCAGCCGTCCACCACCCGCACCTCGACCACTACTAGCACTGAGACCAGCTGCCACCCCCGTGAGTTTGCAGGAACCCTTTTAAAAGGGGAAGCACCCCCTTTTCCTCTCTCATCTCAGTGCCAGCCCAGGCCACCTGGGGAGGTTCCAAGCTCACATCGGAGTGGCCTCTGCCAGCTGCAAATCAGCTACTGCAGCTTTTGCCTTGCCTCTCCTTGCAATGCCCTTTTGGGTCTTTGAAATACCCACTCCTGAGGTAATCTATGCCGAGGATACACAGGGCCTCTGGACCAGTCACGATGGGGTGTTTGTGCCATTCCTTCCTGCTCAAGCTCACTTCAGCTTCCAGTCCAGTCAGCTGTTGGGATCCCCCTATCACCCCAGAAATAGAGATGGATTCTGCCCCCACATTTCTCAATGGCATTAAAGTACATTGTGTGCCAGTGTCAACTAAAGCCTTACACTTCTTTTGGGTCTGATGTGCCAGGCCATCGGATCAACACAGTCCAATAGACCCTCTCCTCTACCTGGCTAGAGGCAGGGCCCCTCTAGTTCTTGTCATGGTACTCATTCTTCCCTTCCTGTAAATACGACCTGGAGGTCCCTTCAAGAGGACTGGACATAACATCATCACTCCTATGCTGCCGGGAGTATAACCTCGTGGAGTGTACACAATCTCCTTAGCTGGGGGATGCCTGCTCCTAATAGCAGAGACTCTCGTCTGTCCTGGCGGGATATGGAAGATTCCCTCCTTAAGCTCCTCTCTTAGTTTCTGGTAGCCCTCTTCAATTTTCTCTCCCAGGCTCCAGACATGCCCAGCCAGTTTCGTTTCCACAGGCGAGACGAGGGCCCGTAACGGGGCGGCAACAGTGTCTTCATAAATACTGAGTTTACTAACCAATGCACCCACCTTATCTTCTCCCTCCCTCCATTGCAGCGTCGCTAAGTAACAGGAATATATTTCTGACCTGAGCCGAGCGAATTTCAGCCACATTTGTGATGCGTACTGGACACCGTCTGGACTTTTAGGGAATCCCTTGTCCTCTGAAAAAACGATCTCCAGCACAGCTAATTCCCTCAGGCATCGGACACCTTGCTCCATCATGTTCCACTGTCCTCGCGGCACATGGAGGTCCTCCTTACAAAGGTGCCTTTCCCTCACACTTGACAGCAGTCGTCGCCAGAGGCTCAGTTTCCTGTCTTTTCCCGATCCCCTGGTCAATAGCCACACCCCGGGACAGGGATCCCAGTTGCCTGGCTTCGCTACCATCTGGAATTGTATCATTAGCCATGGCATCCCAGATTCAGAGCAGCAAGGTCAATATGGACTCATTTGCCTCGCATGTGAACTCTCTACGCAGCTCACGCAGCTTGCCCAGGGATAATAGGGATCGAGTGACGTTTTCTGGCTCTGTCTCTTCTGCTGGATGTGAAGGTCCTGCCTCTTCCTCGTCATTCACTATGCGGATTTTCTTTTCTGAACAAGGGCGACTGCTACCAGCTTAGGCTGTCCTTCTGGTCCAGCAATGGCTTGCATGCATACGGTGCCTGTTGATTAGGTGACCTTATTGCTCTCTAAAACTTCCTGAAAGCTGGTTGTAGTCAGGTGGGGGTCGGTCTCCTTCTCCAGGCAACAAAGGTCAGAACGAGAGGACACAGTCTCAAGCTGCGACAGGGGAAATATTGGTTGGATGTTAGGAAGAAGTTTTTCACAGAAAAAGTGATACAATATGGGAATGGCCTGCCTGGGGAGGTGGTGGAGTCACCATCCCTGGATGTGTTCAACAAAAGACTGGATATGGCACTTGGTGCCGTGGTTTAGTGAAGGTGTTTGGGGCATGGGTTGGACTTGACGATCTTGAAGGTCTCTTCCAACCTAGTTATTCTGTGATTCTGTAAGCATGGTGTAGACAGTGCAAGCCGTATAGAGAAAACTTAGCAGAACTAACAAGAAGATCATGCTGTCCTTAACATCTAGAGGGAACTCAACATTCTCAAAAACTGTTGTAGCAGGCCTGAAGGGCTGGAAAACAACATTCTCTCCTCTTCACCCCACAGGCTTGATGCCTTATATTTTTCAAATCCTGTACTGCATTAGTGCATAACTCTGAACTCCATATAAAGTGTTAGCTAACTGCCTCCACATTTTAGTCAGACAAAACGATCCCTCTAGTCTTGAGATCCAAGGACACCCTACTGCCTCAGGCCCTGGAAAGTATAAACAAAAGCGAATTGGGGGAGGGGAGCAAACTGGGGGCATATGACTTCACTACCTGAAGCTGTAATTGGAGGATTTACCCCTGATATGTAAATGGACCAAACTTCTGCTTGATATATTGGCTGAGTCAAGCGTCTCATTTCTAACAATTTGTTTCCTTTTCCCTCTGGCTCAGATGTGGTTTGTGTGGACATGGTTCCTGTTGATTTGTTTCTTTTCTCCTCCTCCTGAAAGTGTTGTACCATACCAAGCAGTGTCTGGTAAGCAATGGCCAGGGCCCAGCATGTTGCTGTGAGTTGTCCATCTCTGGAGCTGTCAGAGCCTTTTCCCTTCACATAACTTATTCTTTTAACAGGGTCCTTGCAGTTGTTCAGAGGTGAACTTCCAGATCGTTGGAAGAGAGAAGTCTTCCAAATACTGGCCCATCTCCTTCGACATCCCGTGCCACTCAGGATGATCTGCTCCCAGGGCAGGTCTCCAGACAAATTCCCTAGAAGCCTCTGTCCTGACTCTAAGATGAGCTTGCGAAGCCGCTCTCCATCTTTTACCAACAGTCCTGGCTCACTGGTGAGGTTCCAGATGACTGGAAGCTGGCCAATGTGACACCCATTCACAAAAAGGGTAGAAAGGAGGATCCTAGTAATTATAGACCAGTCCGCCTGACCTCAGTACCAGGCAAGATAATGGAGCAGTTTAGATTAAGTGCCATCACGCAGCACTTACAGGATGGCCGGGGTATCAGACCCAGCCAGCGTGGGTTTAAGAGGAGTAGGTTGTGTTTGAACCAACCCGGTCTCCTTTTATGACCAAGTGACACGCCTGGTGGATGCAGGAAAGGCTGTGGATGTTGTCTATTTGGACTTCAGCAAGGCCTTTGACACTGTCTCCCACAGCATACTCCTGGAAAAGCCGGCAGCCCACGGCTTGGACAGGAGCACTCTTTGCTGGGTTGAGAACTGGCTGGATGGCCGGGCCCAGAGAGTGCTGGTGAACGGTGCTGCATCCAGCTGGCGACCGGTCACCAGCGGTGTCCTTCACGGGTCTGTGCTGGGGCCTGTTTTGTTCAATATCTTCATTGATGACATGGATGAGGGTATTGAAACCTTCATTAGTAAGTTTGCAGATGGCACCAAGTTGGGGGCATGTGTTGATCTGTTGGAAGGGAGAAGGGCTCTGCAGAGAGACCTAGAACGGTTGGATGGATGGGCAGAGTCCAATGGGATGGAGTTTAATAAGTCCAAGTGCCGAGGCCTGCATTTTGGCCACAATAACCCCCTGCGACGTTATAGGCTGGGGACGGTGTGGCTGGACAGTGCCCAGGCGGAAAAGGACCTGGGGGTACTGGTCGACAACAGACTGAACAAGAGCCAGCAGTGTGCCCTGGTGGCCAAGAAGGCCAACGGCATCCTGGTCTGTATCAGGAACAGCGTGGCCAGCAGGAGCAGTACAGGTCATTCTTCCCCTGTACTCGGCACTGGTGAGGCCGCACCTTGAATACTGTGTCCAGTTCTGGGCCCCTCAGTTTAGGAAGGCCGTTGAGACGCTTGAGCGCGTCCAGAGAAGAGTGACAAGGCTGGTGAGGGGCTTGGAACACAAGCCCTATGAGGAACGACTGAGGGACCTGGGGTTGTTTAGCCTGGAGAAAAGGAGACTCAGAGGTGACCTTATTGCTCTCTAAAACTTCCTGAAAGCTGGTTGTAGTCAGGTGGGGGTCGGTCTCCTTCTCCAGGCAACAAAGGTCAGAACGAGAGGACACAGTCTCAAGCTGCGACAGGGGAAATATTGGTTGGATGTTAGGAAGAAGTTTTTCACAGAAAAAGTGATACAATATGGGAATGGCCTGCCTGGGGAGGTGGTGGAGTCACCATCCCTGGATGTGTTCAACAAAAGACTGGATATGGCACTTGGTGCCGTGGTTTAGTGAAGGTGTTTGGGGCATGGGTTGGACTTGACGATCTTGAAGGTCTCTTCCAACCTAGTTATTCTGTGATTCTGTAAGCATGGTGTAGACAGTGCAAGCCGTATAGAGAAAACTTAGCAGAACTAACAAGAAGATCATGCTGTCCTTAACATCTAGAGGGAACTCAACATTCTCAAAAACTGTTGTAGCAGGCCTGAAGGGCTGGAAAACAACATTCTCTCCTCTTCACCCCACAGGCTTGATGCCTTATATTTTTCAAATCCTGTACTGCATTAGTGCATAACTCTGAACTCCATATAAAGTGTTAGCTAACTGCCTCCACATTTTAGTCAGACAAAACGATCCCTCTAGTCTTGAGATCCAAGGACACCCTACTGCCTCAGGCCCTGGAAAGTATAAACAAAAGCGAATTGGGGGAGGGGAGCAAACTGGGGGCATATGACTTCACTACCTGAAGCTGTAATTGGAGGATTTACCCCTGATATGTAAATGGACCAAACTTATATCTGTCTGGAAAACTCATGACCATCGTCCATCTTGGGTGTAGCCTCTGAGGCTTCTGACTGCCCAAGGTGTACCTTTTGAAGGCCTTTAATAAATACCTACTTTTATTCTCTTAACCTTGTCTAGCCTCTGCTCCAGGTAGCCACTCCAAGGCATCAGGCTGGGTGCCATTATTAATGAGGCCCCAGAGGCAGCAGCCCAGGCTAGGACAGGCAAACAAGACTGAATACACATTCCAAATGAAACTCATTGCCTCTGATGTTACCATGCCATAAACGCAGTAAATCAGCAAAGCAGTTTTGATTCCTCTCCTGATCGTAAAGAGAGCATCATGATGAGCAAATACTTCCCCCAATGCAGAAATATGTACAGGGCACAACATGCACGTGAATACACCAAGAAACATGATGATCAGGAAAGTTGCTATACCCCAATACACAAATGCTTTAGAACAAAACTGTAATTCCGACCTCTCTCGAGCCTCACATTGGGTGCCAAAAGATGTGCTGGTTTAAAAGTAAACCGGCAGGGGAAATTAATCCCATTCAACTACCTCAAGAGAGATTACAGGTCGGAGTTACAATTTACTAGAGATTACAAAAAATACATTGATACAGAGAAAACTGGCTTTAACCCACAAAGTCGGAGTATAAATTTGCACACTGTTCTTAAGCTGAGGGTCACAGTACTGTTGAAATTCTGGTCTTCCTCTGGATCCATCAAATGGTGGTGCCCCAAGTCCCCAAACCCAAAGATTATATATATGCTCAGGTTCAGGTGAGAATACTCAGTACCTCCCCCAGGACAAGGAATTTCACAGTGGAGGAATGTAATACTGTGAGTCCTGGGATATTCTGGGAGTCTTTGATGGTGTAAGTCCTTGCAGCTGCCTATTATCCTAGTGCCATGGAGTCCATTATGGCCCATTAGCAAAGATGAACCCTCCCCACCCCCAACCCCAACCCACCCCCGTGAGAAGAAAAGAAACACTGCCCTGCCTTTGAAGGTTTGCCTCTTCTCCCTTATCTCATTTAACACCCATCTTGTAACCTGAGGTGTTGGGTGTACAGGAGGCAGCTACTGCAAGTGATCCATCATTAGCAGTTCATCAGGAATGACATAGAGGGTGGTACAATACAGTTTGCTTACATGCACATAGTGCTAAACTGGCACCCTACTCCTGTTACCAGGACACCCAGGTCTAACAGGAGGTGGATGCTTCCAACACAGTGCACCATGGGGAACCCACCCTTGGAAAGCATGCATGTAGCTTCACACACAGCATCTTCTACAGTTCTAGCAGCAGCCTACACGGCCTTTCTGTACACTGGCGTACCACTGCCAAAGAGCTAAGACTTTGCTTCCTACAAGACGCAGGAGAGACTGCTAAGCGCTTCCAGCTTCACGCAAACAGGCCAATCACTATCTGTCTCTGAAATGCTGTTATCTGGCTGAAACATTCCACATACTTGCATTCCAGGGAGACACCGTTTGAACTTGCAGAACTACTTCCCCTCAGTAAGACGCCCAAGACGGAGGTGATATCCCCATGACAAATCTTTATTGTGCAACTGCTGCTCAAAGCTTTTATTACCTTCCACAGACACACGGCAAAAAAAAATTACACATCAGAAGCTGCTAGATTGATGGGCAACAGATGAAATCCATTCAGTGGCGATTTGTACACGTGCAGCAACTCCTGAGGTGCCAAAATCTTAGCCAGGTGGCCAGCCCAACTGACGGCCACCCAGAACGGGTAGATGTATGCGATAGACAGACTGCCCACCCTCGGGCCCTTCATCCACAACCATCCGGAATCCATTGGTCAGGCCCAGGTGAGCAACACACATCTCGCCAACAATCATTACATGCCCAAGAAGCTGGAGAGGGAAGTACAAACCCATAAATAAGTAAAATAAAAAAAAAAAGGAACACATAAAGAGGGCAGAGGGCAGGAAGGGAAGGAACGAGAGCAGAGAACCACCCAGAGAAAGCAGCTAGCCAATTCCTAGCAATTCAACCATTGCATGTCAAATTAATGGCCGTCCGACCACCGGCAACTGAAGCGTTCCAAGCAAAGTTACCAAGACCAATTACGCACGCCATAGGGGCAAAAGAGAGCTAGGCAATTTTTCTCAAGCTAAACCGCAAAGGACTACAAAACAGACACACAAGCTGACTTTGTGTCCGGGTTAAAGTCCCCACCGTGTCTTCAGGCAACATAACCAATCCTGGTGGAAAATAAACTTTAGGCTGCCTTTTGCGTGGGCTTACAAAGTCCTTGAACATGGCTTTCATAGCTAAAAGCAAAACATCCAGCACCTCTCAACCAGCTTTGTCCTTCCTTGCCCCCGACCTGCCAAAAACCCCAAGCACGCTTCTGCATGTTAGAAGTTCTAATATCACTCTAAACCACAACAATAGGCACCAGACTGTGCTCCAAAA
>NW_024508224.1:0-612 GCF_017590135.1 Pyrgilauda ruficollis | reverse complement strand
GGGGAGAGCGTGGAGGGCAGGATGGGGGGAAGTGAGAATTATTTTAATTTGAATGCTCATCTTTTTAAACAGTTTTAGCCTGTCTTTCTGCACTAAGATTTTATTCAGATTTCTTATTGAGGGCAATTCTTTCAGTTCTGTTTTTGCTACATGCCATAGAGTTGCCTGGGATCTGGATACCTAGAACCAAATTACTTTCTTACCGAGGACTGGGTCAAGTTCTTGAAATCTGAGCTGAAGCAATTTCAGAAAATAGTGCTTCACCCTTTCAACGCCATTTTCAAATTAAAAATCACCACTAACAAGCTGCCAGAGGAGCTGTTTAAGCTATGTAGTTCTGCACTGCACTGATATGTATTAGCTATGATCTTACGGATGGTTACGCTGTTTCATCTGACCAGAATGGCAATTTCCAGCTCAAAAGTACTCAAAAATTGAGAGTGGTAGCTTTTAAGTTCTTTTGACTCACCAAACCAAACACCAGTTTATATTTTTCCCTGCTTCATTTTTAATAACATCTATTGTTTTCCAAGAGGTGCTACTCACTCAGTGAGTGTGAGATGCCCAACTAGAATCCCAAAGGGATCACCACCATGGATGTAATGGCAACAA
>NW_024508223.1:0-612 GCF_017590135.1 Pyrgilauda ruficollis | reverse complement strand
GGGTTTGGGGACTCGGGGATTTGGGGACTCAGGGATTTGGGAGCACAGGGATTCAGGGTCTGGGGCCGGGGCGCTCACGAGTAGCTGTTGTGCTGCCGGCGCCGCGCCGTGCGGAGCTTCTCGAAGCGCGCCTCCATCTCCTCGAGCACGCGCGGCGTGTAACGCACCACGAGCTTCACCGAGCCCTGCGCCGCCTTCAGCAGCTCCACCGCGCGCTCGTGCTGCTCCCCCTCCACGCTCTGCGCCCCAAAACCAGCCATGGAGCCCCAAAAACCACCCCAAACCCCGCCATGGAGCCCCAAAAACCACCCCAAACCCCGCCATGGAGCCCCAAAAACCACCCCAAAACCCGCCATGGAGCCCCAAAAACCATCCCAAAACTGCCCCGGTCCCAATAACCCAACCAGAACCCCAAAAACCCAACCAGAAACTGCCCTGATCCCCACGCTCTGCGCCCCAAACCCAGCCATGGAGCCCCAAAAACCCCCCCAAAACCCGCCATGGAGCCCCAAAAACCACCCCAAAACTGCCCCGGTCCCAATAACCCAACCAGAACCCCAAAAACCCAACCAGAAACTGCCCTGATCCCAAAAACCCAACCAGAACCCCAAA
>NW_024508222.1:0-612 GCF_017590135.1 Pyrgilauda ruficollis | reverse complement strand
AAATATCCCCAAAATATCCCCAAAATCGTCCCATAAAAATCCCCCAAATCCACCCCAAATCCTCCCAAAATAATCCTCAAAATCTTCCCCAAACCCTCCCAAAATTGCCCCAAAAATCCTTCCAAAAAATCCCCAAAATCCTCCCCAAAAAATCCCCAAAATTCTGTCAAAATAACTCCCAAAATCCTCCCAAAAAATCTACAAAGTCGTCCCAAGAAACCCCCAAAATTCTCCCAAAATTCTCCCAAAATAATCCTCAAAATCGTCCCAAAAAAACCCCAAAATTCTCCCAAAATTCTCTCAAAATAATCCTCAAAAAATCCCCCAAATCCTCCCAAAATAATTCTCAAAATCTCCCCCAAACCCTCCCAAAATAGCCCCAAAAATCCTCCCAAAAAAACCCCAAAATCCACTCAAAATAACCCTCAAAATCTCCCCAAACTCCTGAAAAATCTCCCCAAAAAACCCCAAAATCCTCTCAAAAGTCCACCCAAAAACACCCCAAAATCTCCCCAAAAATCCCCCCAAAAAATCTCCAAAATTCACCCAAAATCCCCCCTAAACCCCATCCCAAAACCCCCAAAAATCCCAAAATCCCCTCCAAAATTCCTC
>NW_024508221.1:0-612 GCF_017590135.1 Pyrgilauda ruficollis | reverse complement strand
TCACCCCAAAATCACCCCAGAATCACCACAGAATCCTCCCAAAACCCTCCCAAAAACCCCCCAAAACCCTCCCAGAATCCCCCCAGGATCCGGGGATGGAATGGGGCCCAGCCAAGAACCCAAATCCCCCCAAAATCTCACCAAACCCTCCCCTGGGATCTCGGGCTGGAACCCCAAAATCCCTCTGGGATCCCAAATCCCCCCCAAAACCCCTCCAGGATCAGGGGCTGGAACCCCAAAACCCCCCTGAGATTCGGGGCTGGAACGGGGCCCTCCTGGGATCCAAAATCCCCCCAAATCCCCCAAGGACCTGGGGCTGGAATGGGACCAGGATCCCAAATGCCCCAAAATCCCCCCAAAATCCCCTCAGGATCCAAGGCTGGAACAGGACCCCCAAGGATCCCAAATCCCCCCAGGATCCCAAATCCTCCTGGAATCCCAAATCCCCCTGGGATCCCAAATCCTCCTGGAATCCGGGCTGGAACGTGGACCCCCTGGGATCCCAAATCCCCCCCAAATCACCCTGAAAGTCCCCAAAATGCCCCCAAATCCCCCCAGGATCCCAAATCCTCCTGGGATCGGGGCTGGAACGTGGCTCCCCCGGGATCCCAA
>NW_024508220.1:0-612 GCF_017590135.1 Pyrgilauda ruficollis | reverse complement strand
ACACCTGGGCAGGGGCACACCTGGGCATGGGCCTGGGCACACACCTGGGCAGGTACCTGGGCACACAGCTGGTCCCGCAGGTGAGCGCACCTGGGCAGGGGCACACCTGGGCAGGCGCACACCTGGGCAGGCACACACCTGGGCACACCTGGGCACAAACCTGGTCCCGCAGGTGAGCGCACCTGGGCAGGGGCACACCTGGGCACACAGGTGAGCACACAGGTGAGCACACCTGGGCATGCACCTGGGGCTGCGTTCACACCTGAGGGGCCTCACCTGCACACCTGGGGAGCCTCATTTGCATACCTGAGGCCTGATTTGCATACCGGGGCCCTCATTTGCATACCTGGGGCCTCACCTGCTCACCTGGGGTCACACCTGTGCACCTGGGGTCTCACCTGCCCACCTGGGGAGCCTCATTTACATAGCTGGGGGCCTCATTTGCATGCATAATGCCTCATTCTCTCACCGGGGGGGCCTCATTTGCATACCTGGGCTCTCACCTGCCCACCTGGGGGCCCCCATTTGCATACCTGAGGTCCCACTTACACACCTGGGGTGCCTCATTTGCATATCTGAGACCTTATTCTCTCACCTGGGGGCCCTCATTTG
>NW_024508219.1:0-612 GCF_017590135.1 Pyrgilauda ruficollis | reverse complement strand
GGGACACGCCCCTGGGGACACGCCCTGCACACCTGGACACGCCCCCCTGGACATGCCCTGTGCACCTGGACACGCCCCTTCCCTGGGACACACTCCCCTGGACGTGCCCTGCACACCTGGACACGCCCCTTGCCCACGACACGCCCCTGGGGACACGCCCTTCACACCTGGACACACCCCTGGGGACACGCCCTGTGCACCTGGACACGCCCCTTCCCTGGGACACGCCCCTGGGGACACGCCCTGTGCACCTGGACATGCCCCTTCCCTGGGACACGCCCCCTGGACACGCCCCTTCCCTGGGACACGCCCCCCTGGACGTGCCCTGCACACCTGGACACGCCCCCCAGCCACGCCCAGCACACCTGGGCACACCCTGGACCTGTTCCTGATTCTATCACATGGCCACACCCTGACCACACCCCCTGACTGTGTCACACCTTGACCACACCCTTGGCCACGCCCACGCCCTGCTCCACCTCAGCCTTGCCCTGCCATGCCCTGACCACACCCTTGGACACACCCTAACCTTGCTGCGGCCACTCCCTGCTCCTTGGCCCCGCCCTGGCCCCACCCTGACCCTGTCACACCCTTGGACACACCCTAACCATG
>NW_024508218.1:0-612 GCF_017590135.1 Pyrgilauda ruficollis | reverse complement strand
TCCCAGTTTTCCATGGCTGCTCTTTGCCATGCCAGCAATGGGAAGCAAGCACAGGTTCCAGGACCTGGGGAAATCAGGTGTAAAGCTCTTTTAAGTCTAAACAAATGTGAAAGATGTCAGGGAGTGTGGCTGGGTTAGTCCCTGAAATTCTTACAAGAGATTTAATCTTATAATTAAAGTCACTGGCTGATAATAACAAAGCACCAGGCTTAAAATACGATTTTAAAACAATTCCAACATCAAGTTCTTGAGGAATCATTAAGAATGTTTGGCTTGGAGTCAGCCTGTCCCCTTGCCTCCCTGCAGAATGTCACTTTATAATTTCCTATTTTATTTCACACCCAATCCTCCTCAACTTAATGATTTTATCAGGCAGAGAGGGGGAAATGAAATGCTGGAAGCCACCATGAAAAAAGTTCCTGATGGAACAGTGTTGAAATCACTGACTTAACACCAGGTGGAAAATGGGATCTACAAGGCTGCAGGACAATTCCTAAGGGCCATGAAATCCTCATTTTTTGAAGGCACAGGTTATGGATTATGGAATATTCAGAGTTATTTTCAAAATACTTCATAAACCCTGGCTAATCCTTCTCTACAGCTCCTCTGTGA
>NW_024508217.1:0-612 GCF_017590135.1 Pyrgilauda ruficollis | reverse complement strand
CCGCCCGGAGCCCTGCGGGATAAAGGGGAGATGGGGATCAGGCACCTGATTGGCTGGTGGACAGAAGTGGGCACGGCCAGTTGGAAAAAGGGGCAGTACCCATCTGGGAGTGAGAAACAGGAGCAGGAGGAGGAGGAGGATGGGGAGGTCCAAGGGTCAGAATTTGGGGCAAATTCTCTGGATTTGGGGTCAAAGTTTGAGCTGTTCCCATCCCCATGTCCCCTCTGTCCCGCAGGGCTCCGGGCGGCCGTGACCGTGCTGGAGTCCGGGGGGGACCTCCAGCCCCCCAGGGGTCCCTGCGCCTCCTCTGCCGAGGGTCTGGCTTTGATTTTGGCAGTTTTGGCATGCAGTGGATCCGCCAGAGACCCGGGCAGGCGCTGGAATTCGTCGCGTACATCAGCAGTGATGGTGGCAGCACCTGGTACGCGCCGTCGTTGAGGGGCCGGGTGACGATCTCCAGGGACAACGGGCAGAGCTCGGTGACGCTGACCATGAACAGCCTCAAGGACGAGGATTCCGGATCCTATTTCTGCGCCAAAGCTGCTTACGCTGGTTGGGGTGCTTATGACGCTGGTTATGTTGAAGACAGCAGTGGTGTCCCCACCCCCCACT
>NW_024508216.1:0-613 GCF_017590135.1 Pyrgilauda ruficollis | reverse complement strand
TGATATACCCTGCTGGGCTGTGATTCTTCCATGAGATGGTTTTGATTTTGGGAAGGAGGAGGGCTGGCAAGGCTTCCTCAGGGAGACACAGGAATTCCACAGGGCCCAAAAAACCTGAGATTTTCATGGGGGCACCTGCTGCAGCCTCCTGGAAGGTCACTGGGATGGTCACATTTCACTGGGCAGCTCCTCTCTGTCTCAGTGTGAGAGATTTCTAAAGTTAATTACGAAATTTTTGCCATTAAATATTCAGCAACACTTATTTTTGAGTACCTCCGGTTTAATTTAGGTTCCTTGAAATTTTAATATCTGACTTTAATATTTAATACTGCCCTGAGACGGGTGTAGGAATTTAAAGTCTATGCTTTGAACGGAAGGAATCCTGGATTTCTGTATGGAAAAGGCTGAGATGGAGGGTTGAGGAAAGGGTCTGCCTTGAAAGGACCCAGCTCTTCCTTCTCTCATCCTACATGTGTGTTTTATGTGGAGGGGCACTGTAGGGCTCAGTCTGCTCTAATTAAGGCCTCTCATTTATTAAAATATCTTTAACACGTTTGCAGCACAGCACCAAAACCGAGAAGGATTATGATAATTTTTAAGGTTGTTTTTTTTT
>NW_024508215.1:0-613 GCF_017590135.1 Pyrgilauda ruficollis | reverse complement strand
GCCCGGGGGGGGGAGGGGCGGGGCCAGGTCGGGCTCGAGCGCCCCCAGCGCCACCCGCGCGACCCCCGCGGAGGGGAGGGGCAGGCGCAGCGAGCGGGGGGCGTCAAGGAGAACGCGCCGGAACCTTCCGGAACCTCCCGAGAACGCCCCGCAATTCCACCCAAAAATCCCCCCGGAATTCCCCAAAATCCGGGCGGAAATCCCCAAAAAATACCCCCCAAAATTCCCGAAAATTCCCCAAAAAACCGCCCGAAATTCCCCAAAATTCCCCCCGAAATTCCCGAAAATTCTCCCCAAAAATCCCCCCGGAATTCCCGAAAATTCCCCCCGAAATTCCCGAAAATCCGGGCGGAAATCCCAAAAAAATTCCCCCGAAAATTCCCCAAAAAACGGCTCCAAAATTCCCCCCCAAAATCCCCCCGAAATTCCCGAAAATTCCCTCCAAAAATCCCCCCGAAATTCCCGAAAATCCGGGCGGAAATCCCCAAAAAATTCTCCCCAAAATTCCCGAAAATTCCTCAAAAAACCGCCCGAAAATTCCCCCCAAAAGTTCCTCCAAAAACTCCCAAAAAACAGCCCAAAAATCCCCCCGAAATTCCCGAATATTCCCCCC
>NW_024508214.1:0-12383 GCF_017590135.1 Pyrgilauda ruficollis | reverse complement strand
ATATCCACTTCTGTCATGAGCTGGACAATGCTCCCAGCTCAGCTTTCTAGCTGTATTCCTACATTATTGTAACCAAAAATTTGGTAAAATAAAAAACTCCTTAACACCAATGCAACATTAAGAAGCAGGCATTCTTTATTCAGTCAGATGCATGTGGGGATAGCTCCTCCCAAAGCTGTGCATGCTGAGTACAGGGAAGTTTCTGTTTATATACTGTGTTTTACATACACATTCATTGATTGTCCTGGACTAAACATACATATGATAATCATTTCCCCAAAATCATTAACATATTTTCCCTCCCCTTTACACATGCATTCTGTCGACCTGGCTGAGTTGGCAGGGCACTGTGGCTGGTGAACTTTCAGTTCTCCTTCTTACACAATGGGCATTGTGCAGTTCCATAGGCCAGTGGTTATGGTAGAATAAGCACTGTATTAGCTCACCAGGTGTAGACAATTTATCATCTGGTAACATGTTTAGTCAGTTGTGAATATAATACTGCTTTTAAGATGCCTTCCATCTCAGTGTTCTATTTGAGTCAAAGCCTTCTGTTTCTATATGCTTCATAAATTCTATCCGTTTCCCTTCCTTAAACAGCATGTTTTGTTTTCTACACAGAACTATGATCAAGGGATTGAATTAATCTGTCAAAAGCAAGAAGAGTTTGTGAAGAGTTCCATAGAATCCAAATGGAATCTAGCAGAAGCCCAGCAGAAACTTGGTAGTTTAGCACTGCATAATTCAGAATCCATGGATCAGGAATATGCCAAAGCACAGACTGAAGCTTCAGAACTGAGACAAAGAGAAGAAGAATGGAAGAGAAAAGAAGCAGCCCTAATAGAGAGGGAAAGACAGAATCTATGGAATACAGATTCTTTTAGTAAGGAGGTATTTAATAAGGTATGTCATAAATTTGTATGAACACAATTATAAGCCTTTTATATTTCATTTATTTCTCATCTTGAGTGTTTTTTATATCTAGTGCAGTGCTTACTGTAATGTGTTGGATGCTTTTCTTTCTTTTTTTGCTCTTTTAAAGGGGACATGTTGCACTGATATAAGAAATATGTGTGACACTTCTCCTTTAACTGGGAATCAGAAATTTTATTTGTCCCTTCTAGCAACTGCCGCTGAAACCAAGGATGAGCAATTGTTCTTCACGTGAAATTTGCTTCTTTGTTATGCCAAATTCTCACATTTGAAACATGCACAACTGACCTCTGAGAACATGAATTTCTTAATAAAGATTACTGAGCACAAACTGCCTTCATAGTAAATTCCAGTTTTGTTTTTGTTTCCAGCACTTAATTTGAATATGAATCATTAATGCATCATTTTTCATAATTCCACTGAGCTTCATTGGGACTGGACTGTATAGATGTTTCTCATCATTTATAGATCAGTAAGTTCCTACTAGTGTGTTGAACTTTGAGATAGATTATTGCTTAGAAGAAGAGTATGATAAGTAGTTTTTCGCCCTATTATTAATTAGACAAGCTATGTTTTGGTAAATAACCTTCATAGGTTGTCATGGATTGACTCTGGCACAGTGTCACTGTCTCTATGAAAGGTAGATTTCCAACATGGTTATTGTGAGATGTGACCCGGAAACAGAACAAAGCAGGCTCCAACTTGGGAATGGAGGGAAAGGACAACACTTTATTAATCTACAACATAGACACAAGAGGGAAAAAAAACAAGAAAAAAACCACACACAACAATCTACAATGGAGCACTTCCAAAACACTCCTCCTCCCCCCACCCCTCTAACACTCAATCTCCTTTAACACTCAATTCCCAGTCCAATACTATCCTTCACACAAGCTCCCCCCAGTTCTTGGGGGGGTGAGATGCCCTGCTGCAGAGGAGGAGACAGAAGAGTCAGGAACAATGAAGTGAAGTTGAGCTTGGGAAGGGCGAGGGGAAAGTCCTTTCAGTTTTGTCTGTTTTTCACCATCCTACTCTATTTTCAATTGGCAATAAATTATATTAATCTTCTCTGAGTTGAGTCTGTTTTGCCCATGGCAGTAATTGGTAAGTGGTCTTCGTGTTTTTATCTTGACCCATGAGCTTTTTCTTATCCTATTTCCTTCCCCTGTCCTGCTGAGGAGGGGTAGTGATAAAGGTAACTTAGTGGACACCTGACAGCCAGCCAAGGTTAACCCACCATGTAATATTAATCCATGCTGGAAGTCAGGTAGTAATAGTTACTCTAGCATTACAATTTGACATCATAAAGTGTTACGAATAGATGTGGGGGTTTAGATAAGTCCCTGCTTTTTGCCCAGGCCTCCGGTAGCAGGCAGTAGCTTTATTGAGGCAGCCAGCACCCCAAAACCCACTCTCGTTTGCAAGTTCTTTAATAATGGCTGATTCAGGCTATTATAGAATGAATTATTTATTTAATAGACACAAAACTAACAGACATAAGACTTAAACTAATACTACACAGGAATAAGGACAAAAAGGGAGACTAGTAGTAGGTATATACAGTGCAGGGCTAAAGGTACCTATTAATTTTACATCTAGCGAAGAAATAATATAACTTAGGATTCAATGTATCTTACCATCCAATTGTTGGTGGGGCACACATCAAGATCCTTTCCCTCAATCCCCAGGAAAGTAACCACGGAATCTGCATCCAAACTCCAGGAAGAAGTCTTGAACACTTTCAGGGTGTGTGTGTAGAAGGCTTCTGCCTTCGTGATAACTCATGTGTCATAGTTTGTAAAACAGTGTCTCAGACAGTGTTGCTATTGTGTTAGGGACGGCTGAATAAAGTGACAGACTCCAAGGTCTTCTCAGAAGGCAATAGCGAAGTTTATTAGACATCGCATTCTTTTATAGACTGTTCTGAGAAAGCTGGACCTGATTGGTCCTCAATCAACACCCCTCACATCATTGGCTAATTAGGAACAACACCCTTCTTGTAAACATCTTAGAAGTAAACAACAAGTTCAAAACACCAGCTGCAAAGATTAAATATTATTTTAATTCTTTCTCTGAGCTTTCTCAAAGCTCCCCCAGAGCAATGCCCGGGAAAGTTTATCTGACTTTCTCTCAGACGAGACTGTCAGCATCCACAAGTCAGAAATATTTATTTTCTTTTATCTCTTCCCACATCTGCTCTCCAGACTAAGGTGTTGATTCTTAACTTGGGGCTTGAGCCATTTTGGTGCCAGACAGAGGTGACCCCTTGCTGGACTTTTCACCCAGGTTATCTCTTCCATATCTGCACCAACTATCTGTGGTAGAGAGGGGGAGGACATGTCCTGTCACATAAAGCAAATGCTTTCTTCTCAGAAGTATGTCTTGCATGGTGCTATTTTGACTATTGTTAATTTTACAGAGTAAGGATAACCAGAGGGGACTGAGGAAAATCCTTTAATCTACAAAAGAATTTTATGATATGCATCTGGAGATTGTATTACTGGTAGCAATACTTGATACATGATTATATAAATATCTTTCAATTAGGGTTAGAAAGCTTGAAGTAGAAGTTTCTTTTAAAAATCATCTAGTTACACAGTATTATTGTGATGGCGATTGACGAAAGAGACTCCTTCTGGGAATCATCTGCTTTTAACCCCTGTGTGTTCTCAGAGACGTATCCAGGTCCCCAGTGGCCACACCAGGTGCCAAGTTCAAATTTGGCCACTGATTGGTTTGACCATAACTTTCCCAGAAACTCACTTCCTGGTCAAACCACGACATTGGTACATCAAGTGTTGGCTACATATGTGTTTGCTGGGCTATGCTTAAAACTAGAATATTGCACTTCAGATAGTAATGAATTAAAATAATCCTATAGTTCAAAAAGGTAAATGTGGAGATTCTATGATAGTTTTTTTCTCATCTTCAGAGTTTTATTAGTAAATATACAAGAAAAGAAGATGAAGATATATCTAAATCATTTATACAGAAGCATGAACAAAAGATTAGATACTTTGGTAAGTATGTTCCTTCCAACATTTTGCAGTTTAACCTCCTGTAGAATTTGTGTAGGTCTATTTTTTTTTATTATTATTATTCAAAATGGCTGTTAACAAATGAAACATCTGTCAAGTAGAGTATCTAGACTGTTGTTTCTCAGGACAGGAGATGTAGCATTATAACAAATAAACATTTCAAAGTGAAGGAAACTAAATCACAAAAGTCTTTAAATTCCTATGATCAATGAAAATTTCTTGCACCAATATAGAACTGAAAACATTTTTAAAGTCATGAAAATTAAATTCTAGCAATTTCTTCTGCTGTTCCATGGGAAATGATAGGGGCATTAGTGGAGATGCAATTCCTGCATGTAAAAGTACCTGGGATTGTCTGTACCTGCCTCCTATAAGTAGGTGGAGTTTTACTGTCTCATAATCCATGAGAGGGATGAATGATAAAAAGCAAATATCTGCAAAACAGCTGTTAAGACTATGTAGAGATGCAATCACTTTTAATTTTAAAGATATATTTATATGAGTGATAGAAGGGTAAATCTTTGTATCTAGTATTGGCAAGCAGTGAAATATCACTAATATATCTTTTAGGGCAATTAACTCATGTGAAGGACAATAGCGGGGGGAAAGGTGATCTCACTGCTTAAATTTTTAATTCTGGCTTTCAACCTGCAGCTCTTTCTATTAAGGTAGTTTCATGCTACTTACTACAATTCAGTCTTCCAGTTAACTTTCAACCACTGAGTTTGGTCTCCTGTTTTGACCTTAATGCTAGAACTTGGTCATAAAAATAGCTTTGTATTTCCTAAAACCTGGCAAACCATGTCAGAAGCATATTAGTTTTAGATTATGATTATGTTTTCATTTCTATTTGTCTTACTTGCAAGAACTTTAAGAATGTTTCTGTCAAATCACTGAGTGTAAATCCATCAACTTAGGCATGCTATCAAATTCTTAACAAATATGGATAGATACTACTTTGTTACAGTGTGTGAAAACCATTTACAATTAACTTGTTTTTAACACTGCCAGAGATACTAAAATATACTTAGCTGCTACTGTTAAGGTGTTATTCTTATTGTATCTTTACAGTTTGTGCATACCTAATTGGCAACGGACTTTCAGCATTGTGTGGTGTTTTAAAAACAACAAAAAATTTGAGTTCAGTTTGATTAGTATGCAGTTCTTCTGAGGTATCAATAAAGCATGAAGGAGATTGTAGTAGTATGTAAATTTCAATAATGTCCTCACTGCATTAAATCATTGAAATATTAAATGTATTAATTCATGTTGTTGTGTTTTTTTTTTAATTAGGCATGCTGGGCAGATGGGATGACAGTCAAAGATTTTTGTCTGATCACCCATATCTTGTATGTGAAGAAACAGCTAAATATCTCATCTTGTGGTGTTTTCATCTAGAAGCTGAACAGGTACTAGGAAGAACTTTAAACTGCTTAAAAGTATGCAGTTTCCCACTTACACTACAGAAAAGCTGTCCAGATTGATGAGCCAATTTAATTACTCTTCTTCATGTCTTCCCATAATGAAGGAAGCCTCAAAAACACATTACGACATTAGATCTAATCATAGCTAATTAAGTCTCTTTGCTTCTCTCAGCATCAGTTCTTTTCTCTTTAGGAATCAAATGCAAAGATTATGTTGAATTTTAGATAGAGTTATACTTTTAAAGATATTTTCTCTAATTATGTACTTTCTCTTCAGAAAAGAGCTCTGATGGAACAAATAGCACACCAAGCACTTGTGATGCAGTTTATTATAGAAATGGCCAGAAGTTGTAATGTGGATCCAAGAGGCTGTTTTCGTCTATTCTTCCAAAAAGCCAAAGTAAGTCACAATTTGTATATCACTGAGAAAAACTCTTATACCCTTACAAGGGATCGGTGTTCTGAAGGAGGTTGGAGGTTAAATATGTTACTGACTGAATCAAGCTTATAGGAAAGTGTTGTTTTGTTGGCAGTTCATTCTAGGATGAATGTTTTGTGTAATTCTGGTCTTGAGAATGGAAGTTCCATGGATTCTTGTTAGGCCAGAAGGAAAGCAGAAGATAGCATGGGAACTACAGGAGTGTGGAATAATGAAGCACCACCTAAATTAGATTGGTAAATGTGAATGTGTGAGGGTCATGTTACTTATCTGTATCATGAATGTGTCTAAGGACTGAGTATCCTATTTTGCTTGTCATCATGCCTCTCTATGCAGTTCATGGCAGGGCCTAATTTGGAGTCTGTTTCTCTTCAGTCAGTGATAGTTAGCTCTGAAATGTTGAGAGGGAGAGATGTGTGGTGAAGACTGGAGCTGTGGTTTGATTCAGGTTCTATATTAAGTTACACAAGACTGAAGAATCAAGTCAGGCTGATCTTAATGCTGTCCTAAGGACTTAAGCTGACATTCACTTTGATTCATGCTTTGCTTTTGAAGTGAGTGCTGCCATGAGTACCTTTTCTCTTAAGGGTATTGGCTTCTGAGGTAGAATAAAGGAAGGGTTAAAATTATGTTTGTTTTGTTCTTGAATGTTCTCAGATGAATGAATATCTCAGTTCCTATACTTATCAAATACCAAAGTCTGTCTTTAAAAGAAAGCAAACAAACAAAAACCATCATACCTGAATTGTCGAGCTTTTCTTGGGTCTGGGGTCTTCAAAGAGGCAAGAGCAGTTGTTGGTTGCTATAAAGTTGTTTATTGCATGAATACATCAGTCTCGAAGGCAAAGAGTATAGGAAATTCAGGACTCCTGGACAACGGACCAATATGATTGAGCAGAAGCCATTTATTGTTTACATTATGCACTTATACATTCTAACTCTCTGCACACACTAGTCATGCATTTCTTATTCGTGCCTTTGTCTTGTCCACGCGTTCTGCGTGCACCTCTCAGAATATGTGATTGGTTACAGTCCAGGTGCTTTGCCGCCCCCCATTATTGAGTTCTTGTGGTGTTGGAATTTGGTTTCTCAGCTTCATCTTTCTTATTTTAGCATAGTTTATGTATTAGTAACCTTGATGAATTCCAGAGGGCCCTGAGAAAATTCTGATAAGAACAGTTATAAGCAGGATGGCTGGTGCACACTGTAGTCTAAGTTGTTCAGATACATTGCTACACAAAGAGTTCTAAGTTTAAAAGTCCATGCTAAAGCTTTCTGGCATAGAGTCCCAAGCAGAGGTAGCAGCAGCAGCAGCTACCCAGCACAGAGTCCCAAGCAGAGGGAGTAGTAACAGCTCCCTAGCATAGAGTCCCAAGCCAAAGCAGCAGCCACCACAGCCCCACAGACCTTTTCTTCTTTCTTCTTGTTGTAGTTCATCTTCATCTTCTTCTTGTGGTTTTTGTCCTCTTCCCAATCCAGGGGGATTTTTATACATAAAACAACCAATCAGCTATAAACACGATTCTAAAACATTCTTTTGATACCAATCTGAACTTGATTCTAATGTGTGAAAGCAGTACGAAAGTAGTGTCAGTTCTTACCCAAAAAACTACATATATAATATTATCTATTGTCCTGGTTTAGGGTAAATTTGGGAGAAAACCTCCAAAAGGGGTCCCACCAGAAAGCAAACCCATGCGGCCCCTCCCCCCAACCAGTTCAGGAAAAATTTCCTTGGAGAGAAGTGGAAAAAAACCTGTTTATTTAAACAGGCAAAGCACTCCCCAGCACAAAAAATGAACAATACCAGATGACAAAATTCATTCGCTGCTCTGAAGAGATGACAAATTCAGAAAATCTCTCCTGTGGGTGGTTGCTCTGTTATCAGTCCCTCCAGTGCTGGGAAAGGCTGCTGCCCAGAGTAGGCCCTGGTGGCCACAAAGTGCCAGCTCTCAGTGTTTCCCCGGGTCCCAGTCCGGAGCAGGTTCGAACAGTTCCAAGAAAAGGGAAAGAAAACCAGTCCAGGGAACTTCTCTGCCTCAGCTAGCTAAAGTAACTAAAAAAGCAAAGGAGGGCCCTGTTCTGCCCTATCCATGCTCAGACAACACAGTGGAGTTCTGTGTTCCAGCAGAATGTGGAGGAGTGAGTGCAGGCTGATAACAAACTCTGTGCTTCTTCTCCCCGCTTTTGCTCTCAGAGACAGTCTTGAAGGCACAGAATATAATATCCAGCATAAACTGAACACAGAATTGGGCATACAAGCATCATAACGTCACCCTAGGACATGTATACATGCAAATGTACTATCTGTTTTCTTACTAAAAATGTACGTGTATAAGTTTATCTATTTATGTGAATAGTTCTATCTATTTACGCATATAGTTCTATCTGTTCTAGAAAGACAAGCAAAGTTCTGCTATGTTTTTGTTATGTCTGGAGCTAAGTTACTGAACTTTAAACCGGGCCTTAGGGCCTTTACTAGCTAACAGTTTCTTAAGGCACTTAAAATATATTTCTACTTACTTAAAACTATAGCTTACATTTCTGCTTACTTAAACCTACACTTCTACTCCATATCTATGTGGCTTAATAGATTTTAATTTCTCTAAAGGCTTTAATTCAACCCCTACATTCATTTCTCTCTGATGAACTCAGAGATGCTTGCATTCCAAAATTGAATCTTCTTTTTAAGCTGACTGCTGCTAATATTGTTATTGACTTGTCCAAACCTCTATCCTTCAATGAGTATAATATGCATTACTTCAGGACTTCTTTTTAGCAGTATGTATGCTTACAACTAGAAGTAAATCTGGCTAAGATGAAAAGTATTTCACTCCTCTCTTTACAGGCAGGGGAAGAAGGCTATCTGGAAGCTTTTAAAACTGAGCTTGAAGCATTCAAATCAAGAGTGAGAATCTGTTCACAGTCTCAAGGCTTTCAAGCTATGTCAGTAGAAAATTCCAGTGTCTATACTGGTATTGTAGAAGGACTGGAGTCTTTGTCACAGGTAGACTTTTTATTTCCAAAAATGAATATAAAAACTCTATTAGGAACAAATTTTTGGCACACTCTTGAGAAAATGTACTTTTTGATATCTAGGAATAGGTCTCTATACTTGGAGCACTGCTAGTTCTAGTGTGCACTATTAACAGTATGGGAGAGAGATTGTTTCTGAAAGCTCTCACAATTTATAGTGTCAAAAGGCATACATTAGTTCAGTGCCCTTGAATAATTGTGCTAAATAGAAAACCGCATCATTAACCTCTTCAGGTACCAGAATTAAATGTACTTTGAATCACAGGAGGTGAAATGAGCTTTCAACTGCAAATTACTAATTCCATTAATGGAAATATGCAGGTAATCAAATCTAAGGAAAATTTGCACTGTGTTATGATATTTTGCCCTTGTTTCCATCTTTATCTTGGAACACTGGGGTGTTTGGTTTCAGTGTTAGTGGTGATCACATCTGAAAAGAAAAATTTAAAAGCTGAATGTTAGAAAATGGGACACAATTTAAAGTACTTCGAAATAAATTTGCTCAAGGTACTTGTTTGGTAAGATCTGGTAACTGAACCCTAAAAAAATTCACAATAAGGTCATAGTATGCTTGCTAAATTTAAATAAGCTTTTGATATTCACATAATGATAATGCTGTCTAGGCTTTTATTTAGGAAATTATATTTTATTACAAAATTATCTCATCTTAACAGACAAAATAGCTTGACTTAATTCTCTGTATGTATTGAGATTAAGCTTTCAATTCTTCATTTGTTGCAGAATGCAAATGATCTACAAGGTTGCATAAATAGAAGTGTCTGCAATTTAAATTCAATGCTACAAAAAGATGAAGAAGTCAAAATGATGGACACAGTATAGCACTGTTAAGACTGAGGCAAAGTACTCATTTTTTATTACAAAGAAAATACTGTGGCTATTTTCTTGACATATTTTCATAGGTATTGCACTTTATTTTTGGTGTTTTGAGCTTGGAGGGTATTTGGAGTGACAATAATCCAGAAATGCTTGTAATAATGTTTGAAAATGTGCTGCTAGATTTTTGGTTGTCTATGAAGAAGGTTCTCATTGCCAAACGTGGAAGTGGATGTGCTTTATGCTACTAAATTTGCCTTTTATAATTTTGGAAATTAAAGTATGAAAAGTAAATTGCACAAATACAATGTTTACACAATAAGTGATATAATTCCAGTAGAAACTGCTATTGTTATTAGATATGGCTATGTCTTATTCTATGAATATTGGAAATCACAATTATACTTCTGCTGTGTTCCTGATATAAATCTTAAATCTGCTTTTAACATAAATAGCAATAAATTGGTATGACATCAGTACTGCAGATCTGGATGGCATCAATGAAAACACTGGCTGTCTACTTCTTCTAAGAGGATTTAAATGTTACATTTTGCTTTCATAAAAATATTATTTGGTGTTTCCCCCCCCCCAACTAACAATTGCGTACATATGATCTTTGGGTTGTATGGGCACTGAGAAACTTTCTTTTTTTATTTTTTAAGACTTTTTTAGTTTGAATTCACTAAATTTTTAAACTATTTTTTTAAAGCTAGATCTGTAATGGAGTGAAAAACATTTGATAAAGAGAACAAAAGGGGACCATGAGGCACAGTGGGTGGGATGAGACTCTACTTTCAACAAAAAGCTTGATTACAGTCAGGAGCCAAGCACTTATAAGTCAGGTTTTGGCAGGTATTTCATACACTGCTAAACTAAAGTTCTTTTTATTAAGTGATTGTTTTATGAAATTACCAAGTACTGAGAAACAGGAATATCTTTAAATGCCTTCCATCTTAGAATCTTACTTCCAAATGGTATTCCCAGAACAAGTCTGGTGTCAGAGCCTATGCAATCCAAAATTTCTGCCAAACTTTTCAAACTTGCTGCTTCTATAGCAACTCTGTCCATAAACATGTACTCTGTAGCTGAGATATTTCAAGGGACAGTATGTACTTCGAATGTCAATATGAATGTTTTCTTCACGTGTGTATTGGTTTGGCATGGCCTGGTTTTTGGCAGCAGGGGAGCCACAAAGATGGCTCCTGTGGGAAGCTGCGACAAGCTTCCACCATGTCCAGCAGAGCCAATCCTTGATGGCTCTGAAGATGGACATGCTGCTGGCCAAAACTGGGCCAACGAGAGAAGCTGGTGATACCTCTGTGATGGCATATTTAAGAAGAAATTCAAAAGAAAGTCACAGGTTTTTTCTTCTAGTCAGAGAAGAGGAAGTGAGAAGATGATAGGGAAAACAACATGGCGACACCAAGGTCAGTGGAGAAGGAGGGACAGGAGGTGCTACAGGCACCAGAGCTGAGATTCCTCTGAAGGCTGTGGTGATGACCATGGTGAAGCAGCTGTACTCCTGAAGCCCATAGGGGTCCACGGGGAATGCAGTGATCCGCTTGTAGGTGAGGTGCCCATGCCAGAGCAGGTGGATGCCTGGAGGAGGCTGTGATCCAGTGAAAGACCCAGTGGAGAGAGGGGGCCCCTGCTTTCAGGCTAGAGCAGCCTGTCCTTGGATGACTGCACCCTATGGAAGAGTGGCCCATGCCGCAGCAGTTTTGGGAGGACTGTCTGTCCATTGGGGGAGTTCACATTGCAGCAGGTGCGGTTTGGCTGTTGCTTGTGAGAGTGGAACCACACCGCAGAAGTTCATGGAGAACTGTGTCCTGTGGGAGGGACCCCATGGTCCCACAGGGGAAGGATTCCTCTCCTGAAGCAGTGGAAGAAAATCTGATGAACTGACCAAATCCCCTATACCCTGTCTCCCTGCACTGTTGGTGGGAAGGAAGGAAGGGCTGGGGGGGGGGGGGGGGGGAGGAGAAGGTGTTTTAAGGGCTTATTTTACTTCTCATCTCCTCTGATTCTGTTAATAATAAAATTCATTTTGCAACTTAAGCTGAGCATGTTTTGTCCTTGAAATATTTCTCCTGGTTCTTAGCTCACTCATGAAGTGTTCATTAGGATTTTTTCCCTCCATTGCCCAGCTGTGGCAGGGTGAGCGAACGACTATCGAGGGTGCCTGGAGTTGGGCCAGTTTCAAACCGCGACAACATGTCTTTACAGGAGTCTTTTATTTGAATGTTCATTTAGCCAGATCTTCTATTGTTTACTTGGCCCTCTGCTGCATTGCTGTGACCACTGTCTTGGTTTGAAAAGACAGGTGGGATGATGTAATTTTATCAGTGAGACTCAATGGCCCATTAACAGAAGATATCTCCCTGGAGGGAGGATTGGTTGTGGAATCGTGTGGAGTTCGGCGGGAGAAATGCGGCACGCAATATGAGTGATCAGCAAGTCTCAGAAGTTTATTGAATAGGCACACATATTTATAATAGTGTTAATAAGGCTAATGCATATTGCAAAAAGCGAGCTCATTATTGGTTAGTTGTTTATCAGTCAACTACGCCTACATTTACATTCTTGTGGCTACCTTGTTGTGGCTTTTCTTATTGTTTCTTCATTCTTCCTAGCTAACAAACCTCTCCCATGGAGATCGGCGGGAGAAATGCGGCACGC
>NW_024508213.1:2310771-2344108 GCF_017590135.1 Pyrgilauda ruficollis | reverse complement strand
GGGACAACACAGAATGTCTTTCCCACACTGAGAAGATAAGATGCAAAAATAAAAAATGGGAGTCGGAAAGAATGACATATTCAGACTTTTTTGCTTTATCCTTCTAAAGCCTCTGTTGATTCTGCCTTCACATCAGTGGACATGCAGAGTTTTGTAAAAAAATAGGAATGCTAGAATTAATACTTAGACCATTTAGAAAAGAAATGAATGGATTCAAAAGCAGAGCAGCAGAAAGTCCTGTGGCAAGGCATTTTTGAACAACTGTAAGTTATCTATAAGCAACCAGAAAGGTACCAGAGTCCTGGAGGAGAACATACATATATCATCAGTGTTTAAAAACTTTGAAGGATGAATCACAATAGAACAGTCACCTTAACTTGATACATAGGAATGTAGTAGCAAAACTGACAAAGCAAGTGACCATGGAACATTTTGAAGAAAATGAAATAGTAAATAAAAACTGTGTTAAAGAGGTTTGTGATCATCCTTAAGATAACTTACTTCTTGAATAAGCCACTGACAGAAAATACAAGAGATAAAAGAATTGGGGAGGGCCTGAAATTATGTGACTAAAGAGACAGAAATTGGTGTGGAGATGGCAATGTACAAACATTGCTTATGGAAATGAAAGTACTGGAAGTAGACTTAGGTTCTTAGAAATTCATACAACAGCAATAACAGGCATTTAGAAGCACTGCCAGCAGCAGCAATACTTCCAGGAATATCCACCTGTTTACATGGATATGATGAACTTGGTTGCAATAGTATGTTTATGGTCACACTGCATATACTGGTTGACAGCAAAATTGGGAGGGCAATTAAAGCAATCTCCTTTTGTGGAGAGTCCAGATCATATTCAATATTGTTTTTAACACTGCTGGGCAGACT
This sequence comes from Pyrgilauda ruficollis, assembly GCF_017590135.1. Classification (NCBI taxonomy): domain Eukaryota; kingdom Metazoa; phylum Chordata; class Aves; order Passeriformes; family Passeridae; genus Pyrgilauda; species Pyrgilauda ruficollis. Next base: position 2,343,220 of record NW_024508213.1, on the reverse strand, counting down.
TATGGCATTCAGGGTATCATAAATGACTGACTTGTAAGCCTGGGGATCAGAAGAGAGGGCTGAAAGTAACAAGAAAAAAGTCAAAACAATTTGAAACATAACACCTTGATTAGATTAGGGAACACAAAGTTTAGTAAAGGTCAATGTGGAACTCTGTATTTAGAAAAGGGAAGCCAAAGGAACAGGTACTTGATGGGGGTAAATCTGTCAGGCAGCAGCTGGCATAAAAACACCTGAGGAATCACACTTAGCAAGGACTAACACCATGACAGTGCTAGAACAAAAAGGCTCAGATCTTATTCTGGTCTTGCTGATCTGGTTGGGAAGCAGAGCATGACCTGATTCTGCAGTTTTATCCTCTCCTGTGTCATCCCAAGGCTTGAATTCAGTCCCTTTGTGCCCTTAACAATCTCACTCCGAAGGACAGAGCTATTCAGAGCAGTAATACCTCATGTGCTTTTGCTCCATTTGAGATACCAGGTGGGTCTTTGCATTCAATGGGGTAAGGAGGTGGAAGAAGGAAGGATGGAAAAGGCAAGCTGCCATGTCAAAATGAATGTAGGCAAGGAAACTTGATGGATGAGTGACCTTTTGAGGAGTGAAAAGTAAGCAGATATGAGTCCAGTGAGTATGAGAATCAATTCAGAAAAACTTGGGAATCTGTTTTGAAGGTTTTAAAAAAAAAAAAAAAAAAAGAAGAAAAAAGTATCTTTCTTTTTGGTCTTTGTCTCTTTTGTTGCCTATGATGCCTTGTCATGTCACCATGATATTTTATGAAAAATCCTTTGCTAGGATTTTTCCCTCCTGGGAAACTGAGGGCCTCAGGAAAGAAATGTAAACAGTAATTATCTGCTGCTGTGGAGTGCAACAGATGCATCTGCGATTGGTGCATGTTGGTTGTTTCTAATTAACGGCCAATCACAGATGCAGCTGGCTCGGACTCTGAGAGTCACAAGTCTTTGTTATTGCATTCCATTCTTGTTCTTTCTAGCCTTCTGATGAATCCTTTTCTCTTTATTCTTTTAGTATAGTTTTAATGTATCGTTTTAATATAATATATATCTTAATATAATAAACCAGCCTTCTGAAACATGGAGTCGAGATTCGCGTCTCCACACATGGGGCACCAGACACAACATTGTCATGGTTTTGCATGGGAGATATTTAGGGAAGTGATGCAAACTTCTAGCTGTTGGAAAGCTGGACACTGTGAAAAACACATGTTAAAGATGGAAGAAACCCAGGAACTTCCACTTTCTCTTCTGGCCAGCAAAGAGGTAACACGCCCCGGCCCCCTCTCTTGGCCAGGCTGGCCTGTGGGCCATGGGGCCGGACCTCTAGCCCCCCGCCACCAGCTGCCAGGCAGGGGAGGGGGTGCCGTGGGCCAGGCCATGACTGCAATTTCAGGGCTGAGCTGATTCCACCGGGCCCCAGGATCAGCCCAGGGCCAAGCCGGCTAGCCAAAATGCTACCACCACAACCACCAGGTAGTGGTAGAATTTTGAGCAAAATTCTACCCCCTCCGCCCCTTCCTCCCCTGGCACACTGCTGTTGAGTTCTGGCCTGTCTGATCCCCACCAGGGTCAGGCTGACCATCTGCAGGCCCCAGGTGAGATATTAACTCTTTCAGTGCTTCAATCCTCCCTCGAGTGAGAGAAAGGAACAAAAGGCAAGCATGTAAAGCAGCAACATGAAGACATCAAGGTCAGTGAAGAAGTAGTCAAGTCCCAGACTGGAGGGATGAGGAGATGCCTCAGTCTTGGGGCTGAAATCCTCTGGAAAAGCTATGGAGAAAGACTCTTCTTCCCTATAACGCATGAAGGTATGGGGAGATGAATATGTTCAAATTGTAGATATTGAGCAAAGGCCTCCATGCTAAAGTAAGCAGATGTAAAAGTAGCTGTGATTCTATGAGAAGTTTGAACAGAGGGGAGTGATCCTGTGCCCCCTGGAAGAGAAGACCTCTGTTCCCAGAGATGAACATGATTTAAGAGTCAGATAATGAGAACTTTTGTCTTTGAACAGCTCATCTTTAAAACAGTACCCCATAAGTTGACCTGGCCCATAAACACAGCTGTGGGAAAAGCTCATGGAAAATAGGAGGGACATTACGATTGCAGATTTCCTTGGATAGCTGCTATTTGCGACAAAATTGAGAGCCACAAGAGAACTGGTTTTTTTTCTTGTGGAGAAGTCTCCATAACATTTACAAGAGGGACTTCTCTCCCTAAGTGAACTGAAGAAATACTATTCTAGAGGTGGTAAACTGACTGAAATTTAGGTTTTGTTTCTTTACATTTTCAGTGGGAAAGAAAACGTTGTGGGCGGAGGAGAAGTGTTCTGAAGGTTTTGTTCTCATTCTTATTACCCCTTTTAGTTACTGCTAATAAAATTTTCTTTATACCCTTTTAAAGTTTTGAGCCTGCTTTGCCTTTGTCCAAATTCTACCTCACAGCAGGAAGTGAGTGCACAGGTGATTGAGCAGTATCAAACCTGCCACATGCCTAAAAAGAGAAATTTCCACTGAAAATGAGATTCATATTTAATTTTTGTCTGTTTCCATTAAAGAGAATGAACAAACCCGAAAAATTATATTAACCCATCTTCCACCTCATGTCCTTTCCTCAATCCATTTACAAAGCAAAGTTAGGGCGAGTCTTCCATTCAGGTGCGTCTTCTCTTTATGCTGTACTGCAAATGCTCCTGATAACAGCATTTCCATCCAAGGCAGATCTTCCTGTGGCTAACAGAGCAACTCAGAGATTTCCCTGAGGAGCACAGCAGCTGTTCCACATTCAGTGACCTGCATAGCCCAAGACACTCTGGCTGCTGGACAGACAGTGCTGGGACTAGTGTCGTGTCTAATGCCCCATGTGTGGAGACGCGAGTCTGGACTCCATGTTTCAGAAGGCTGGTTTATTATATTAAGATATATATTATATTAAAATACTACATTAAAACTATATTAAAAGAATAGAGAAAGAAGATCATCAGAAGGCTAGAAAGAACAAGAATAGAATCCATTACAGACTTGTGACTCTCAGAGTCCAATGCAGCTGCATCTGTGATTGGTCTTTAATTAGAAACAACCACCATGCACCAATCACAGCTGCATCTGTTGCATTCCACAGCAGCAGATAGTTATTGTTTACATTTCTTTCCTGAGGTCCTCAGCTCCTCAGGAGGGAAAAATCCTAGCAAAGGATTTTTCATAAAATATCATGGCTACAGGACTAGGACGTGGATTGCTAGCATACTCAGGATCCCTGGTTGCCCTGAGCCTCTCCAGAGAGACAGGGCTGCTCTGACCCGCCTGGTGTGCCACTCCTGAGCAGACTGACATATGGCTGTGACAGCACTGGAGACCCTGCTCATGAGCAGAGAGCAGAGTCTAAGGGTTGAAGGAGCTGGAGGCACCTGTGTCCCCAGTGGCTCAGGTGACAGGTTGCTACATTTCATGATGTGGTATTACAGTGATCTGGCTCCCTCAGGATTCAGGCAGCTGGCTCCACTGAAAATCTCTCAGGCAGCTGTCTTGAGGGAAAAAAAAAAAAAAAAAAGATAATTTCTTGATGCTGCCCTTATTCTTTAGTACTGGAAAATGGGAGGAAATTTTCCTCTGCAATTCAGAGTTAGTACACGGACAAAGAAGCTGAAAAGAATAACTAAAACAAGGGTCACAGAAAGCATTATATATGAACAATGTCTTCAACTTTCAAGAGTAAAATAGCACTGATAGAGAAAATATTTCCAATAAAATGGCCTATTTTGATGATTCTGCATTTTGGGAGAGCAGAAAAATAATTTTAAATTATTCTTTTTAGGTAATTTTAAGTAACCTTCCATGTCTTTGAGTGTGGTCCATGTCTCCCATTAGTGTTGGTGGTCACTTCCTGGTTTACCCCTCCCCTCTGCCCTCCTCACTTGCATCCCATTGGCTGTTGCCCCTTTCCTCCACCCCAATTCCCCTCAGCTCAAAATCGCCTGGGAGAAGGTGACTCCCTCTTTTCCATCTGGGCAGTCACCTGGATGATTGGTGTCTCCTATTAAGGAAATAAATGTAGGACTCAGTCCTCACGTGGAGAAGAGCACTTCTCGTCTTTTGCCTTTTGTACTGTGCAAGATCGTGTGGGCTGGAGTCCATAGCTAGCTGGATTGGACCAGAACAGCCTGTCCAGACACTAATTCTTACAGTGAATGAGACCCATACTGTATTCAAGGGCATGAAAGAGAGTGAAAGGCCCCTTCACAGGGTAATTCACCTTCCTGCATTGCCTGTCTCTGTTGGGATGACCAGTGGAGAGAGCCATTTCACCATCTTAGCACCCATTATCTTCTGAAAAGATGTCCCCCAGAATACAAGTAACAACCCCATAAGGAACAATTTCACCCAAAGATTAAATTATGGACATGGGGAAAGAGAAACGGAAGTGAAGTAGTACAAGCAGAATTTGAGTCCCACTAATGCAGGACCTAAGTATTAAAACTTCACATGAAAGTGACCCTCTTATAGGATTTGATGACATAAAATACTAAGATGTGAGTATTTCATCATGAGAAGTCTGGTTTAGGTGTTACCTCTCCTCAGCTCTGGACATTGCCTTACATGCCTGACTGGATGCAGGACAGAGCCATTGCCTCATCCAGGAATTTGTATTCATTTCTGGAGTAGTGTGTGGTAAACAAAAGGTAGAAAAGTTAAAAAGAGTTGAAAAAAAGCAATAGAGGTCTGCTTCTGCTTCTACCAAGGGATGGCAGGCTGGTACATAATTTGTTTTGTGGCAGTTGCTTCATACGTGTCATGTAATCCTGACATAATAAGTCACGTGCAATCATGAAAGATTGTTCCTCGGCAGTTCTTTATGGGCCTATACCTCCAGACAGTAGCTCCTGCCAGTCTTCAAAAGTTCTCCTGCACTGATCATTTTGATGGGCCATCTTCCCACCAGGACACTGGGTCTGAACCTCTCCTGGAACAGCCATAGAGGGTCCTGGGCAAGGTCCAGTCCCTTTTAAGAATTCTTAACTCTTGCAGTGCATTGCAACTGGGTTCATCGTGTCCAGGGAGGGTGTAGCTGCCGGTGCCGGGCATGGGAGCAAACAAGATAGGTTCTCATTTCAGAAAGCTCGAGAATCCAGTTATTACCGCCAGGGAAGAGGGGTGGGATGGAGACCAAAGAAAGGGCAAATGCAGGATCGTGGGGTTATATAAGGTATCACAGGGGTGGAGTTTAGGGTATGGGTCAAGGGAGGAGTTATTAGCAACACAAGAAGGGTAAGATCAAATTCCTGCCTCTTAGGAACAGGGGCACTCCACAGCTCCCCAGTGTGATAAATAGGTGTGATTCGTGCTGATAAAATTGAAACAGTAATCAATATGGATATAGTAATCAATATTTGGAGATAACAAAATGGTTAAAAAGGTAAAAAGCTAAGAAAGCGGAGGGGAAGGGTCCACCCCCCCATTATCTTTTGCAGATGTTCGAAGCAGGAAAAGGAGTCAGATAAAGCTTGCTAAAATTAACTGAAAGAGGGAAAACTTGAGTGGAAATCAGAAATATGTTAATTTATAAGATTTATTATATTGGCTTATATAATTTTAGTTTGGCATATATGATATTAGCTTAGTGCGCATGTGTAACCCAAAAGTGAAATAAAAGACACCTGAGGAAGAGGAGCGGCCTTCATCTGGACGACCCCCAAAGAGTGGTGCGACCCCCTAAAAGATGGTGGCGCATGCGTAGTGAAGATGAAGATGAGGGTGGAGACACCAGTGTGATGAATCGAAAATAGGAAGGGATGCTGATAATAGACGGGATAAAGGGGGGAATTTTGGGCTTGGCAAGCTTGTACGTGAGGTGGCAGGGGTCCCAAGGCCCTCGCACTCCGTACCCCGCGGTAATTTTGCTTATGCGTCATTACCCGAACCAGACTATATTTTATTATAACCAAATTATACTGCCAATTTATTGAATGTATTCAATTTTATATTTTTCAACTATTTCAGTTAAATTTTATTAAAATTATTGTTACATTTAATTTTGTTTGGCCTTTTATTTTGTGATTAGATAATTGAGCAAACATAACACCAGTTTTTAAACTAATCAGTGCATGCTGAATAACTTATAATAAGGGGATTCTCAGAAATATGACTTAATAGTTTACAAAAGCAAAATGAATATTATTAAGCTAAATTAACAAGGAATAGAAAAGCATTTGGGACTTAATCACAAAGGATAAAGTAACAGAAATGATGATACCTGATTAAATGAATACATTTTTACTTAATGAGTTAATAGTTCAATCTCCTCTGGCTTTTGGTCTTCTCACCAGAAAGGGTGCAGTGCTTTGATCTCCTCTTCAGAGGGGGCACAGTCCTTATTGTTTGGTCTCGGCTTTGGTACTGATGTTGGGGGTGTTGTTATCTTCAATGATGATGACTGCGAAGCGAGGGAAGAGGCGAGGTCCCCGGGCGTAGGGCTTGGAGCGGGGCCGGGGCCGGGGCCGGGGCCGGGGCCGGGGGCGAGGCCGGCAGCGCCACAGCAGGGTCTGGCCTCTTCGCGGGGCCGAGCAGCCCGCCGCTCCTTCACTGCCACGCGGGCCCGGAGGGGGCCAGCTGCGGCAGGAAGTGGTGGGGGAAGGGGAGGATCGGGACCGGAAAAGAAGGACTTCGGCAGGAAAAACGGGAATCTTAAACTGCGTGGTAAGCGCCTTTTTATAGAAGGAGGGCCCAGAACGGCGCGGCCATCACCTTGTAGGGAACGGGGGATATGTGGAAAGACGGGGCGGGGGGGGAAGGAGGACACAGGAGGGCGACAGGACAGTAGCGCTCCTGTGTCACTCTGGACGGATTCCGTCCCTTGTTCTGCCTTCAGGGAAAGGGGGATAGGGTGGCGGAGTAGGATATGGTGTGACGGAAAGACGGTAGCAACTCCGTGCCGTCCTCGCAGTTTTCCCTCTTTGCCGCACTCTTAGGAACAGAAGGGTAAGGAAAGATATGGGCAGCTTCACCGAAACTGGAAAACGTGGGGTTTCACAGGAGGAGGGATCACAGATCTAGGGCATAGACTTGGGCAGAGTGGATCTGCACGAACAGAGCAGTGCACTATGTAAGGGCCAGCTGGCACTGTCCCGTAGCTATGACAGAAATGTCTCCAGCCTCCTTCTGCAAAGCTCCGCAATCAGGGAAGACCAGGTCTGGTCAGCGTGGGAAGTCAGAAACCTTCAGAGAAACTGTGGTGGCTCGAACAACAAATACCATTGGTCTGGAGATAATCAAATCCTTTAATCTGTTTTTAGTCTCTGTATTTTGAAAGCTGCTTCTTAGAAATTTTGCATCAAGTGATGCTTTCTTGTCAGTCTCTCGGTTCACTGTTTAGCAGGTTCACAGGGACTTATATCGCATGGGTGGGGCTAGATACACTCCTCCCATCTCTCAGCTCAGGTGTCTGATGGCTGTATCAAGGGCTCACATTATTAAATCTTAATCCAACTTCTTTATTTTGTCAAGAAATAAAACTCCCCTCAAATCTCTCCTCATGAGTTATGGCTTCTAATTATAATTTTCTCTGCAAATACAGGAATTGGCTTTTTTTTTTTTTTTTCCTGGTTCGTAAGAATAAAATATACTTCCCAGGAATAATTGGTCTGACTGCCCTTTCTTGCACAAATACATTGGAAATCCTCTGGAGGTTTCTCTGGAATATTTTTTAAAATTTGGAAACCCTATTCCAATGCTATGCTATTGAATGAAATGACACTAATAATTTACAAGCCATATTCCCTCTTTTTCCACCCTTAGGGAGGACTGTCCCAAACTAATTTTTTTGCCAGCAGGTAAAAATACCAAGTAAACACATTTTCTTGTCTTCAATCCATGACAGTTTAATGCCAAGGGAAGATAAGGAAGAAAAATTAAGTAAGCTGCTTTTTGTTCTGCTAGGGGGGCTAGTTTCACATCAAGAATCAGCAAAAGAGCTATTTCATAGGACAGCAAGTTTTAGCTGATGTCAGTGAAAAAAATGGTGCAGGTGGTGCCAACTTTTACCCTTTGGTAGACTTCATTGATCAGATGGACCAGGCCATGTGATATCCACTGGTTTCAGATTATGCCTGTACATAGGTAGTCTTTCTATGCTGACAGCGTTTTATAGAAAGAACAGATATGAAGGGAAAAGCAAAAGACTGTGTATGGACTGGAAAAAGTAGATGTAAAAATGTAGGGCTAGATCATCCCATGAGCACTGCATGGTGGCTCAGGGACCAGGCTTGAATCCCTCAGGGAGAGCAAATGGCAAAAGCATACAGGTATGTATTTGCTGGTCCCGTTCCTTCCAGGGCCCAACAGGCAGCAGTTAAGAGATGGAGATAAGAAAGGGTGGCATGTAAATTCTTGGCATTAATTGTGGGGGAGAACTATTTTCTCATATTTTGTAGCACATCCATCCGTTTGCCAGAGACTTAAATGTTGAATGTGAGTCTAAAGGTAGTTCTTTTACTGGGGTCAATGCAGTCAGCAGGTCGTCATCTGAAGTGTGTGATAAACACTACTCACTGTAGCTGAGGTTATATTATTACCAATCCCTAAGCACTGATCAGTTGTTAAACAATGACTGAGCTCATTAAAGAAATGTAGAAATGAGTAATCTTTGTGTAACCAGAAGGAAAAGAGACCTCTGTAGTGCAGTCTGATGAGTGGCCCAAGAGTGCCTGTGCCCCTGTGCCCTCCTGGGCACCAGCTGCAGGCAGCAATCAGCCACACTCACAGGACAATTCTCAGCTCAGTCTCTAGTGCACTGAACATTTTCTCTCCCAATCCCAACACATTTCATCTAACTTTGGTGGGAATGATGAGAGATATAATCAAGAAAAAATAATCCCAGCAGTGATTACTGGAAAGAGATGAACTGCCTTGAGGATTTTGACCATGACATTTAAATTCCAATCTGCAATTCATGTCATTCTGTTTTCTTATATTCTATTTATAAGCTCTATGTTGTTATCACAGACTTTTTGGCATGAGGTTTAGAAATTATTTAAGTCCTTTACCTAGAATGCAATTGCATTTGGCTGCTTATCTTGTTCATTTATGTTCAACTTTTATTGATTCCAAAGGTTCATATTACATAAGGTCTTTGACTGGACCTGCATATATCTTCACAGGTTCAGAAAGAGCTAAGTTATTGCTCATAGAGTCAAGAAAAAAAAAAAAAAGAGAGCAAACCAAGCACCTGTTAAAGGACAATCTGTGAGTTTCTCCTTCTACACAGCATTTCACACTGTGACAGAGCCTGTGTGTGTGAGAGAGAAGAAGAATGGAGAAGTCCAGGAAAACATTTGTTGGTTTCATAGATAAGGCACTAGCAACTGCCAGCACAATGCGTCGTGATGAACTGCTTTTTTCTTACAAAGGAATTCTCTACCCTAGAACATTTTACAGTCCTGAAACATTTAAAGCCTTGGAATCCTTTGAAGCCAGAAATGATGATGTAATTTTGGCAGCATACCCTAAATCCGGTAAATATATTTTAATTTTTTTTATAAACAAGGTCCTGTAATAGCAAGTAACAAGGTTTGTACTAAATATATGCAATATTAATGTTACGGTACATATATATTATGGTAAATAAGTGTCTTTAGAATGTTCAGCAAATTTTGTAAATCTGATTTCATTCTCAAAAGGCACAAGGAATGAATTATGAATATTGACATGGGAAATTTTCCAAGACTGAGAAAACAATCTAATTTTCTTTTCTATTGCTTATAAAGGTTTTTGCTATCTTTACTTTTCATAGTTATGAAGTTAAATGCACAAATTGGAGAGAATAAAAATACAGTTTTTTACACCAGAGGTAACTAAATCTCTTGATATTCCACGATCTGCTCCCAGGTTTATGTTTGTAAAATTAAGAGCTTTATGTTTTTACAGGGGAGCCTCTGGTGCCTTCAAATGGAGAATATTCTTTAGTTTATTTCTCATAGATGTCAGGAAATAGCTATCAAAAATATTTTTTGTTGTCCTTGAAGTGATTACACTGTTCTTTAATTATTGGGAAATCAAGAGGACATCTTTGCTACAGTTGCAAGTTTACCCTACATATTTACACCTTTTGCCTCAAAGTACTGGTCGACATGCAGGCCAAAGGTTTGGATTAGATGTGCCTCATATACTCTTTAATCTTGCTGCTTCTTTCTTCCAGCAATTGGTTCACAATGCCTTACTGCAGATAGTCACAGCTGACAGGACTGTGAAGTTTTTGCTTTTTTATTGTATTCTCTTTTTGAAGAAATGTTATGCACTGGAATGCACTTGTTAAGATTGCAGTGAGAAAGATGTAGGCACCCAGTGTCCAGAAGTCAGAAAAGGGTCAATTAGAGATGGGAGATTTATGCAGACTCTTTGTTACATTTTGAAGAAAAAGATAACAAGTGTGTCTAGGAAATGTCACTTCAGAGAGGTTTCTCCTAATGTTAAAGAAAATGAGCGCACTATTTTCAGATCTAGTTCTGCTCCTGTCTTGAAGTACTGTGACCCATCTTTCTTCCGAAGATAGTCCAGCACAGCAGAAAACATTTAATACTTTAGGTTTCAAAGTACAAGTTTACCACCCCTGTAACTCACCTGGTAGTACTACCAATTTTGACTTCCCAGGTAAATCCATTTCTGTCCATTCTAAAAGTTTTACAAGCACTTCTTTATTCTTTCAGGCACAAACTGGCTAAGTCAAATCTTAACTGACCTCATAGCCATATGTCAAAAGAAAACGCCAGGTAGTGAAAGCAGTGTGAATGCTGAAGAACCAGAAGAATTCCCCTACCTCGAAGCTGGAGATGCTGAGAAATTTGAGGTGGGAACAGAATATGTATGGAAATGATCAACATTACTTGCTTCACATACTGAATATATGAAGTATGAACGATTCCATTGTTTGATGCTTTCACAGATAGCTAGTGTGTACCCTACCTCTAGATTTGATCCCTTATATAACAGAACTGAAGAGAATTAGCACTGAAGAGAACTAACAATGGATAGACTTTTTCCAATTGCTCATGGGCTTTTGAAGATTAGAGCTACTCAGTGCCCACTAATATCCCAGGGCAACACTCACTAAAAAACCCAAAAACCACTTCAATCAACCAATAACTGTTGATAAGTTCATCAGGGCCACATTTTAGCGTAGGTTACTGAAAAGAATACTTGTACTAACTGAACTGTCCACTTTCCTCCTTCCAATTCTTCAAGCGAATGACCAAATTACCTTCTCCAAGATTTATGGTTACTAATCTCCACCCTGAAAATCTTCCACAATCTATCTTCAAAAATAACATAAAGGTGAGTGCTGATTTTAATGTTTTAAGGAAATCACTTCTGCAGATTTTTTTTTTAAAGAGCCAATGTAGTACTTTTCTGCCAATTTTAAGAATCACTGTTATACTTAAGTGTTTAGCCTGGCCATTTCCACATAACTGTTTTAAATAGTGCCATTCGCCTCACTTAACCACAGTTTGCCTTTATGAGCAACTTTGTGACAGTTTCCACAAGAGAGTTGCAGGGCTTGAACAAATCCTTCTGAGTGAAAATGGATTTTGACATGATTTCCTATGGGAGGAATTTGCATTGCATTGCATTTATTTATTGTATTGTTGCACGTGAGGGCTTCAACGTGTCAAATTTCAAGGAGAATTTATATTATGGTGAATTTTCTTCGCTACTTAAAAGATGAACTGTGCTTGTATTGAGCAAAACATACTTAGATTCTGCATAAATAATTTGGTTAATCTGTAAAAGATAATAATTATAGGCAACCATCTTCTCATGGTACCAAAGCAAAGGTAAATACTGCACCTTCCTAATTGGGGATAAAATTGCTACTTCTGCAAGGAGCACACAAGGTATGAGAAACCCTCAACTGCAGTTATAATTATATTATTAATAATATTTATTATTAATAATTATTAATTTATTATTAACAATACATATTATTAATATTTATTTTTTAATGCTGTAGTATGCTATGTCTTTCTTCATAAATAGTTCACTTAATTATTTTTCTAGATATTGTTACTGATTCGTAATCCAAAAGATGTAGCTACATCTTATTACCATTTTTCCAATGGCGTGACTACTGTTCCCTCCTATGAGACCTGGGATGATTTCTTCACAGATTTCATGGCAAAGAAAAGTACAGTATATTTTTCTCTCTGTGTCAATTGTCCAATGATTTGTCTTTGTCTAAAAACCCTTGTACTTTGGTAAATCAGCTTCTCTAGGAATTTTTGCTCTACAGTACAAAAGCAGAGATTAAAGACAGAGAATTAGACATCTGAACTGAAGTTTACCATGCTTGTCTTACTGTTTGAGAATAAGTATTTGTCAAAACTGCACTTGTACAGGTTTTTTAAATTTGCACAAACTGGTATTTTTCCTGGAAGAAGCAGTTCTTCCTTATCTCTGTCTTGGGTCCCCTTTACCTCTCTCTAATGTCCATCATAGTGCTCTCCTATGTCCATCATCTTGTGTCCATGGAGCTATATGGCACCTCCGTGCCACATTGGATGAAAGGAGTTATTTGGACTAAGTCTAGTGCATTAAAAAGGGGACAAAAACTAATGCATTAAAACAGGGAGAAAGTAATAGCACTAGTTTAAGGCTATGAGTTTGACATAGCATATTGCTAACAGAAGGGGGGTTTCAATAAGGTTTTAGACTGAATTAAGGGAGTCTTACAAGATGGTCTGAAAGATGATAGCTTTTTTGGTGAACTCGGAGCTATCTTGAAATACTACCAAGTTTTATTTTTCTGACTTACCAGTGGTATCATATGCTTGAGCCTGGAGTAAAAACTGCAATTCCCACAGAAGGGTGTAAACCCTGCCATAGACATCAGTAATAAAGCCCTTGTCTGAGGCAACTTAATGAGTAAAACGTGTATAACCTTAATTTATGCTTCATCTTAGTATTGTTTTGTTTTATTTAGCGGCCTGGGGATGCTACCTTGAATACCTTTCTGAATGGAACAAATATTCTGACAAAGAAAATATCATGACAATAACTTATGAAGAGATAAAAGAGGTAAGGTTAAGAATAGTTACAAATACTTTATACTTCAAGGGAAATTTTCTTACTGAACCTATTCAAAATTATATACATGCATGGTATCCAAAGTGTGTGAGACAAATTCTTGTTTTTAGGAAAGAAAAGCTGAAATTCAAACTTTAAAATCTTCTTAAAATTTTGATTGTGAAAATGATTCTTGTTTTATATTTATTAGTGATATAAGCCCAAATCAGTGTATGTCAAGATCTCCAGTAATATTTTTTGGGGAGATGCTATTATGTTTTCAGCAGTGTAGATTTTGCTCACCTGTAAATCATATATAATATTTTGTAATCTACAGGAAAGCAGCTTGTATCTCCTCCAAAGTAATTATGGAGAAGAGAAACACTATGGCCCACCCTGGTCCTAGAGAACTCTATGAATATCCTATGTATGCAGACAGCAGAGAGATACACGGAAGTGTAAACACCTTGGAAAGCAGCGTCATTTGTTTGAAAGTCATGTCATAAGTTACATTCCTCTTTCCAGAATCCTGCCCTGAGTGTGAAAAACATAGCTACATTCTTTGGAATTGCTCTGACTGAGGAAGAGCTCCAGCTGGTGGTAGAGAGGAGCAGCTTCCAGTCTATGAAGAAAAACTCAGACAAGACCCATGGGTCATTTGGCAAGGTTCTCTTTCGCAAAGGTAGGAAGCTCCACGGGGCTCAGAGGTAGAAATGTCCCACTCTCAAGAACTTGGGGCATCCTTTGGTCCTTTTTCCAGCACTCACAGCAGCATTGCAAAGCAGGTTATCGCTGCTTTGCTTGAGAAGACTATTCAAGGAGCAATGGTGAGGAAGATGCCCAGCAAGGCTCTCACAGCAGAGACACTCTTGCAGGCTCTCAGATGGCTGGCAGGAAGGAGGAACTGTCATGTGACTGAATTCCTCTCCACCTCTGTGACTGGATTCCCAATTGCCCAGCCTTTGGAGCAGGCAGCACAGGGCCAAACGCAGCCTGAGTGGTGTGACCACCCTTTATATGAGAGTATAGAAATCTTCTGAGATGGCCACTGCCAAATGCCTGCTCACTCTTACACATTAGAACTAAGCCAAGCAAGCAAGAATCCTGGAAGACACAAGAGAGGGAACAGAAGGCAACAACTTTTGCAGTGTAGTTTGGGGGACATGGACATGAGAAGGGCAGCCTGGTTTTCAGAATCTAGTTTCTGCATTCTACATTAAAGAAGTAACTGGATAAAAACTAAAGCTTTTAAAGGAGCAGAAACCTAGCTCACCCTCCTGGCAGATGATTCATAATAAATTCTTCATGATCTTCCACTTTGCCAGTCATAACTGCATGGCAGTGAGAGATGCAGGGAAACAGGATTTTAGGCTGCCTTTTTGAACACAGTCACCTAAAGAGGAGTATGTTATTTTGCATTTTAGCAAAAGATTATTCACACATATATGTAACTCCACTGATTTCACAAAATTCTATTGCTGTAGAAAAATGTTTCATCTGGAGAATGGATCAACAAGATTTAGTGTACAATGCAATAAAAACAACAGCTCTATAGAATAAAAAATGAAATTTCTTGGTTTTTAAGAGTTTGTTCCTGCTTTTTTGAAGGTGGTGTAAGTGACTGGAAGAATCTTTTCAGTGAAGATCAGAATGAGAAAATGGACAAAGCATTTGAAGAACATATAGCAGGAACGACACTCGGGAAAAAGTTGAAATATGACTTATACTGCAAAGTCTGAAGAGAAATGAAACGTGGTTAGGACAAGAATTTTGCCAGGCAGACTAAGATCATCTGAATGCTATACACTGGAAAACTAGATCAAATGATCCAAGCACCTTACATCTTACTGTAAGAGTCATTGCAGCAGCCTTTACAGTTACCCTGATGAGTAGTGGCCTTTTGTTTACTGGTGAGAACTTTGGCTACACTCATTTGCTGAAGATGTCAACTAATCATATGTAGAAAAACTCAACAACCTTGTTCCAGCTCTTCTAGATTATTTTTAATTTTTTAGTATGCAGATTATTTTTTCTTCAAAAATATTTGAAATCTGGCAACATCTTTACAGAAAATATCACTAGCAAAAATAGGGATATGACAGAAGCCTAATGTCAAAGGAGATCTTTCATCAATTCAGTACAAACTAGATCAGAGCTAGAGAAAGGAGAAAGAAGGAGAATATGGATCAGTGTTCTTAAGGCCCTTCATCTCTCTGAATGCAAAATATCAAAATGGATTTCAGATTTGTCATGGTTTGAGTCTGGCACAATGCCAGTGCCCCCATGGAAATATACTTTCCCTAGTGGCTTCTGTGAGATGTGATCAGGAACAGAGCAAAGCAGGCTCCAACTTAGGAGTAAAGGAAACAAACTTTATTGATTACAATATCTAAAAAGGAACAGACACAGAACTAAGAATGAAAACCCTCCAAATACATTCCTCCTCCTCCTCCTCCCCCCATTTCCTCCACAGCATGAAATAACATCTTAGATTTCCACTCCGTCACCATCTCTCAGATAATCAGTTTTCAGTCTATCACCACCCCTCAAATAATCAACCCTCAAGTCCATCAGGGAGAGAGGAGTTTTCCCTTGCACCATAGGCTTCCCCCAGAAACACAATTGAAACCTCTTGTGTTTCCATGCCACTTGTGGCACCGCCCGGAGAACATCTACCCTCGTGACTACTTCCTTCCATGTCCAGTGCTCTCACCACTGCACATGGACCAGGACTGCTTTTAGCGTTCCCCTTTTAAGGATGCCCCGCCCAGTTCCAAAAGCAGCAGTCTCTCAGCTTTGGGACACCAGTCCCCCCCAAATTTACCCCCTGGGGCCGAGGGGCCTCGTGAACAGAGATCTTCATCTCCACTGAAGACACAGGGCATCCCACACCCTCCTCAGCTGTCTCTGTTCACGCCACTGCTTCACCATGCTCTCTTTGGCCTCAAGGCATTGCGTCTCCCTAAATGCAGTCTCTGGGTCACAGGAAAAACATGGGTCTGTCCATGGCCATACAAGAAAAGAGTCCAGCCCAAGGCCACTCCATCTCCTAACCTAGGATTCTTCTCACATCTTCTGACATTCCTGACATGCACCAACTTCCGTCACACTTGCTCATTTCCTCCTGCTTCATCTCTCTCTCCTCTTTCAGATTCAGGAGGATCAGTATTTGTAAGGTTTACATTATTCTAGAAAGGGGTTAAAATCTTCATCTCTGTCTGTCCAGAACTCCCACGGCTGCCGGGCACCTTCTCGCGCCGCATCCTGCACTTCTTCTGGCTGGCTATGCTGCCAGCATGATATCACATTCCAAGGCAGCACTATCATTCCAAGCTCTCTCTATCTCTCTCCCGGGGGGCGGGGGGGATGCTTCTCAGAGCTCTTCCACCCTTCCATCTTGCAAGGCCTTCACTCCCCTCCTCTGCCCAAGGCTCCGGCCTACCTCACCCAGCTGCATGGCTTCCCCTCCCACACCCAGCCCCAGCTGGGCAAGGGAGGTCTGACCTCCTTCACTGATCGGAACCAAGAGAGAGTTCTCCTGGGAGTTCTCTGATTTTAACCCCCTGTGTTCTCAGAGGCGGCCCATACCTTCAGTGGCCACACCAGGTGCCAATACTCAAATCCAAGCACTGATTGGTTTGACTGCAACCTCCCAAAAAACTCCCTTCTTAACCTACAAGATTTTGGGCTGAAGTTAACAGGCAAGAGGCACTGCTTTCTATAGGATCACAGAGCAGCCCAGGTTGGAAGAGACTTCGAAAAATCATCTAGTACAACCTTTCATGGGAAAGGGAGCCTGGATGAGATTCGATCTAGATAGCATGTATTGAAAACCTCCAGTCATGAGGATTCTACCACATTCCTGGAGGCATTGTTCCTGCAAATGGTTGTTCTTGCTGTAAAGAACTTACTTCATATATCAAGATCAAACCTCCCCTTTTGCAACTTGAATCCACTGCCTCTTTCCTTCTCCATGTGGTGTCTGGTGAATAGGGAGCTTTTATCCTCTTTGTAGCTGCCCTTTAAGCACTGTCCCTGAGCCTTCTCAGCTTTGTGGTCCTCCCTTGGAACCCCTCTGCTTTGTTTGTGTCTTTCTTGAAAATTACTTTATTGAGATAGAGGGGTTGTCAAGAGTGATGGTGTGAGACATTGCTCTACCCAGCTTTCTTGTACTACCATTGGCATTTGCCTCTCTAGACACAGTCTTTCAGATTTATCCAGTGATCTGTTCTGGAAAAAAAAAGGTAAAATAAGGTTCTGTATATATAGTTGAATTAAAACCAGGAAAAGCCCCACCCAATTTATAGATCCATCACCTGAGCAAATAAGACGCAAAAATAAAAGATAGAATTGAAAAGTGAGGGGGGTTGGAAATTTAACTTGGGGTAGAACCCAATTTTGGTTTTAGCTGAAGTCTGCTTGTTTAGTCTGTTAAAGTCTGTGCTTACAAAAAGGATGGCAGAGACTAGGAAGGAGATTCAAGGCTACTTAGAAAGGAATGCAAGCATTCAAGCTGAAGAGAGATAAGAGGCCCCACAGACCAAAACCTGAATCTGGGTTACTTGACTGAATAACTGCGCAGGCTCATAAAAAAATGATAAGACAGTTTAATACATATACATATATATTTTAGGCATATGCAACAGGTTAGGGGATTGTGGAAGCCCAGGGCACTGGGAATATTTCTCTGTCTGCTCTGGGGTGGCTTGACTCCCAGGGGAGCTCTGACTTTAACCCTCATTCATGGAGAAAGTTTCCTAGACTTCATGGTAGACTATAATCCACAAAACTGTGAAATAGATTATAGAGTGTAGTGTAGGTGCATCACTTGGTGAGAAGTTTAGGTTTTGGTATTTTTAGTATGTTGTGGATGGGAGCAAGATGGAGGGCACAGGGTGTTGTCCTGGGTTTCTTCATACTTCTTTCTTCCTCATGGGTTTGGGTGGCATTTTGTAATTGGGCAGAAAAGTCTGCATTGCAGGCTGTTTGGGATCAGTTATTGAGTTAAAAGGGAAAATAATCTAGGTGTCAGTTCTTAATTGGATAGTTTAGTCTTAAAAGACCTTGTAACAAGAGATTGTTAACCATTTTGTGCCTTCTAATGAAAAGCTGCTGAACTCACAGTTGTGAGACTGTTTTACTGATAAGAAATAATAAACACCTGAGTCTGAACATGAACTACCGTCTCAAGTACCTTCAATCCAGACCCAGAGAAACCAATAGGGGATAAAGTAGACTCAGGAATTTTCAGGGGTGCACATGTCCTTGGGGAGCATATGTCCATTTTATGAAATAAATCATATTGGTTTTACAACTTGTACAAGTTTTGTAGTTTTATTCTGCAAATCGAAAGAATGAAATATTCAAAGATTTTTTGTTTCGCTCTTCTAAAGCTGGTTGGTTCTGCCTGGACATAAGTGGACATGCAGAATGTTGTAAAGAAATTGGAATGCTAGAAGTAATACTTAGAATATTTAGAAAAGAAATGAATGGATTCAAAAGCAGAGCAGCAGAAAGTCTGTGGCAAGGCATCTTTGAACAGCTATAAATTATCTATAAGCAACCAGAAAGGTTCCAGTTTCCTGGAGAACATGCATAATAGCAGTGTTTAAAAACTTGTGAAGGATTAATCAAAATAGAATAGTCATCTTAACTCGATACATAGAAATATAGTAGCAAAAATAACAAAGCAACTGACCATGGAACATTTTGAAGAAAATGAAATAGTAAATATAAATATTTTTAAATAAGTTGGTGATCCTCCTTAATGTTACTTACCCCTTGAATGAGCCACTGACAGAAAATACAAGAGGTGAGGATTGGGGAGGGCCTGAAATTATGTGACTAAAGAGACAGAAATATATGAGGAGATGGCAATGTATAAACATTGGTTATAGAAATGAAAGTACTGAAAGTAGACTATAGAAATTAATACAAAAGCAATAAAGGGCATTTAGAAGCAGCAATAGTCGGCAGCATCAGTAGTTTCAGGAATATCCACTTCTTTCCATGGATATTATGAACTTGTGTTGTCGTGCACTAGTTTATTTAGTTGTTCTTTTACACTGGGTGATTAGGAATTTCCACAGAATAGTTTTATATTGCACTATATAGCTTATATCACATGGTTTGTTATCCCTTTTCCCCCAGCACATGGTCTTTCCCTCACCCACCCCAAGGCCCCCTGGTGGTCTCTTCCTGCGTGAAGAGGTCCTCCTCTCGCCACTCCTCACTGGTATCCCATTGGCTGTAGACCTCTTCCTCTGTCCCCGTTCCCAGGGGTATAAAAGTTCCCTGCCACCAGGGAATGCCCTCTTTCTCCCGTGGATTTGTCCACCTGGTGTGTCTCTTGAACTAAAGGAGAATGTTTCCCACGTGGAGAAGAGCGCTTCTCAGTCTTTTACCTTCATCTATGAAATATTGTGTGGGCAGGGGTCTATAGCTAGCCGGAGTGGACCCCAACAGCCCGGCAGAAAACACGATATTTCAAACTTGGTTGCAATAGTATGCTTATGGTCACACTGCATATACTGGTTGACAGCAAAATTGGGAGGGCAATTAAAGCAATCTCTTTTAGTGGTGAGTCCTGATCATATTCAGTTTTGTTTTAACACTGCTGGGCAGACTAATATCATGCATCATAAATGACTGGCTTTTAAGCATGGGGATCAGAAGAGAGGGCTGAAAGTAACAGGAAAAATGGCAAAACAGTTTGAAACATAACATATTGAGAAGATTAGGGAACACAAAATGTAGTAAAGGTAAACGTAGAACTCTGTATTTAGAAAAGGGAAGCCAAAGGAACAGGTACTTGATGGGGGTAAATCTGTCAGGCAGCAGCTGGCATAAAAACACCTGAGGAATCACACTTAGCAAGGACTAACACCATGACAGTGCTAGAACAAAAAGGCTCAGATCTTATTCTGGTCTTGCTGATCTGGTTGGGAAGCAGAGCATGACCTGATTCTGCAGTTTTATCCTCTCCTGTGTCATCCCAAGGCTTGAATTCAGTCCCTTTGTGCCCTTAACAATCTCACTCCGAAGGACAGAGCTATTCAGAGCAGTAATACCTCATGTGCTTTTGCTCCATTTGAGATACCAGGTGGGTCTTTGCATTCAATGGGGTAAGGAGGTGGAAGAAGGAAGGATGGAAAAGGCAAGCTGCTATATCAAAAACGAATGTAGGCAAGGAAACGATGGATGAGTGACCTTTTGAGGGAGTAAAAAGTGAGCAGAGATGCAGCTAGTGAGTATGAGAATCAATTTAGAAAAACTTGGGAATCTGTTTTGAAGGTAACACGTAATTGACACAATAGCAGTGGCTGTCAAAATTTATTACTTCTAGGTTTTACCAATTATAAAAAAAAAAAAAAAAAAGAAAAAGTATCTTTCTTTTTGGTCTAGTCTCTTTTGTTTCCTGTGATGCCTGAAAAGAGAAATTTCCACTGAAAATTATGTTTATACTGCATTTTTGTCTGTTTCTTCTAAAGGGAATGAATAAACCAGAAAAATTATATTAACCCATCTTCCACCTCATGTCCTTTCCCTAGTTCATTTCCAAATCAATAATTATTTCAGGAAATATCCTTTACAGGTGTTTCTTTTGTTTAATTTAACATTTTTATTCCTACTAGTTGTTGCCCCAATAGTTCCTCTTCCTAGTATTAGTTGTAGCAAAGGCCATAGGTCACTCTTGTCAGTCTTCATGGAGTTCTGTAATGTCAAAAGATTTTAACAGAGTACAGAGTTAATCAGTGACTTGCACCTTCACCCCTGAGTGAACACCCTGTTCTATTTACTCATGTTACATAAAGCTTTTCTGCATTGTGGAAAGACAACCTGTGTCTCTTTGGGTAGATTTACACAGGGATACAGACATGACCAGAAACAGTGAAAGAATCATTGAACTAGTGGACAAATGTTTTTCAGAGGGTGACAGGATGGTCCCAGAAGACATGCCGTTTTCCTACAGAGGTATTTTATACCCCGTTACAATTAGCAGCCCGCAGACTTTGGAAGCTCTGAAATCCTTTGAAGCCAGGAGTGATGATGTGATTCTAGCAGGTTATCCTAAATAAGGTGTTTTCTTGATCAGTAGTCAAGTACACAGTGCTACAGTCCTGAAGTTGATTATTTAATGCCATCGCTTAACACAAGAATTCTTAACAGCAAGAATTCATTAGAAAATCATATGATGGCATCAGACTTCAAAGAATCATGAATTTAAGTTGTAAGGCATATCTGGAGCTCAAATAATGCAACCCCCTGCTCAAAGCAGGGGAAAGACCTAGCATCCCAAGTTAGGTTTGGTTGCTCAAGGCCTTGTCCACAAGGGTTTTGAAACTTCTGAGGATGGAGGTTCACCATCCATTGAAATCTTTTGCAGTGTTTTCCCACAATAGTGGTTTTTTTGGGGGTTGGGTTTTTATTGGTTGGTTTTCACACCAATGCTGTTGGACATACCCTTGTTGTGAGAGTCTCCATTTTCATTAATACGTGCAGTAGTGGAAGACTGCAGTGAGTGTGTCCCATGCCTTTTTTATTCTATCTCCAGCCTGAGCAAACCAAGCCTTTCTATGTAGTTCATTTGCTCCAGCTCCCAGCAGTTTAATGGAAATTCAACAAGACTTTCCCCACATTCTCAAAATCATTTGTGCTTCAGTCTAGGAACTGCACACAGTATTCAAATGGTGAACACACTAGTGCCAACTAAAGCAGGATAATCATATCCTTTCCTTTGTATCTAAATGGAGGGAAAGACATGAATGCCACGAGGAGTTTTACACATTTTCTCTCTCTTTTACTCTGGACCTTTCAGAATCCTTAATTTTTTTCCCTATTGGCTTTACAGAAATATCTTAATATGTAATTTGCAGAAAAAGAGGATCCTTATCACATCATCTTTGTGTGCAGCCTCTAGAGCTGTACAGAAGCAGAACTAGTTTATATGTATGAGGATCCACCTAAACACTGCAGGAGGTGTTAGTTGAAAACTGAGATTTTGTTCTCTGAACCCAGATCCTCCTGCACCGTTTCTCCCAGGCTGCAGAAGCCAAGACAACCAAGTCTGGTGCAAAGATGGTGTCAGGAGCGTGATGGTCTGGTGGCTTGGCTGATGACCCTTGTGCTGCCAGTTACAGAAGCCTAGCTGGGAATTGTGAATGGGACCAAACTGTGTCAGTAGTGAGGAGACCATAAATTGAAGCTGGTTGGGAAGAGGGAACAGAGTGTTCCCAAAGACAGCGCTGTGGAAGGAAAGCAGAAACAGAAAAGGTATGACACAGTTGGCCCAGTGCTAGGAGCCACACAGCTCTTGAGTAATTTCCACAGGCAGTAGTGTGAGGTAACCAAAAAGTAGAGAAGTTGAAAAAAGCAATAGAGGTCTGCTTCTGCTTCTACCAAGGGATGTGATGTGACCCTGAAGCAAGCAGGGTAGCACTCCACAATAGCTGCTTAACAGCTCTGCCCCTGTTGACCATAGGCACACCCTTGCTGATTATTAACCAAGGCCGTGATTTACCCTCAGCTGGCAACTCACAGCTCAACTCAGTGGCCCCACAGGGCCACTCACTCTTTCACCTGCAAGGCTATGAGGGAGAGAAACAGAGTGAGAGGAGTCATGGGTTGAAATAAAGACAGTTAAATATGTAAAGCAAGAGCTATGTGTGCAAGCAAAGCAAAGTAAGGAATTCATTCTACCCTTCCGGCAGTCAAATGTTCAGCTGTCTCAGGGCTCCCTCACCCATGATGGTGACATGGTAAGACAAGTGCCTTAGCTCTCAGCATCTCTCTTTCCTCCTTCTTCCCTCAAATTTTATTGCTGAGCATGACTCCATATGGAATAGAATACTCCTTGGGTCAGTTGGGATCAGCTGTCCCATCTGTGTCCCCTTTTAATTTCTTGTGCACCTGCAGCCTACTCTCTGGCAGCTCAGTGTGAGAATCAGAGGAGGCCCTGACACTGTGTAATTACTGCCTAGCACTAACTAATGTGTTACCAACATTGTTTTCAGCACAAATTCGACACAGAGCTCCATACCAGCTACTATGGGGAAAATTAATTCCGTTGCAGTGAATACCAGTGCACACACTTGTTGAAAGGTTAAAGTACAACACTGAACCAAACTGGTTCACTTGAAACCAGTTTGACAGCATACCATCGGTCAGGTTTACATGAAAAAGTGAAGTGGAATGGATATCCTACTGGTGTCTTTATCCTTTCAGGAACCAATTGGCTTGAACAAATGGTGAAGGAGTTGGCAGATGCCAAATATACAGAAGAGGAAAGGAAAGAGAGAATAAATGCTGAAAAGAAGCTAGAGACATTTCAGCGTCTAGAATTTGGGGATCCTGGGACAGATGAGATAAGCAGGAACTGAAAATACTGTCCCCACTCTTCTTACAGGTAGTAATAGCTGAAAGACAAGGCTGATCTCCGAGGTAATGGAGAACCTAGAGCCTTAACAACAGCTACGGTCTGCAGAAGTAACATGCTAGTGCCTCTGGTGTCCCAACACAAGGGCCTCAGATGCGAGACAGGGCTGACAAGGCAGAGGGTCCTCCTGTCATTGACCTAAAAAGTTTGATTAGTAATACCTTTTTTGAGCGTGTCCTGTTTTTAGGCCTGTGTCATGTGAAACGGTGCTTGGTGGGAGAGGCTGGCAGAAGCCTACACCACCGGTGCATCCCTGTGGGTTTTCAAAGGGATAAGATACATCTCTGGTCTCACCTTTTCTTATAGCCTGCAATAACTGAACAGGCACAACTCACTGAATAAGCTACTTCTGTCTTGTCACATTTTTTCTCACTTTTTTTAAAGAGGATGAAGCAGCTTCCTTCCAGAAGAAGGAAGTAACCCATCTGATCTCCTGCCTCCATCCATTCTCCAAAGCAAGGCTAAGGTGAGTCTTCTCTTTGCAGCACACTGCAAAGTCTTTCCATCCTAAATTAGCTTTCCTCTGTGTGAGATGTCTTTTCTGCATTTTCACCTGAGCTGGCCAATACACAGCCACATTTACAAGGTTGAAGAGACAGCTCTGTGTGCCAAGACTGTGAACAAAGATCCTCTTCCAGCTGCAGCTGTCACTCTTGCGCCGAGAATGACACAGGAACAGGCAACAGGCAGTATTGTAGAAAGAGCAAAGAAGGCTTTTTCAAGAGAACCACGTGGTTTATCTAGAGTGGTATCATACATTCTGTTTGATTGGCTAGTTAATAAAAACACCTTCCTCATACACTGTCCTTGAAAAGAACAGAAAGACGAAGTAGAAAAACACCACCTGCAGATTGTTTATACTAACAAGTTATCACATCCTTACAACTCCCTGAAAGTTCTCAAAAGCTGCTGTGAGAAATGCTTGCTGTTTCTCTCTGTCTGTCCCATGGCATCCACATGCAGCTTTGCTGGCTGTTGGTGGGCTTGTTGCTGAGTGTCACTGTCCTTTCAGATCTCCTTCAGAAAGATGCCTCCAGGTTGGTGGTAGAAACCTAAGCAAGGCAAGGAGTAATTCTGTCTGGTTTAACTTGCCTTCAAAACCAGGGTACCTGTGGAAAGCCCACCACAGGCTGTGTGGCCAAGATAATCTTAGATGGGAATTACTGCAGAGAGAAACTAGGGTACATCTAGGGACTGTTTGTGGCTCTTTTGTTCAGTAGATAATGAACTAATTTGTCTGGATTGGAACTAGGTCAGAACTGTCTTGAGGGAATCACTGAAAAGCTTCTTGTTTTCAGCCTGAAGCTTAGATTAGCAACAAGTGATCTTCCAAAGCTCTGATTTCTTACTCAAGAAAAGGAATTAGACCAGAATTGGATGGTCTGGTGCATTTTAGTGGACAAGTAAGCTTGCAGACAGCACCAAGTTGAGCGGGAGTGTTGATTTGCTGGAGGATAGGAGGCTCTGCAGAGGGATTTGAACAGATAATGGGCTGAGGCCAATTGTATGAAGTTAAATAAGATATGTATTGGGTCCTACAAAATGGGGGTCACAACAATTCTATGCAACAGTAAAGACTGGGGGCAGAGTGGCTAGAAAGCTGCCCAGTGGAAAAGGACCTGCGGGTGCTGGTTGACAGTGGCTGAACATGAGCCTGAACTGTGCCTGAGTGGACAAGAAAGCCAGTGGCATCCTGGCGTGGATCAATAACAGTGTGGTCAGCAGGACCAGGGTAGTGATTGTCCCCATGTACCTGGCACTGGTAAGTGACACACCTTGAGCACTGTGTCTAGTTTTGGGCCTCTCACTACAAGGAGGACACTGAGGTCCTGGAGTGTGTCCAGAGAAAGGCACTGGAGCTGATGAAGGGTTTGGAGCATAAGTCTTAGGAGAAGTAGCTGAGGGAGCTGGGGTTGTTTAGCCTGGAGAAAAGGAGGCTCAGGGAGCACCTTGCCACCTGAAGGGAGGTTATACCTAGGTGGAGCTTGGTCTCTTCTCTGAGTAATGAGTGACAGGCCAAAAGGAAATGGCCTCAAGTTGCACTGAGGGAGGTTTGGATCTGGATATGAGAAAAAATTTCTTCATAGAAAGGGTTGCTGAGCATTACTGGCTGCCAGGGAAATGTTTGAGTCATTGCTCCTGAAGATATTTTTAAAAAAATGTAGATCTGGTACTTCCGGACATGGTTTAGCGATGGACTTGGTAGTGCTTGGTTAATGGTTAGACTTGATGACCTAAATGATTCTGTGATTCAATGACTCTATGTGACATGTCAAGAAGATGGCATTTTGATCAGTCAAAAGATGTGTTTTCTTCCTCTAGATCCTTGTGCTAGTTCAGAACCCCAAGGACACAGCTGTCTTCTATTACCACTTCTGCAACAACCTACCAGTGATGCCATCCTTTGCCCCCTGGGATGAGTACTTTGCAGACTTCATGAATGGAAAATGTACTTTGCCCTACATCCTCTGGCATTTCTCCTAACATGAGTGGCATACACAGGGCCTTGTGCATGGGAATCCTTCTGTGACATACCTTACCAAGGCACTTCCAGAACAGGCAGACAGGCCCCTGTTATGGCAGAAACAGAGTACCAGAGAATCAGTTTTGTCTCTCACTTAAAATGGACAGATCATGAGAAAGCTTTAGCCTAACTTTTCCATTCCCACAACAGAGCTTGTGGTTTGCTGTATCAAGTGGACAGACCTTGGCCATGCTGCACTGACCTCAGGAGAAAGAACAGACATGTTGAGCTGGTCACCCCTTCACCATTTGAAAGCCACACTTAGAAAGCTGTCTGGGCTGATTCCTCTGATTTGGTTAAGGGTTTGTATTGGGGAGTACTCTAGACAGTTATGCCTCGTCTTTGTTTGCAGTGGCCTGGGGATCCTACTTTGACCACCTAGTGGAATGGAACAAATACATTGACAATGAGAGGATCATGACAATAAGCTACGAGGAACTCAAAGAGGTGTGGCATTTCACCCAGCTTTTCCTTGATGAGTGTGCTGTGTATCCCTCCTGGTATGTATGGGTGTGGGAAAGTAGAAACTCTTGGGCCAAGTCTGTCTGCCCCTTTAGAAGGATGTGCCTTTCTGAATTACTCATTTATGTTTGGGGCAAGCCCATGGATGTCAGGAGGAGGATAGCCTTGCCTATTTGTGAAACAAGTTTTATCTGGTAGAGGCACAGATTTTGGGAAAGAAGAAAACGCCTTGAAACTGGGGCCAGAATGTGTAGGTTTCCTGGCCTGAAGGGTTTTCTGTTAGAGCTCTTGGAATTCCTTGGTGACATTGCGAGAGAGCTTCCCCTGCTGGGCTTCCCACAGGGTGCTGGCTCCATTCCACAGCCACAGTGTCAAATCTCTTGGTCCCACCTCTGTGCTACGTTCCTTTGGAGAGGACCCAATACTGGGGATGAAAAAGATTGCTTCCTTCTTTGGATTTTCCCTGTGTGAGGAAGATTTTTCCAGAATTGCCAGGAAGATCAGTTTCAAATCTATGAAAGATAAATCCAGTGAAACCCATGGAAAGTCTGGGGACATCCTCTTCCACAAAGGTAAGTCTCTGCAAATGGAGACCTACCTTTGGAAGGAGAACTCCAGAAGGAGTTTCAAGCATGTCACTTTACTTAGCCATGAACTCATTGGACTGTCTGGGTGAGTTCTCTACTGTGGTGCCACCTGTACAGAAAGCTTCTGCTGTGCACAGGATTTGGGGGTTGTTTGTGAGAAGCTCTATCAGAGTGCCAGTCTTAATGTCCTCAGTCACTGCTTTAGTGTTGCTGTCTTTTTCTGTAGCGGCCCTGGTTATTTAGGTAAGTGAGGTGCCAAGGTGAGGACCGGCACTGGCATCTTCCTGTTACGCACTCAGCAAGAGCTTTATATGTCTCCTCTCAATGGACATGTCAGTGGAGCTCCCCACGACCTCAAGAGTCTTTGGTTTCTTTGTATTGCAAACATGGGCTTTTTAAAATCCGTTTCTTTCACCACTCCTCTATACCACCTACCACAAAAAAGTTTCTTCCTTCAGAGGAAGTAATTCATGAATGAGCTTTCCCTTGTGAGAAAACCAGATTCCCCTTTTTCTGTGTAAAAGCTTCATGAAGTCACCTTGGAAATCCCCTTCTGGGGAGGGAGCACTTGCAGGTAGCTAAGCAGCAATGCTCCCTGTTGTCTGGCTGCAGCCTTTGCTTCTGATCTTTGATATCTTTCCTCTCCCAGGCAATCAGACCTCTCAGGAAAATTAATGTGATCTTTCCTGACTTGTGTAGTCAATGACTCTGCCCCACTGCTGCCTAGATATTATTTTCTCTCTAGAGCATCTCCCTTCGGGTTTTGGTACTCATACACAGGGGTTGTTGGAAACTGGAGAGACATCTTCTCTAAAGCTCAGCATGAAGAAATGGACTGGAAATTTCAAGATTCCTTAGGAGGAACAAAGATAGCAGCAAAGATAAAATATGATGTGTACTGCAAGGCCTGAAAATAAGCAGATGAATAGCATAACAGTAAGTCATGTTCCGAAGGTGATTCTCCAAAGGTGGATAGTCCCCATTTTTCCTTCCCACGAGAGAAGAGAGAAATCCCTCTGAGAACTACCTGGTACCTCCAAGAATTTGGTAGGTAATTCTTAGGTGTGTCTGGGGTCTAGACCTTGTGCTTTGGTTGACGTAACCAAATAAAATGTGTGTATGCCTCAAGTGAATGCCCAGCATCCTTTCAGAAGGGAGATGGTGAACAGACATCATGACACTAGTCTGGTGGCATCCCTGTCTCTGCTTCTTGGCCTGAAATGATGAATGAGGCCCCTGCAGGTCTTGTTGGTGAGAGAGAGGGATCAACACAGAGCCTCTCCTCTGGCACAGAGTGGACTTGACATGGATATATGGTGTGGGTCTGAACTACCAAATGTCTGTAGAATAGGTAGAATATGTTAGTCTGAGTTTAGATTCATCATAGCTGCCACGGTGTTGGCAGGTCAGAAAGGCCTTTGACACTTTGGCAAACTTCACACATTGGTATGGCAAAGGGTGGAACTTCTCAAGCTCAAAGAGCCATGAACTCTTAAGTAACGAACAGCTATGTGCTTTTTGGAGGGTTTTGCTCCTGTTGGACTCCCTGGGAAGTGGCAAGTAGGAAGAACCACAACATTCAAATGGGAGGACTGAAGGAAAGAAGCCCCTTGATGATCCTAAGCTAAACTAGCTAAACTATGAGTGTGGCATTTATTTGACAATAGATACACTTATGCTACATAGGTGTGTTTTCCACACCCTCCTTGCTGATGTCGATGTCTTTGCTACATCTATGCAGAATGTCACAACCTTGTCTCATCACCCTTGTCACAACTAGTCTTGTAGGATGCCACAAAAGCCAAGGAGGTGTCTGTCTGGCAAATGGAATTTGGTTCCTTGGAAGAGGGGTTCCTCTGCCATATTCCTAGGTAGATTTACCAGCAGGACTCTTACACTGAACTAAGATTAAATACTGATCAAACAGAAACCACAAATGTAATTAACAAAACTGGGTAATTCTTAAGTCACTGTCAAAGTGCCGACTGTCCCTGAACAGCTCCTCGGGACTACCCCTACCCTGCCCATGGTCCAGGGCTCCATACCAACCCCTGCTCCAGGCTGTCAGCCCCTTTTCCAGTGATGGTGCAGCAGGGTCAGGCTTCAGCTCCTCAGAGTCTGCCCTGCCTGTCCACTGGCCCTGCCAAGCTGGACCCATCCACAGACTCACATCCTGACCAATCCTCAGCCCATCACCTCCCCCAGGAGAGTGTCCGATGCCTGGGCTGGGGCTGCCCAAGTGCCCCTGGCTGTTGTGCACCTGGCTGGACAGTGGGATGTGCTCTGGCTGCCATGCCCTGTGCCCTTGTCTGTGTGACAGGGATAATGGGAAGTGATGCAGATTCAGCTCTGAAGGGCCACTCAAAGCATGCTTCCCAGGCAGATTTTCTAAATGTCTGTGCAAGAGCTGCACATGCAAAAAAGCTCTGTGTGGAGAGGTAGGTTTGTTTGAACCTGATGATTCTGAGTTTGTAGGTTTCCGTTTCCAGAAGAGTAGAACCTTTTCTTATTCTGGGCTTCCATGGATGAAAAGAGGCAAGCAACCATGACCCATAATTTTTGGAACTATCAACATTTTTACCTGTTACTTAGTACAGACCCTATAAAATTTACTATATGGTGATATAAAAAGCTATCAAGACAAGAGAAAACATGGTGTAATCTCAGTGTCTGCAAGGAGTTGAACAAAGAGTTAAAGAAGGGAACAAGCCTGATCAGAAATAGAAAAAAAGTCACTGAAATATTCAAAAGACATTTATTAAGATAAAGAGGTGACATCTTAAGGTCTGTTGGTTTGTTTTTTTCTTCTGCAAAGATTTTTTGCAGCTGAAGGGCCCTTAGCAGTCCAGAAACTTTAGAAACTCTGAAGTTCTTGTAAACCAGAAGTGATGAAGTTAGCTTTCCTAAAATGGGTGAGTCTTTCTTCCTTGATGAAGTGTCTGTTGCTGCAGTACAGAATTGTGTGTCTGCACATAACACAGCAACAAAGCCCCTGATGAATTCAGATTTCTGTGGAGGAGCAGGAGTGGGGGTTGTTCCCTGGAGGAAGACAGAGGGTGCTTCCATAGGCTTTCTTCATTGCAGGATGTAGGTAATTTCTTGGTGCTGGGTGGAGCTACAGGCTCACCTGCTATCCAGATTCTCGGACCCTTTTCCTCTACCTTCCCATGCCTTTCAGTCCCAGCATTTTGGTTTACTGGTTACCTCCACATTTTCTCCAAATCACTTAGAGAAACAGCAGGCCATTTGATGGGGGGGAAAAAAAAGAGTTCATATTTGATCTGCACTACATCTCCTTAAATGCTCTACTTGATTTTTTTTTTTTCTCAGACAGAAAAGGTATAAAATTGTCTTATATAAATATCATAGGTAATTTAGTGATAATTTGATGTCTGAGTTGTAGCATCTCAAATTTCCAACCAATCTTAAAAAACTGTGTTAGAAAATGCTTTATGTGACTTATTTTAAATATAATATGCTCTAGATTCACCTCACTTAATTAGATGATGTGGTGGTGAATTATGGGTAAGCTGAGAGGGATACAGCCAAACTTTCAGGTCTACAGAGGGAAAGGACTTTTGGCTTTTAAACAACAGTTTTCATGGAAATTATTGCAATATGACTTGGGACATGAGCTTAGACTCTCTTGATGATTAAAAGCCTTGGATTTGGTTATTAGTAGACAAGGTAATGGTTGCACAGAAACTCTTCTGAGAACTAGTGAAAGCCTTGGATGGAACCCAAATCATTTTAATCTGTGAAGACTCTTACTTTTAACTGATTCCTCCAATTTTTAAAAAAATTCTTTTCAGAAATTGATCAATTGTATTTTCCTTTTCACAAAGTTGTCATCCAGGTTGTTTTGGATTTACTTATAGAAATACAGTCATCAATCTTTGCTGATTTGTGAAATCTTATAGTTTCTCATCTGATGTTACCCTACTTAAAGGATTTCCTTCTTCTGACCTCTCAGTCTATGTAGTCTTATGAGTGTACAAGCTGGAAACCTTGTCTGTAATGAAAGTCCCTTCCTAAGGCATGCAGTTTTAAATCTTCTTCCTTTATTTTATTTCGTTTCATCTACAATTTATTGAACTATGTTTTTCTAGTAAAATGTTTACTTCGTATTTGTTTCCAGTCCTGTTAAAGATAATGAAAAATTTATCTTTAAGAAGATAAGTCATTCTCATATCTTGCCCTGCTTGTGCCTTTTCGAAGTAAGGCTAAATCTTTTTTATTTGATCTAAAACCGTGTAGCATTTTCATACAGATTAGTTTTTAATTTCCTGTGCAAAATGTCTTTTCTGAGACTGTATGTAGGCTTTAAAGGGGTGATTATACATTCTGAATGTGAAGTGATAAATTGCCATTTACAAAGACTAAGGATACACATCCTTTTTCAGTCGTGGCTCCATAGGCTACTGTTACCTTCCCTCTTCTCTGCCAAAGACAAATGTTCCCTCAAATTTCCTTGCAGAGCTGCTCCCTATAATCCCAAGTAATCCAGACTAGGGTACCTTTAAACTAACAGTGAAAGGATCTTCAGTTGTCCAAAGCTTAGAGGTGATCCTAACTAGACCTTTTTTTTACAGTGGACAGACCTTAATCACTGAGAGGACTGTAAATTTCTAAAATCTACATTTACATTTAGCTAAACTTGAACAGT
Source organism: Pyrgilauda ruficollis (assembly GCF_017590135.1). Classification (NCBI taxonomy): domain Eukaryota; kingdom Metazoa; phylum Chordata; class Aves; order Passeriformes; family Passeridae; genus Pyrgilauda; species Pyrgilauda ruficollis. Next base: position 2,311,486 of record NW_024508213.1, on the reverse strand, counting down.
CAAGTGTTTAAAATACAGAAACTCAGTTTCTTCTGAATGAGAACATAAGAATACAACAGACCTTTCTCTTCACATTCTTTGTCTCAGTCCAGCAACATTTTGTGGCATTTTGGGTTGCAGCAGGCCCCACGCAGGCTGAACATTCCTGCGAAATCTGAGGTCATGGCTGCCCCAAAGGCTAGGCTTACTTCCTGCTTCTGACTGCAGTTGTCTGCTCCTTTTTTTGCATAAGCTCTTCTATTTGTTAGACACCCCCAGCTTTCTGAAACAGCACAAAACACTCACTTTTGGTGGCAGCAAGCTGTCTGATTTACCCAGCTGTCTTGCACAACCTCACACTTGCTGTCTCTGGGTCACTAAGAAAGAATTTCTTGCTTCAAAGACTTGGCTCTGTCATTTTCTGCTTCTTTCAGGCGTCTGCTAATATCTGCCCTCGCTGCAGGCTCTGTCCCCACTGGATCATGCCCTCGTGCTCCAGAAGACTTTCCCCTTCAGTCAAGGCAAGGCAGGCACAGAAAGGCAAAAGGGCAACCCTCTAGCTGGACACTGAAAGGGAACAGGGCAGACACAGCATTCTGTGCATGCACTGATATTTAGCATCCCTCTCTCTCATACCCAGACAGGGACAGCAGTGGGTGTAGATATGCTGGACAGCAGTGGGTGTAGATATGCTGGAAGTCACAGTCTGTTTGGCTGGGGGGGGGGGGGGGGGGGG
>NW_024508213.1:1257584-1575998 GCF_017590135.1 Pyrgilauda ruficollis | reverse complement strand
GGGGGAGGGGGAAATAAAAAAAAAAGTGAGTCTTAATAGTAGAGTTTTTATGGGCTTTGCAAGATGTTTTGGGGGTTTGCAGCATGAGCTGTCTTGACAGAGATAGCTCTGAGCCCACCAAATTAACTGGTGTTTTTTTCTCCCCTGAAATGGAAAACTGCATAAGATAAAAGAAACAGTGGAAAAGAGGGTGTGCTTTGAAAATGGGAAAAGAGAGAACAGAAAGGGACATACTTCCTGAAACTTTCAAATAATGTGTTCTCCCTTCTCTGTAGCCAGTGAAGGTGAGCCTGTTTAGCTCTTTAGTTCTTAGTGTTTCCCCACTACTTAGGGGTGAGAGCTATTGGCAAGACAAAATGAGTTGAGTGTGTTGTAATGCAGTCTATTTCTCTGGGTGCTCCAGGACAGAGACCCGTATAAACACTACCCAGTATAAAGCTTTTCTGTGTTGTCCATTGAAGCAACCCCTTTCCCATCCATTCTTCCTTGCTAGAAGTCTCACTGTGGTGGCTTTTTTTTTTTCTGTCTTAAGAAGCAATTTGTAATTATCTTTCCTCTACCGCGCTCCCTCCCTGCCAAAACAAACTTGTCAATAGAAGCCTGATGTTTAGATGCAAAAAAGATGTACATTTAATTAAATGCAAAGTTGTTTTGTGAGAATGGAACATGTGAAGAAGCCACTAAAGAGCATCACACAGAGTGCAGAGCTGGAAGCAAATGTTTGAAGAAAAGGAACAGTGTGGTTATTATGATTTCAAGCCACAAACTTTGTAGCAGTGAAGCAAATTGTAAAGCAAGCAATTTCTGGATAGTTTAAAAAAATAGCTGCTAGTTGCATCAAATTAAGCCCTGAGAAAAATCTTCATAAAACTTGAGAGCACTGAGCTTGAGACGTATGTACAGTGAAGCAAACCCGGTGTGTGAGGTCCTGTGGGACTCCATGTGTGATGTGTGTTATGAGAAGGCTCAATTTCCAAGTCTTCGTTAGCTTTGCTAAACAAACATGCATTCCTGTTAAACATTTCTCCCGAGATGACAACTATTGACAATACATCTTCCTGAAGCATACGACAGATATCAAACAAATAGTTGACACTTTGCAAAGTTTTCATTATTCTCTGGTGGCTGAAGAAGCTGGAGGATAGAGCATGACACTTGGCATTGGGAGCACTTTAGCAGTTAATGTTTTGCAGATTTTTTAAGTAGAGAAGCTGCACTCAAATGTCTAAAGTGCTGATTCTGTGAAAACATCAGTTTGGGGCCTGCTGTTAAAATGTGGGGAGATACATGCTCTCTGGGAAAGCCATGCACAAGAGCAGCATTTCAGTACCCTAACAGCTAATGTTAGGAGTCATGTTCATTTAAGCTTGTTGGGTCTTTCATGCACTTTTCATCTCATGATTCTAAAGGGCAGGCAATTCAGACTTGGGGGAAGGCAGGAGAGGGGCAACCAAGATTGCTTATTTTTGTACCATCTTCAAATGTGCAAACAGGAGGCTCCATCTGGATCCCTATAGGGAGGAAGATGCTGTTGTGAAACTTGCACGTGGTCTGAGCCTAGCTCTGACATGGTGTTTCATTAATCTGAAATCAGCACAGCATGTGTGCAACAGTGAGGACAATAAAGCTGATTTTCTTACTTTGAGAGAATCATATAAAACATCTCAAAATTAAAGAAACTTAAAATCCTCCTCAAAAATGTGAGAAAATATAAAACAGCCAACAACAAAAACAAATTGTTACGACATGTTATTTGCAAAAAAAAAAAAAAAAAAACAAAAAAAAAAACCCAAAACCAAGCTCCAAACCAACTAACAACCACTATATTGAGGTGGAGCACCTTAGCAAAACCGTAGTTAACAATGTTGCTGTGTGGGAATACCTGTCCCTAATGTTGGGGAAAACTTGTTTTCCAGGGAAGGCAGAATGAGAAGAGAATCACTGGAACAATTTGTCTTTGGTCGTGTCAGCTAAAAATGCTATTTATGGAGCAGAGAAACATGCTGAGTCATTTACTTAACTTAAAATCTTTTATACTCAATTGTCTAAGCTGGTATAAAGCCATGGGAAGTCTTCCTTTTTGCTTCTTTTTAGGCTAAAAATCAGAGCTGAAGATAAACAGATAAACACAAGCAATTACAGTAAGATAGATAAATAACAGTGTATGTATGAAAGTAGTTTAATTTAAAACATGATGATATACACAATCTATCAAAGATAACTGTCTCAACACCATTTTCCATGACAACAAAAAACCTGAAAATGTTGATTTATTGCTATTTTTCATGGTTACTGTTGAAATGTTGGTTGGAAGGACCTCCAGAACCCCTGGAGATCCCTTGAGGCTGTGGGTTTGCCTGACCCTGTGCTTAAATATTAGTGAGTGGGATTTTGATCTCACGAAGTACCCTGCTCCAACAATGCAATGACTGTACCAAACAAGTCTATTATACCTTTTTAGTTATTATGTTTTTCTCTCTGCATTGCTTTTATCTCCTTTGTTGCCTCACTATGCAGTTAATCTTGTTACAGTGCTAGAGGTGATGAGCAATGGCTGATCTTTCTCATTAAAACAACAATCCCTTTATATAAAGGGATGTTCTCCTTGTAGCACTTTTTACTCTCCCTCCTCCCTGGGAAGGCAAATCTATTTCTGTCAATCACTCCTTGAAGCCTTTTGTGTTGCCTTGACTTTGTAATTTTGGCCTGCCTTCTAGTATCAGAGCCCATAGCCAGGCTCACTGCCCCAGCTGAGACCTCAGGAGCATTTGAAATAAACATTTTCAATGGTCATCATAGGACTAAAGTGTTGTCCAGTCAAGGTTGTGGTTTTTCACTTTTTGAAGAAAAATTCTGAAAGGTGACATGGTGCTGCTTGCTCAGTTTGAGTCATGCTGTGATTATCAGGTGATTTCAGCTATTGCTTACACAGTCTGCACATGTGAATAATTTTCTTTCCTGTTTCCAACAGACAACATGACAAGACTGTCATGGGAGGAGCTGACACATGGTTCATGTAAGATGAAGTGAGCTGGCTCTCACCTCCTCTTAATCTGTGCGTTTTGCATCCTGGTGTACAATGACACCAGCAACGCTGACGCACAGCAGCAGCGCTGGTGTCACTGGGAAATCAGGGCGGCCATGCAGGGAGGGCTGTGGGGGCTGCCTGGCCTGTGGTGGTGGTTTCCAGTTCTTGCTCACACTCTACAGCAGGAGCCATAGGATGCAGAAAGCCTCAGCTGCCCTGTAGCACTGCAGCAGGGTGTTGGCCCTCCTGCTTCCCCCTGGCCCCAGATGCTGTCCAGGAGCCCAAAGGCTGTGTGTGCACTGTGTGCAGTGGGTACTCAGCTGTACTGGCCCTTTCTCCTCGTTGTGTTGCTGTGTGCTGCTTGCCTCTGTTCCAAGATGCTGCTAAGGGCATCAACACCCTGTTTCCACACTGGTGGCTGCATCGACATGTGCAGGGAAGCCACAGTTCTCTCTCATTCTGCACCACAGACATGACACAATGCATTAAAAGGCAGATATAACCACAAGAGAAATTTTTTCCTGTGGTCCAGAGATTAAACCACAGCTGCCAGTGGTTTTGCTGCAAGTACAGCAATTGCCAGGCAGGAGATTATGCCACAATATTGGGCTTGCACCCCAGCCTCTTCACTCAAGTTTTCTAGGAACATATTGCCAAGATTCCTTTAGTGTGGCTCCCTCCCCAGTTCTGGACACCCTTGTGCCATGTCTGTAATTACTGCAGAAGTTTCAGAGCAAGCCCTGTCCCAGGCAGTCAGTCCTGATACAGCAATGGCTCAGTGTTCCAGGGCTGGGAGAAAGCTCTGGCTGCAGTTTCAGCCTGGCCAGGAACCCCAGAGGCACCTCATCAAGTGCGCCATCAGACACAGCTGGTTGCTGCTGACGACCAACCACTACCCTGTACACGGAGGCATGGAGGTATATGCTGGCTTGGTTTGGAAAGGACACTGAAGACCACCTAGTTCCAAATCCCTTGTCATGGGCAGAGACACCTTCTGGGAGACTAGGTTGCTCAAGACCTAATCCGCCTGATTTTGAACCCTTCCAGGGGTGGGGTAACCATAGCTTCTCTGGACAACTTGTTCCAGTGTCACACCTTCCTCATAGTAACAAATTTCTTCCTAATATCTAATTTAAACTCTTTCTCTTTCAGTTTAAAGACACTCCCTCTTGTCCTATCTCTTCATGCCCCTGGAAAAACTCCCTCTCGTGCTTTCTTGTAGACTCCCTTCAGGTACTGGAAGACTGATGGAAGGTCTCCCGGGAGGCTTCACTTCCTTAGGTTGAAAAATCCCAACTCTCTCAGCCTGTCTTCATAAGAGATGTGCTTCAGCCCTCTGATCATCTTTGTGGACCTCCTCTGGACTCGCTCCAGCAGCTCCATGTCCTTCCTATGTTGGGGAAGCCAGAGCTGGACACAGCACTCGAAGTAAATACTGTGTCCATACTCAGAAGAATGGAGTGGAGTGGTAGAATCACCTCTTTCAACCTGCTGGTCACACTTCTTTTCATGCAGCTCTTGACAGGATTGGCTCTCTGGTGCATTCTGCAGTTTCTCTTGACTCTTGCCCTCATCCAATCCCCAGGACTGAATGTCCGCTTGTGGCCAGAGCTAATCAGGTTGGGCTCTTGCAGCATGTGTTTTAGCTTAGATTTGCACAGAAAAAATCCATTTTGGGATCTTTGGAACTGCCCTTTGGTGGAAGCTGAAGCACAGTAAGCAGTGACGAGGATGAAATTCAGAACTGCACTGCAGAATGGGAACACAAATGTGGACACCTTAGATTGTCTCTTTTATATATTTGCTTTGCCTGGGAGAAGCTGAGGATCAGACAGAAACTGGGAAACCTGACTCATTATGGTTACCTTAGGAAGGTGTTAGGAGTGTGCTTCAACACTGCCTGTTAGCAAATGCTCTTCAAGAAACACTAACAGTGGCCAAAGAAACAGAAAGTGATGTGGAGTACAGGGTTTTGGAGAAGGCCAGTGGAGAACGATGCATCCTATCTGTGGGATAAGGGAGACATAGTAATGCCAATCTCACTGCCTTTTTTTTTTTTTTTTTTTTTTTAGTGAGAAACTAACTACAGGTAAAATCACATGTCCTACAAAGTTTGTGATTTTTCACAACTGCTGATGTTTTCCTGAAAAATTAATCCTAAAATACATAATCTTTCTTGGAGTGTCAACATCAATCACCAGTTTTGGGTTTACCCAAGCACCAGTTTTGGATTCACCACTTCCTTCAGGAGACTTGTCAGAAGATTGTGCTCTCTTAAGGAGTTATTTATTTCCAGAAATAGTACAAACATTTTATACACTTGTCTTCAGGGATCAGCTTTAATGTGGGCCCTGAAAACCTGTCAGTAATTAAAAGCTTCTAGCTCAGTTCCTTGGGAAATGTGAATGGCAAGTCTAAGATGTGGTGTTTATCCTCTCACAGATTGACTTGCACTCAGGCAGCTAAGCAAACACTGCTTTCAAGTGGCTAAGTATTTGCAGCTATAATCAAATTATTTTAAAAGAGACAGCATTTCACTGGCTACCAAGATAAAGCAGGTTTTGTTTTATGTCATTTGCTACCAAAGGTGCTACCTCTGATCTTACTGCAATAGAAACAGAGAAAACTTATTTTGCTTTCTGCAAAACCATATATTAAATTATATTTATTCTTTCAAAGACTGTTTTCCAGCAATTTCAGACATGCTGCCTTCTACATCCGTCCATTCCCTTTTCATTCCTGCCTATGCCAGCACAAGACATATTGCTCAACTCAAATGGAACCACAGCATCACTACCAGCCCAGAGCCCCCACAAGCAAGACTGGCAGCAGAGGCCTGATGGCATCCAGGGCAGGATGCAGAGAGCAGAGCCAACCTTTTCATTTGCCAGTTGCTGAGGTGGTACCCAAGCCCCTCCCTGTCCGCTGACCCTGAGCCAAGCCTGCAGCCCTGAGCAGCTAGGAGATGCTGATGCTTGTCAGCTTAGGGTCTTCCATACCAAAGCTATTTTGTAACCAATCTGCCATCTATTAGCACAAATGGGGAAATAAAAAAAAAGGGATCTGCTCCTGCTGTTCTCTCAGGAAAGCACAGTAGATGAATGTGCCAGGTAGCAAGAAGGGATGTCTCTATACTCACAAATTTATCCCGGGAAGCTCATCTTCAGGTCTCCACAGCACCCATCTGTTAAATACACATCTGCTGTGTACCAGGTATACACCCCACAAAAATCCCTTCCTGCTGTTCTGGGGGCTGTTGCCCCTCATTCTTCCTGATTGTCACTGATTCCACCACCTGATAAACCATGAAGTCTAAGTAGAAAGCAGGGTGGCACTGTGCCATGGGCTGGACCAACAGAGGACAAAAAGGCCACCTCTGCACCCAGAAAACTAAAACTCCAACAGGGATTATCACAAAATGGACAGACACAGAGGGACCAAAGATGGGCCATATCTCCTGCTCTGTCTCTCCCTCCTCTGCCTCCACGAAAACTTGCTGAACAATGTTCTAGTGAGAGTTTAGGAACCTGGGAAGGAATAGTTCCTCAGGGTCTTCAGCACCTCTCTGTATAGCAACTTTTATAAAGAAATGTTTTAATGTTAAAAAGCAAACAAAGAAGCCAAAAATATGTCTCGTCTTCAGCATTTCATAATTGAAATCTTAAACATTATGAGCATGAGATTTGCCAAACACAGGTTTCAGTTTGAGTAGAATTTTTCCTGTTATATAAAGAAAAACATCTGAAATCTGGTCATCTTGCATTGATCTAATTTTAAAAATATATATTTGAAAATTTGTTTCAAATCCTTTTGTGCCATTTAAACTTATTAAATATAGTGGTGTTTTAAACAGAAAATTAAGTAAAAAATCAGCAGGAGATTTAGTCTGATTGCTGTGCATAAATAAAGAAAATGCTCTGCCTGTTTAAAGGAAAAACACACTTAGGCACTGTGACATTCAGTTTTTAAGAAACCCAGTTTAATTATATTTTCCCTAATTAAGGATTTCATTATAGGGGATCACATGATTTAATTATATCAATACCCCAAAGACCTGATTGTGAACATAAAATGTGGATTAAAAGGATGCCTCATCACTTAATTACCTGCTAGATTGGAACAGATCCATGTTGTAGGTCAAAAGGGACATAAAATGCAGGCTTCTGCCTCCCTCTTTGTTGGGTGTGAAGGGCTCTGTGTATGGGGAGAGTAGGAGGGGGGAGCACTCTTGCATCTGTACTGGGAGTAATAATTATCTGTGAGCAGTTTTCCAAGCATATATTGAAATATATGGATAGATGATAGATAGATAGATAGATAGATAGATAGATAGATAGATAGATAGATAGATAGACAGATAGATTTAAAATTATTGATGTTTTTAAAATTTTCAACAAGTCTGTCATGGAGGTGATCTGCATATTTCAGATTACAGTCTAAAGGAAACCTGTGTATTTCTTCTCAAAATATAAGGTCTTGTCTTTCAGAAGTAAAATGTCAAGCAGTTGGAAACCTTAGGCTGGGTTTTAATCTGTCCCAAAGTGAGCAGATGGATACCCAGTGTTGTAGCAGGGACTGGGGCTGTTTCTCCCTATGTCCAGTCAGCACGAGGCCACTGGAGCAGTTGCATTTCTGGAGGTCCACCACCACTGATTCATGGGGCTGATCTGGGGAATGGAGGGTATGAAACCTTTTGGGACATCAGTATAAAGCCGAGGGACAAATGCTAACCTGTCCCAACCTTGCTTTCCACACACCTCTCTTCCCCACCCTCTGATCACCTCCCAGCTGCTGCTCCCAGGAAGAGGCTTTAGCAGAGAGCACTGAGCACATGAAGGAGGAAAACCTGCACCAGTCACTATGGCATAGCTTTTCTTCTGTCATTTAAAATGCCTTCTCACTTCCCACAACCCTTACAAGCTCCTACCTAGCAAAGCTAGGAATCTGGCCCTTGTACCCAATGCTTCCAAAGTCCAGAGCAATTCTGTCAGCAAGTAAAAGTTCCATAGGTGCCAAGTGCAATTTTATCAAGACCCATGGCAGCATTGCATGCTGGGGACTGTTGCAAACCCCCTACAACATAGCTCCCCACAGCTTTCTAAGCAGGTTGAAGGGTTGCAGGATATTCACGTAAGTTACGGTTTTCTCCTCCAACATGCCATAAAAAGGAGATTTCCCTGCAGTCCTGCCCCGGCAGGTATCCTGCTTTTTCCCAGTACCCTCAGGGCCAGCAGACTCTGGTAGGTACAAATGGGGCAGCAGATCCATGGTTACATTGCTGCTTCAAACACTGCAGTGTCCCAAAAGCCAGTTTTGCCTGTATACAATCCCCCTCTGATGAGGAGAATGACTCTTGAAAGAAATACTTCAATGCCACTGGGAGGGCTGATTTGAAAACAGAGGGCAGAGTGCTCCTTTTCCTAGGAAAGGTATCTTCAGGCACATGGGAACGGGCGATCCCTTAAGCAAGAGGACAGCCTTTAAAGGGTCCCTTTGCGCTCTGATGGCAGCCTGGTGGCTAAAGCGCATTCTCAGATGATGTCCTGCAAGTGCTGCAAGTACTGCCTGATACAAGATAAGAAACCAAATCTTGTGCCCAGTTTGGGTAGCAAGGCTAGGTAAGAAAAAGGTCTCTTGAAACTACTGCTAACAGCTGATGCTGATACATCCGAAGTCCTTTCTACGGCTTTTCCAAAGGCATCAGGGAGGATAGAGACCTGGATGATCCAGCTGTTCAGGGCTATTCCAAACAAAGAAACTCTGACACCTCATGACAGGAATGACAAAGATCTGCACCCCACGGCAAGGCCAGCAGCCCGGATACTGCCAGCTCCATAGATAGTGCCAGCCTGTCCTTCCACTGCAGGGGACAGCCACCCGGCTCTGCCTGCCCCCTGGGCACAGCCACTCTGGACATGGCCACCCTCATGTGCCTGCCTCTGGGCAGATCCTGGAGGAGGCTTTGGGCACACACTGTGGCAACATGCCTGGGCCCTGAGAAGCACATTATCATCTGCAAGTGGTACAGTGCTAAGGGATGAAGACCCATTTCTTTTACTTTGATTTGATCTCGTTTTCCTAGGCAGGGAAATGCCCCAGTGACAGTATCGCTGCAGATGGCATCACAAAGCCCTGGCTGGCACCAACTGAGTTGGCACTGTCAGATTATCATGTTCGAGTTTGTGTCTGTCTTTTTTTTTACCCTGCTTTGCTGTGCTAATAGCATTTCTATTACCATACAGGCTTCAGTCAGCTCCTTCAAAAGGACAGAGACCAACATAAAAAGTGAATTTCGTTATCACTGGCAAAAAGGATTGGTCACAGAAAAAGCTAAATGATGCTAGTCCATCTTTATAATTCTTTCTTTTTTTCTCCCTCCCTCTCTCTCTCTCTCATCTGGGCTTAAAGGGAGACTGGAATTGAAGTTGCAGGGTCTCCAGGGCAGTATTGCAGAGCAGTGCTGCTTAATGGGGCAGCTGGTGGAGAGAGCTGAGCACATGTTTCCTTTGCAGTTTTCATCTTCATACTTCACAGGGCCTAGGGACTGATTGATGGAATTCTTTTTTTTTTTTTTTTTTTAACATAGCTTTCTTGAGGCCTAGAGGCTGCCACACTGAACATATGTCCACATATTCCCTTGGGCAGTATTTAAATGTGTGCATCCATGTGACTGTATTTGTTTAGTGAGTGCTCCCACTGATCTAATGGGACCTTTCCCATGACCCATTGCTTCCCTAAGTTTGCCACTTGCTGCTGTCAGGCGAGAGAGGCTTTAACTTGGATGGCTGTAGCTGTAAATGAATGGGACTTTTTTTTTCCCTTTCAGTCCTTTCGACTGAACCCTCTTGCTGATGGATCATCTAATGCAGTTTAGTTGCAAACCCTTCCTCATGCTGTTAAAAAAAAAGCCAAACCTAAACAGACCCCATCTGTTGCAATCCTATGTCTATTTATGTGAATGCAAAATTTGTCGGGCTGCTTTCTGCTTGTTAATAAGCCATCCTCTGAGTACAAAATCCATTCTTCAATCCATACTGGGAAAACTCCCAGTAAGATGTGCATTGCTTGCTGCACTGGATACTTCTGATGCTAAAATTTCTTGGGAACAAGAAAAGCAATGGTTGCACTCTGCACTCACTCTACTTTAAGGAAAATGTAAAATTCTGCATGGTAGTCAGTGTGCCCAAGTAGGCAGCACAGTGAGACACAAATTGGAATAAAACTATCCATAAGACATTTCCAGCGTGCACAACCTGCTTGAGTAACACCCAACACTGCTTAGAGGAGGAGACTAGAAGCAGATTATTTACATTTCTCACTGTTGCAGCTTTGTGCAAAAGACTGATTATATACTACCTTTGGTCTGTCTTTTTTTTTCAGCAGAAAGCCTGCAAATCCCACAGAATTACACAAGTACAGGAGGTGTTCAAATGGGTTCAGGAACTGCAGATGACTAAAAGAGTTAAAAACTATATAAATATTCCACAAGCAGCATTTTCACATATTTAAGGCAGTGCTAGGAAATACCAAAATGTATGCAAAATATATAGAGAATGTAAATTAAAACCAGGTGAATTATATTGTCTGCTAGAGCTCTTGTTCGAGAGTGGAGCTTTCCTGCCCAGCACCATCCCTGCCCTTGAGATCTTAAGGTAAACACTGGGGGGCTGAGAGCTGCGAGGGACTGCCCTCACCGCCCTGGCAAGCTGCACATGGAATACCCCTCTTCCAGTCTTCTGGCAAATGCCCACAGTGTCATACCACACCAAATCCGGCTCAAGGTGGGGCTGAGGGAAAACCCTGCATATCTCTACTGTAGGCATGGCATGGGTATGGGCTGGGCTACATTTTCCAGCACTTTCCACAGGAGGCATACCAGGAAGCAAGTACAGAATAAGGGAATTCATGCTGGACTTTCAAATGTCACTTGTGAATCTAAACTCAGCTTTCTCTTTTAGCTTGATGTAGGTTGGGGAATAAAATCAGTTGAAGGATGGTAATAAATAAACAAAATGCAGGGTGTTTGTTAAACATTGTATTTTCTATTAAATAAAGAATAGTTTTACTAGCAATATCAATGGAAAATGTATCATGGACTGAGAAACAACACCAGAGAACTCAGTCATCCCAAGCCTAAGCTGACTTTCCTTAGAAAAATTATTTCCTGTACAAAAGTGCAGCCTTCAGGTTATCTCAGGGGCTGACAAATGACTACGTGTAATTATACGTATGGTAAGTGCTACTGTAAGAGATGCTGTCATGTGAACTTGTGCTCACTTATTAATCACTGGTCGTTTTGTCACTTTCAAAAGAAAGTGTAAGGTGATGGATTAGCTTATTTATTCCATCCAAGAAAATATTTATTTTTAAGTTGATTTTTAGCCTTGCTTTCCTTAATCTCGTGAACAGTGCTTCTGCTGGAAAATACTTTGGAAATGGGTGACTAGTTTAGTATCCTGGTTTTGCTAACATTTTATGGTTTGTTTTCGTATTTTTAATTCTTTGTTTCTAAGATACTGACCCCAGGAGTTTAGCAGGCACTGTTGTATACACAGGGTACACGTCACCACCTTCCCACATTGCTGTCTTCAAGGAGTCAGGGTTGGTTGGAGATACCAGTGGTGTGTGTATTTTGGAAGCTTTTACCCAGAAAACCTCAAAGGTACATTGCAAATAGAGCTGCAATGTTGTCATGAGGCAGGAAGAAAAGTCTGAGCATCTATATCCCAGCTGGATTTTCCACTCTATAACTCAGCCAAAGAAACAAAGCAGGGCCTCCTGCTGGTTGTAAAATGAATTGGTAGCATGAAAAAGGAAACAGACTTAAGTATGACTTCAGTATGTTCTGCTGTGATTTTTTTCAGTCAAAATGACACCATAAAATAAGGAAATTAATTACTAATTTCATCAACTTTAGCCCTCGTTGTTAAATCTGGATGGCTGCTTAAAATGTTCGCTACCTAAACTTTGATGTCTAAAAGTTGATTAGTTAGGTAAAACCTCCTATATGTTGATTGTGTTAATGACAGTAATGAAGTTTCAACTCTTGCTTGCATCTTATATGAACCACTCTGTTATCTGGCATCAGGTTATCCAATTTAGATTCTTAATATAGACATAATGAAGAATATTGAAGAATTTCATAATGTAATTAAATTCTTTCCCAATTCATCAGAGCATCACCTGTGCATCAAGATTATTTTATAAAAGTCGTGGTGAATGAAGTGATCTTGGGTGACTTCTTTAACAACCCTTGAATCTATCTGGACTTCTTGCTGTAGTATCTATTGTTGAATAGCTTTCATAATCACCACTGAAACAGAAAACAGGTCTGGTTTAGACATTCCTATATCATCTAACTTTTTGCCAAACTAAGCCATTTTTTATGAATACAAGACAATAAAAAATAATGCAGTTAAGGTTCTAAATTTTTACAAGGGACCTTCTCTATTGCTTGGATTGTGAAGGAGAAAATACTTTTTCAGCAGCTAGAGAAGCAGCTGTCTTTTTAATTTTAAATAATATTCGCTTCATCATCTTTGAACAAAATTATTTCTGGTGCTTTTTCATTTGTAAAACAAACATCACTTTTCAAATGAAGCAGCACCATATGTACTGGGTGTGGAGAGGTGCTGGGGATGCTATGGAAGCTGATTCTGAGATGAAGAACTGACCCACTTGTGAGTATTTACACCCTACACCCCGAGCCCCTCACTGCTCACCAGGGACACTCACCAGGGACAGTCTTACGGCCCCCATGTTAGCTTTGCCTTTCAAGTGTATTTTTTTCACTGTCCCATGGTAATCATCAGTTTTCATTCGCCTTTTCTGATCCATAAAAAAATGTGGTCCCATCCCACTTTCTTTGATTGTACCTACATGCATTTCACTAATTTTAAACTTTTTTGTTAACCTGAAATATATTCTGTGAAATTGAACACAACTGGGATGTGGGAGCACAAGGATCCATCAGTGCTATGTCAGTCTCTGATGGGGTGTTCCTATCATTCTGCCATATTGATTTTGTGTGATGACATCTGTGCAATGCAAGTCAGCTAGATCAGAAATAACCCTTTCTTAGGCATTTGTTTTGATGTCAAGTGAAATTTACCTTTCCTCAAGTCCATTTATTTTGGGTCCATTTCAGAAACTGGGTGTCCTTGGCTGGTAGCTGCTATGACCCCATTGTTCACTGCCCACAGCCATCTCCTTCCTCTCTGCTGAACTTGCCAGTCATTTTGGTAGCCTTGGTTTTACATCCCAGATCTATTGTTGGTGCCTCTATCTAAATGGAGGGGTGATTCATAAACACTGCCTTGGTCAATGTGGAGCAGGGTAAGACCCAACTGCCAAACTCAAATCAGAAAGTGGCTTGCTAAGAGTTGTGAAGTGCTCAGAACCATGAGGTAAGCCAAAGCAGAGCACTACAATTTAGTTCAGATGCAACTGGTGTAATATTCTTTCAGCTTTCTCTAAGGAAATGGTCATTTCTGACACAGAGGAAGCCTGCTTTCCCCTCAGTAGTGGATAACTTTGCTCTGTTTTTATAAAGTGAAATAGAAAGTATAATGGGAGTGCTGATCATAATAAGGCAAGAAAAGTAACTCCTCTGTGCTGAAGGTCTCAGCTGGAGTGCTGTATCCAGGTTGAGGCACCACACTTTAAGAGGGATATGGACCAACTGGACTCAATCCAGGAATAGTGATGAGAGAGCTTAAAAACATAATCTGTGAAAGAAGGCTGAAAAAACTGAGGTTGCTTAGCATAAAGACTAGACTAAGAGGAGATGCACTAACATAAATGCGGTTATGTAAGTGGTTGCTGCAAAGAGGGAAATAAACTCTTCTCTCTTCTGTCAACTGTGGACTGGAAAAGAAAAAGGGACTGTAGTGGAGAACTGTAGTTGCATATAAACTTGACTTTCTGGTGGCGTATTGGGCTGAATTTGTGGGAGACTGTGCAGTGGGGAAAGGGGGAAATCCATGGCTCGGGTTGTCCTTCACCAGTGTAGTCCACACCTGTAAATGTAACATGTTTGACCGAGAGCAGAGAAGGAGCCTGAGGCTGGAAGGAATGATGACAATCAGGCCAGCTGTGGGGAGAAACAAAATGTTTGTTTGGACAATTTGCATCTGTTGCTTTTTTTAACCGGATAAGAGAGTACACTATGTAATATACACACACCAGCCTCACTTACCGACAGAGACTTAAAATATTTATATCACGGACAAACAATGCCAAGGAACTCCCCTACAAATGCAGTAATTTAATAAACACAGTACTGTAATGTAGCATTTATCTTTATTATATATAATCAGCTGTTGCTTTTACTTGAGTAGAAATAATATCAAACTGAGTCAAGGTAAGATGGGAAGGTTGGAAGGTGCCTACTTCCCCCGTCCCAGACATACACACCTTTTTGGCTTTTGCAAGTACAAATGGGCTGTAAGACTGTGTGAGCACAGCAAAGAGCTTCCTACTGTGGCCCCACAAAGGACTGTGCATCTCACAGACTTCTTGAGGTCTCACATAGCAGATAGCTCTTCTCCTCGACCTCCATCAATCTCATGGAATACATATCTTCCATAACACCACTGAATAAATGTGTATGTATGTATCTAGGCAAAAGATGTGCATTGCTTCCCAAGAAAAGGTCAGCAAGATATCCATCTGACAACACAGACTATATTCTCCATTAAGATTTTTATACTGGGCAACAGGTACCAGATCCTTAGACAAACCCAACCCAGTGCTCAGGGCTCACAGCCGTGCTCAATACAATATTTTAAAAAAGTGAAGGTGATATGCTGTGACATTATTGACAGTTCCTAATCACATGACAATCCTAATCCCATGCTAATATGATGTAAATCATTGATGGAATGATTGGCGGAGTGAACTGTCTATCACAGGTGCTTTTTCTCCCTGAGCAATATGCTATTAGTACATGTACACAAGAAAAAACCCAAATGTAAGAGTTGGAGACATGGCCATTTTTCAAAGGTATTTACATTCTTCTTAATGGAGGCATTTTTTCATATGCTCATGAATGTGATCCAGTCTGAAACTTTATATTTTTTCTGTAGCAATATTTCTGTGTTCTTCCACCTTCACGTAAAATAGGGAATTGCCCCAAAGAGCATTTAATCAAGAAACCACTGTTTTAAGTGAAGCTTTGCCTCTGAAGAAAGAACTTCACAAATTGCTCGAAGGTCAGAGTAGGAGTTGGCCCATACTTTGCAGACTTGTGAAAACACGATGCCAGCAGGCTCTGAGAGCAGTATGAACAGTGGTTGTGCAGTTTGGAGATTCAAATGCATGTAAACACACAAACATTACACATATGGAAAACTTTTTCCTTCGGCAAAGTAATGCCAGTTCTGGGGTCATTAGCAGATGTTGTTCCCTGTTACTTTATCCAAGCTCACAATCACCACAGTGAGGACTGATCACCAAATCACTGTCACCTCCATACCCAACTGAGCCCCATATTAATACACCCAACTTAGACTGCCCTGCATGATCTTTAGTTCTTTAAAAGACAGGGTTGGGTTTTTCACTTCCCTTCTCAGTGAACGTTCATCTAGACAGCAACTATCTTCATGTCAAAGCAAGGATACAGCTGGGACAAAATGGACATCACCAGGGATGGCATCTGCTAAATAAGACTGAATGCTTCACAAGCATAGGTGCCAGTGTAATTTCATCACAAATTTTCTTAATTGAAAGCAGAATAGCCTCTTCCTGAAGAGCCAATTACTTGCTCTTACCTGATCTGTTGGGAAAATACCTGGCTGTGGTGTCTCCCAGTGTTGAGACAATGAGATCTCTGGAGAGAAGGAAGGGATATTTTTGGCAGTACATGGATTATTTGAATTTAAAAACCATTCAGGAATAAGTGAGCTTCTTGAGGAGAGCACTAACAAGCACTGTCAAGGTTACCAGACAAAGGTCATAAGTAGTCTTTCCACCAGGCTCTGCTGAGTTCCCATAACTGTGTCTGTATGTCACCGGGTCTGGAAGATATATGACCATGACGTGTGAAATATGTCCTAAATAACACCTTTGGGGAAGTGTTGGAGTGGCTTTTCCAGGCTGTGCTGGCAGGGTGGGACTGATGGGCTTTTTGGAGCATAGCACAGGAGTGGTCCCTCAGATGTCAGAAAGGGGGAAGCATAGACCTGCGCTTCCCTACAGAGTAGGTAAGGACATGCAGGCTTAGGGATGAGAGCGCTGCATGTGGCACCCCGGTGGGGGGGACTGCAGAGTAACCTGCACCCTCTGCAGATATAGGTCTCCACTGTTCAGGAGACATCCACAATGCTCCTCAGTGAAGCTTCTGATAGCAATGTCAAAGTGTTGTCAGGGAGCTTAAGGAAAATAGCACTGTGTCAAAACTATAGTGCCAAGCCTTCTGCAAAGCCCAGGTGCTGTTCAGCAATGGAGGAGCTACAAGACAGCCTGTTCAAGGATTTATTCTCTTCTTTCCCAATGTCCTGGACACCTGAAAAATCCCCCCTTACTACTAGCTTTTCTTGGAGGAGCCTTGGAATATCCCATATGGCAACAGGGAAGCCAAAAATGGGTGCCTTTCTCTAGAGAGTCTGAGACCAGAGCTGGACATCTTACCCACAGCAAAGCAAGAGCCACTGAACCAGAGGAAACTCATCCTGGTCCACCAGAGAGATGGCTAGGGATCACTCCCATAACCTTGGTCATAGGCAGGACAGAGGGAGTTGGTAGGGCAACCATGGGGAAAGTTCTTGTTGGAACAGGGCATTTGACCCCCATTGACATCTATCAGTAAATGTCTGGTTCCTCAGATACTGTGTGTTGAAGAGGCACAGCTTCTGCTTAACAGGGCAGTAACTCCATAGAAGGGGTGTCTTGGAGGCCAGGACACTGCGCAGGTGTTCTTGGCTGCATTAGTCTTCTTAGTCCCGAAGACTAATGAATCTGTCATCTTCTCTTCTGCTTTGTGCCTACTGGCACTAAAGTGATAGTGCTGCAGTGGAACTGTAGCTCCTTAAACCTGTGTTGTGATCATAGGTGTCAATGAAAGTGTTAGAATGGAGAGGAGAGTACTATCAAGGAACTGCATGATAAAGGACATGGAGGGATGGGGATGATAGGAATGTAGAGACAGTCATGATAGGAATGTAGAGACAGTCAGGAGTGTGGCAGGAGCAGAGACAGCTGTCCAAAAGCTCAGAGCCCCCAAGACACATTCACATAGTGGCAGAGCACAAGCAGGCAATTACACTCCCCCAGAAAAACCTTCATCTGCTGTTTGGTGTTTTTACTAGAAGTCCATTGTCATGTCTCAGCAAATTGTGGGCTGTGCCTCATCAAGGCAAAAATGTGTTTCTTCCTTCTTTCTTATTTTGATGTATTTCACTTCCATATAATGTCCAGAGGGATAATTTAGCGTGTTCAAACGCCTTATTGAGGAAGGACTGCATTGTTCTTCCAGCCTTTGCATTGCATCGGAATGTGCCTCTTCCTGAGCGCTCCTGCGCGTGGCCAGCCCATGATAAAGCTGAGGCTGCTTTTCTCTCATTGTTTCTCCTTGCCTTTGCCCTTCTCTTCCCAGCTTCATTTGTCTGGATACTAATTTGTGTTTATAACAAGAAGTGGTTCCTGCACCTCCCCTTTGTTGCTTAATTGAAGGGAAACTGAGCAACAGGTGGATCTCAGGAAATATCATTAGTCTCTTTCAATTGTTTTTGGCACTTCTTTGAAAGTTCAGCTCAATACAACTGGCTGTTCGCTGTTTCCAGGCTAATTACTGCAGGGCCCAAATGAGGAACATATTTGAACAAGTCTAATTTAAAGAAGGTGAGCTCCTCATCCAGCTTGGTATTATGTAAAGGCTTAGAGTTGCACAAGTTAAGGACTTTGACGAAGCTGTATCTTATAACCAAACCTCTAAAGGAAAATAGATCCCTTGAGTGTTGCATAGCATAGAAGTACCATTGGTGCACAGAAACACAGCCAGCCACAACCCAGTGTGTTCATGTTTATGTAAGGGCTTCCTTTTAACCTATTCTTTTGTTCATAGAGAATAGAAACAGTGTATAAGGACAAAAGTATTGTTGTATGTTTGATTTTGAGAGGTGCTTGTCACTGGAGCCTGTAACTGGAAAAGAAAAGCTAACCAGGGAGACTTCTTCCTCACCTCCTTGTCTCACAAATCTGAAAAGTCACAGACAAGGGGGAAGGGTGCTAAAGAAAACAAGCAGCATGGTCCTTCAATGTGTGGTTTTAGCCTAGCAATTCCCAGTAGGACAAAAGAGGCAAGATCTCACAGTGTGCTCCTTCTATCTTTCTGTAGACAGAGCTCCAATTTCTGCTATTTTTAAAACAAGAACCCTGGGGGAATATTTCACCATTGAAAATCAGCCAAATGCATTAACAAAGTGCTCCACCTGTTACAAGAATGCAGGCAAAGGGCTGGATGATGGCAGCTCTCACTTGATGGTCAGCAATCAGGATATTCCTTACATATGATAGAACATGATTTTTGACCAGCTGAAAATCTTGCCATCTGCTTTGTATTTCGAGGCTTGAACAACTAGGAAAGTCAGAGGAAAGGAAGAGAGATGATAACATATTCTTTAATTTCAAGGGTCATTAAAGGAGATGGTAGGTACACAGAACCTAAGAATGCCAAAAGTAATTTAAATGTAACTGGCTTAGTGATACTGAGCTCTCACCGTTGTCTGAAATGTAGCTGCTTCATGTGTCTTTCCACTAAGAAGCTGGGAAGCTCAGCATAGAAATCTTTTGCCATGCAATGTGCCATGGGCTGTTTGAAGCAGGAATAATCAGCAGGTGTTGACAGCAGTAGGGCAAGAAGTGGTACAGCAAAAACGCACATACACACTCCACTACAAAAAGCTGGGAAAGCCAAGGACAGAGAAATCATGATTAAACAAGCATTTCTCCCCCTGACATGGGAACAGGAATGCAAGTAGAAAAGCTCTGGCTTTTCAAGCAATGCCTCTATGGATTTATAACTGTAAATACCCCCTTTTATAAAGGATGTATTTAGGAAGCAAACCGGTTCCCTTTTCATGAATGATCTATTTTACAGGGCTTAAAAATATGTCAAGGTTTGCTGCAGTAAATCCTCCTCATGCTGTAACTGAGTAATGTAAGCAACTTGGGTTGCCTTTTAAACAATTCCCAGTGTGTGGCATGGCCAGTGCAGTTTGAAATGCCTCTGTCTATCTAAACAGAAACAGATGTTTGAACAGCAGAGCTGTGCAGAAGTAATTCTTCAAACAGTAGATTAAAACATCTGTCAGGACCATTGGATGGGACCAGACAAGCAGCAGCAGTGTCAGCTGGGACTGCCAGTCACTTCTACCTTCCCCTGGAGGTGGAAGGCAAAGGATGGGGGAATTCTGTCTGGTCTTTGCATGTGGCACCCTCTTATTTTGCCATGCTTCTCCAGTGATTCAGAAGATTACAGGCCCAGCTGTGCAGAAAAGCTCACAACCTGTCTCAGCATTGCCTACTGTAGCAGAGGTCTTTAGGTTTTCACTTTTCCCGTTAATGTCCTTTTCTGCCACTGCTGGCAGTCAGTATGAAAGCTGTGAAGTGTTGGTGACATGCCAGGTTACAGCATTTTACAGTTATTTTCATCTGTCCTTCATGTTTCAGCATTTGACCAGTTTAGTGCCATTGCAAGCAAATTCTTCAGGCTTCATTGGGTCAAATAGATGACAGCCGACTAATCTCCTGCAATTTACCCGCAGGAGCTGTGCCACAGGCAGTGTGTTCATTTCCAGCTGAGCAAGAGGCCAAACCAAACCCTTGGATTAACACCTCTTTTACACTCACCCCCACCCCAAAATCAGAGCCAAGAAAGTGATACAGAGTCAAGAAACTGTTCCAAAGTTTTTGGTGAATCAAGTCAAAGCTCTGAATCCTAACAGCCCCTGAAGGATACAATTTTTACAGTCTGGATCGGTAATCTTAGTCTTGAATCCACCCTCTGTTTCCAGCCTGGATTTTTTCTTACTTCTTGTTTTAGCATCCAGAGGAATAAGTAGGGACAGCCATACCCTCTGGACTGCTCATTTTGGGGTGGAGCTCCTATGGCTGCACTGCCAGCACCTTCCTCTTTCAAGTGCGCTCCTGCTGTGCACGCCTGAATCAAGGCTGGGACCAGGTCTGCCACCCCGGCTCCTCGGGTGTTCACTGGGAAGTCCCTCACCACCACGAGGTGCTAGTGCTGGGACAGGCAGCACAGGGTCCCCTGTGAAACTGGTGGAGCTCTCCCTTCCCCTTGCTCTCCCATCTCATTTGTCCCCCGCAGCCATTAATTGTGGGCTATAGAGGCAGCAGATTACCTCACGACAGCCTGGCAGATGTGCTCTTGCTGAATAAATAAACTCATTTATATGGCTGTAATGACTGTTGCTTCTGTGCTCTCATCATGAAAACTCCAGCCTATCTACAGCAGTTTATAAACAAAGCTGCTTTGCCTTTATGGAAAAGCAATTTGTGGCTGAGGAGCCTCAGCAGTGACTCGTGCCAAAGAGAGCTGAGGCCATTTCTCAGGGAACAGGTGTCCACATCATTAAAGGCACCACCCCCCCAGGCATTAATTGCCATCCCTGTTGGCACACTGAGAAAAGAAATTGGGGTTTGTCTGGGCCATGAAGATCAGCTTCCCGACTCCCTCCTTCAAGGTAGCTGCTCTGCCTGCGGCATTGCTGAGGCAGAGAGAAAGCTCAAGTGCTGTGTGGTGGATGGACTTACTCTCTGGTGGTGGGGGCAGGGAGCAAGGGAACCGGCACAGACTGGTGAAACAAAAGCATTCATAGGGAGAGAGAAGGAAACTGTTTATTAGATGGAGCAAGTTCATTAACTTCCCCCTTCCCCTCTCTATTTATTTTAACTCTCTCCTTGCTTCATCTCTTCTCCTGTGTTTCTTCCCTTTCTTCCTTCCATGCTACATTATTATTGCAGAAATAATAAAAGAAGCTTCACCCAGTAGTTTCTTAGGCTGCTTGCAGCTTTAGAGCAGTAAACTGCAACTAAAAAACACACTGTGCCCCAAAACACAGCAAAGCACAGGCATGCACCCTGTGGAAATAGAGGGTTGCTGAGCAAAATACTCAGTTAGGCGGGATTGCCTCTCATCCACCTGAGTCACTGGAGGTGACACCATCTGTCCCACTTGTGCCCCCACCTGGGTACTTTCCTCCACCTCTGTAGCCCAAGTAGCCATGTAAGCCATGAGCACAGAGGGAAGAGGGAAACTTGAATGAATGGCACATCTTCCCTGCAGACGGCCATGGTTAGCAACACACACTGGTGCCCGGGCAGGACAGTCACACCGCAGGACCGCCATGTGGTTGCAGTGACTTCACCGTGCTAATTATGGCAAGGCAGGAACATGCTGGCAGCATTTAGGGGTTTAGATTATAGCCACACTACAAAGCAAACATGCTGTGAGTGATGTTTTAGTCTATAACTGAAGACAGGATGACTGTCTTAGTTAAATGCACTGGTAGTCTTGAGTTAGGGGCTTTTGGGCATGGATAGGGGCTGGGTTAAAGTAAGCCAGGGTTTGTCCTGAAATATGCATCTCCAAGAGGACACGTTGCTCTCTGAGCAAGATTATTTTAAAATCTCCATTAAGCTACAAAACCAAATGTTTTCACAAGCAATCAGCAAACTTAGCCATGAGCATAAGGCCTGGGGAATGTGACTGTGAAGACAAGGGAGCAGCAAGAAACATTTCCAGGGCTGGAGCTAAGATAGTCAGCCTCAGCAGCTGCTGGCCATCCATCTGCTTTACACTGCCCATGTCCCCATAGTCCCTGTGGGTCATCAGCAGGGCACTGCTATTTGTCAGCCCAGCTCTGTGCAGTGGCTGCTCAGAGGAGGAGAAGCCCTGCTCACACACACTGGTGTGGGGCTGGGGCTTGCTGCCTCCTCCTTGCTCTTGCCTGCAGCCATGGTGGGCATTTGCCATGCATTTGCCTCCATGCTCTTGCCATGCCTATGGTGGGCATTTGTGCAGCTGCCCAAAGCATCAGGGATAATTGCCTCCCTCTCTCTATGGATTATCTTTAGTGCCGGGCAGCAGTGACAGGGCAAACACCGCCATGGGCTTGCAGCAAGCCCAACAGAACCAACATGCACCCACCCAGGGCAAGATTGCCCCAAGCCTCGTTTCCAACTCTGACATTGCTGAGTGGGACAGAGAAAAAGAGTTAGGGACTGGAACAGTTTTTAGGGACAAACCCAGCAAGTGGCATTTTGCCTTCCATTAACTCTGCTGGTTTTACTCTCTGCAGAGTTAATTACAAATCAGTTTAATTGTTCTCTCGCTCGATAACTTTCTAATCTCTCAGAGACTTGCTGCACAGCAGGCTGTAAGGTTATATTTTATCACTTCTCTTTCCATTAACCCCACTGTGTTAGTCTGTGGTCTGCTTCCTCCCTCTCCTCAGACTGTTAACCATTAAAGTGATTAAAACCAACTTTGGCAATGGCTCTGTTGAGAACCTTCCCTCTGCTCCCTACTAGCCACAATGGCTGTCACACTGTTGGGTCACGAGTGGCGACTTCTCTGCCACCCCTACATTCCCTCTCCATTACAAGGCAGAAAAATTGTGCAGTGATGCATGACTGTGCAGAGAAGTGAGGGAGAGGAATGAAAAAATCACTCTGAGGAATGTGAATTAAAAAAAAAAAAATAAAAAAGGAAACAAACCCTGGCAACTTTCAAGTCAATTATAAAAACACCCCAAGTCTGCCAGGAATTCAGTCTTGGATGCCTTCTTACAGTCAGCACTGGGCAGCATTTTCCCATCACCTCTCCCTTTCTGATCAGACCTCTTGGTATAGTATTAACAGCAGCTGCCTCTTTTGCTGCTGTTACATCTCTGGATGCTGGATGCAACACAGGGGTGGGAGGGAATGTGGTCTGATCATTTTCTTATCTTTCCTGGATTGCAACGCGTAACAGCATGCAGGTCACACATTCAGGATATAGAGGATCTGGGAGCCCTGCAAATGCTCCCAGGTATAGTTTGTTCTACCTCTGACAGCAGACCCTATTGGCTTGATGTAAGAAAGATTAATGTGTCTTTACAAAAGCAAATAATGCCAAGTTCTCCCATAATGCCCTCAAACAGCAAAAACCCTGAAATACCTGAGACATTTGGTACACTAAAAGTACAATGTTTCAGAAATTTTCTCGTTCAACTGTTTGAGCAGATTTTTTTTCTGACTTATGCTTTTGTCTCTATGATGTGTTCTATATTCACTAGATATGTTTTGTTTTCTTTGTTTCACTGAGTATATCCATCTCTTACTGTGATTGGTTCTGTTTCTGCAGTCAGGGACATCCTAGAGTTAGGAATCTTATCACAAAAATATTCCAAAGAACTCGTGGTTTATATGTGTAATGTAATGCTTGTCTGATGTCGAGCTCAGAAGAAATCTTGCCATTGCAGTGAGCTTTGGATTACTGCCTTAAGAGAGGACAAGGAGAGTTGGTTTTAAGCCCGTCAAGGCATTTCCAGGCAAGAGTAACATCCAGAAACCCCTTGACCAGGTATCTTGTAGGAGACCCAACCACCAACAACCTTCCTCTGACCAACCAGCCTAAACCAGGCTGACTGAACAGCTCCAGAATGGGGAATGCTGCAGTCACCTGACCTGAGCTGCTCTGTCAGATGAGATCAATGGCTCCATTTATTAGCATTTGATAACATTAGGTAATACCAGACATGCATTTGTTTGTCTTTCACCCCCAGTAATTCACAGAGGAAGACTGCTGTGTGCTGCAGACATGTGATGGGAAGGCAGACCCTGCTACATGGCACGTGGAAGGTGAGTGCAGGCAGTGCAAAGCAGAGAACCATAAAACCCTTGTCCACAAGGTCCTTGGTATGGCCATAGAATCACTTAATGGCACACAGGCATCAGGAGACACATGTACAACAGAAGCTGTGTGTCCAATGCAATAATGTGAAAACTTTTCACCCTGGAGAGCTCTCTAAAATTTCTTACTAAATGAGCATAAGAAATCCTTCAGACTGCCTTGTCAGTGAGTCTGAAAATATTTTGCTGGCTGGCATTTGCTTATGTATGTAGGCTGCAGTAGCTTGCCAATGCCTTTTTCTTTAAAAGCTAGTGTGTTATTTTAATCCATGCTTTTCAGTCAAGTCAGTAATTTACACGGGCACTTGACCCTAGAATATGCCAAATCAGAACTGTCACATGCTTTCGGGAAATCTGGAAACAGATCCCAACCTCATAAGTCATCACAATAATTGTAAGGGATAAAAACCAGACCACCAGTGACTTAATCACTCCTGAAATTTTTAACTATGTTTGGATCTGAACTCTCACTGAGATTTTCAGCAGCGTTAGACGGCTTGTTTTCCAAAGATGCATTTCTCAGCATTTCTGCAAATCAGGCCTGAAATCAGACACTAATTTAACACACAGACGCAATTCATCCCAAACCACCCACACTTTTTGAAAATATAAATTTCTACTTCATTATCAAAGCATCAAATAAGCATTTGCCAACCTTCTCAGAAACAGAACATTTCATAATAGCAAAAATTTCTTTCTTATATATTAATTCCATTTTTTTAGAGTGACATTTTCATATTTTTTTAGTACTTCAAAGCTTTGGAGAAAACATAGTAGGGCAAAATATGAGGACATTCAAAATCTGTGGAAGTCACTGAATTAACTCGAAAATCCTTTCTTCTGCCAAAAAAATAGTGCAGTGGGATTGGTTATCTATCAGCTTGCACTTAACTTCCATATCACATCAAGTAGTGCATGCATTATATTCTAGACCACATCTGTGTTTTCATACCTGGGGGACAGTCTCCCACCCCCAGTGTAGCACCAAACCCACTTAATGATTATTTTCTGGTTGAGATTTGGTCACTAGCTGAACTCCTCTGACAGGTTTTTTTTTTGCCACTGCATCCCTTGCGCAGCTGGAGATGGCTATGACACCAGGACATATTGTGCTGCATATCGAGCAGTAAATCTGAATGGGACAATATAGATCAGTCCATTGTAAATTACTCATATGTCTAGTCAATCTGATGGATTTATATTTCATGGGCTTGTTCACAAAGTGGTTTGGGGGATTTTTTTTGACATACTGAATTTTTGATTGGCCTCTGGTGACAGCTTCAGTGGCTATGAAAATGAAAACACCAACTTGAGGTTCTTGTTACTGTTCCAGACCAGACCATGCTGTATGCCAATACCAGCAAAGTAATCCTGGGAGTAGTGTGAGCCGTATTCTGTCTCTCTGAACTCAACATCACTTCACCTTGTAAACCACAACTTCTAAGAAAGAATGAACCATGCAATGTCTGAAGTGACATTTAGAGTATCATGTTCAATTAAAGTGTAGTAGCACATTGCTAGTAGTACACTGCTAAAAGCTGTGTCTCTTTATTTCATGTTTAAAACTGCATCCTAGCTTAGGGACTGATCTTCTTATCTCTGCTCTGACTGTAAAGGATTGTGTTATTCTTAAAATAATCTTGTTGCTATTTCAAGAATGGTGGTGTGTGAAAAATCAAAACCCAGAGGAACTTCTGCAGTGAAGGACATGGAAGTGAAGTGAAGAGTGCTTGGAAAGGGAAGGTAAGGATGCAGACAATTGCAGGTACCTGGGAAGCTGACCATCAACAACAATTTCCTCATGCAGTTTGGACTAAGAGATTATTACCGTTGTTCTGCATCCCAAAAGAGTACATTAATCATCTGCATGTGGCAGCACACAGCTGAAACTGCTGTCTGACATCCTGAACTTTCAGCTGTTAAAATTTTCTGCATCGCCTATATGCCATCCTATGATTAAATAACAGAGATTTCATTGCATGGCATTAGCAGCCATGGCAGCCATGGCAGCCACCTTCAGCCTTGGCAGGAATACTTGAGGGAAAGAATCTGAAAAAAATGTCCCCAAAGATGTACCTTCACGGAATTGTTTTCTGAGAATATGTATTTTGGGCTGACTGGCCAATTCAAATGTCAAGGAGTAAATATTTCTCATGGTTTATATCGAGACAGGAGTATTTTTGTACTTTAACAATTTTTTTTTCTTTTTTCTTTTTTTTTTTTTTTTTCTGTCCACCTCTATGAAAAGATAATGGTAAAAGTCCAGAATAAATCCATGTATGTCTACCGAGCTATGCTGATTTAAAACTTAAGTATCAGAAATGGCATGGTACTGAGCAGCACAGCCCTGAGGTGGTGAGATTTCACAGCCCTGTCAGCTACCAGAGACAAAATCCTCATTCACACCAGCACTGTTGTAAACAAGGCATTTCCATGCCTCCCGTGTCTTTGGAGGGCAAACTCAGGCATGGCTCTCCCTTCCATTACCTACCTCATGGCAAGACCTGAAAGAAATGCCTGAGTTAATGCAAAGCTGTTCTTCAAATCCCTCCTTGGCTGGTTGCAGGCTGTTTAACTCTGCTCCCACAGCTTTGCTGCGCCATGTCCTGGTGTGTCCCTCCAGAGGCATTTCTGTTTAAGTGACTGCCAAAATGGTCCTCATCTACATTTTTTAGCCCATAAACAATTTTGAGGGCAGAGGCTTTACATTAGCAACAGAGGAGAACAAGCTCGATTGCTGCCTCTTTATTTTCCTCAGTTGTCACTGTGGAGAGAGAGGACAAGATGGAAAAATGTTGCCTTCCCTTGTCATTTGTCATGTTAAGTTTTACTTGTCTCTGAGGATTATGAACTGAGGATTGCCTCCTCTCTTTGTGCTTCACATGTGCCTGCTTTTACACAGGTCAGGTTGTGAGTTCATTCCTTTGTAAGTACTCTGTGATGTACAAAAGCCAAAAGGGGAAAGAAAAAATCCCCACCCACTCTGAGACAGTCTATTGAACTTTGTTTTCCAATTACCTAACAATTGCTGACTAAGGACAGGATAGGGTGGTGGAAATATAAGACCTAAAGGCACTGTACATTCCTCATCTGTAATGACCAGAAAAATGGGTGTTTGTTGGTGGTTTTAGCCAACTTGCAATTTATCTTGGTTTTAGCCCAAGCAGGCTGGAAACCAAGACAAACATTCTTTGATGTAATCTAATTGTGACTAAGACCGTTTGCATAAAGGTTTCACAGCTAGGATAGGAAGAGGAAAAAGACCTTGAAAGCATTCCAGTGGAAAAGTCATGTGCACCAGCCTTTCAGCTGCACCAATGGCGCCCAACAGCCCATTGTTTTAGTTGTGGCCTAAATTAATACCTGACAGCAAATGAATTAAGGCCCTGCTGAAGTCATGTATTCATTTATTCTTGTTTTGTTTCCCATCATGTTTGCACAATGATAGCTTTAGGTGAAGAAGTAATGGGGGAAATGCTCTTCCCCTGTTCCTATTCCCACTCTCTTCCAAAAATATATTTAATAATCTAACTTAAATTCTCTCCAAATACATTAGCCTGACCAGGCTAGCCTCCCAAATTAATGAAACTTCACATTTTTGGTAAGGCTGGAAAGAGTCTGGAGAGGACTATTACAGGTTCTGAAGTTTTGCAATGCATTAGAAGCAGTGTCTAGTTTTTCTCCTTATACAAATACATGGGTCTCACTCTCCTGAGGTTATCCCAAAAGCAGGATCAATGATCCCAGCTGGATTTACCAGCAAGCTGTGCATTTTAAAGATAGTGAAAGGTTCTTTTTCACCAGTTGTCCTTGGTCCAGAGTGTGGAGGGACCAGGTTCTAAGTTCAGTGGGGAAAAGCAAACCTAAGAGATATTTTGCTCTGAAGAATACTGAAGACAGAGCAAAGTCATTACTCAGATGTAAGCAGGAAATACACAGGAGATGGAAGCAGTCGGATCACTTGGTATGGATATAGAGAGGTCGTCAGGGTAAGTAGAAATGTTCTTTCTCACAGCGTGTTAATACCAACAGTCTTTGCCTATTATCAACAACTTTTGGCTGTTATTACCAACAGTCCTTGGTTGGCTTCACAGCAATCTGACTATCAGTGTTTGATACATACACATAAATACACATTATTTTCTGGGCTTCTGCAGAGGAAAAGCTGAGATGGTTGGCCCTGTTCAGCCTCGAGAAGGGATGACTGAGAGGGAACCTCATCAATGTGTATAAATATCTAAAGGGTGGATGTGAAGAGGATTCAGCAGGGCTTATCTTGGTGGTGCCAAGCAATAGGACAAGAGGCAATGGGTGGAAACTGATACACAGGAAATTCCACCTGAATATGAGGAAGAAACTCTTCACTGTCCAGATGACTGATCACTGGAGCAGATTGTCCTGAGAGGTTGTGGAGTCTCCCTCACTGTAGATGGTCAAGAACCATCTGGACACAACCCTGTGCCACATGCTCTAGGATGACGTTGCCTGAGCAGGGAGGTTGGACCATGACCCACCGTGGTCCTTTTCAACCTGGCCCATTCTGTGTTTCTGTGAAAGGCATGTGTGCATATTTTGATTCTTCTTTCCTATAAAACCTGTCGTCTCTTAATTACAGCAGCATAATTTAAATAAAAAATGTCAGAGCAAAGGATTTTATTTTTTTGTGTCACAGGATTGAGGACATGGTAGCAGATTACAATTGTTCTTGTTGCTGTAACATATTTGCTGTTAGCAATCCATTATGGTTTATTTCCCAGTCTCTAAACACAGACACCTTCAAATTTTCACTAGGGACTGTGGCTAGTATGGTTCAATAAGCACTTTCTCAATTTGGTGTTGTAATTCAGCTTTCAAATTGGCCTGAAAATCCAGGCATAAAATATGCTCTTCTGAGCTTTATGTTTAATGAAAATGAAAAAAAATCCAGTGGTATTTTATACTCCTGTCAAAATACCCTTTCCTCCAAGTCTGTTTGAGTCATAATTTGCAAGACAACAGCTATAATTTCTATAGGAAAGCATCTATATGTACCTACTACTGCATAATGCTTAAAAAAATTGAATTAAGACCAAAATATTAAGAGTTTAAAACACATTCACACTATTAAATGTGGACAGCTCTGTACTGAACAGGTAGTATTCTGTCTACAGGACAGAAATATGTCTTAATTAAGCTGCTAAATTTTACACTTCAATCTACAGCAAGAGATTTGAGTCTTGATGTACCTACTTTTTTAAATTTTATTTCTTCCATGTCCTAGGTAACAATCTGCTTTTGAATTTCATTCAGAAATTCATGCTCTTTGCCTTCTTTATGGAGACATACAGATAGATGAATTATTTCCCTGGCAGTGGCTTGTTAACCAGATGGTAACGCAAGGAGGGTGTGTAACAGGATATCGAGATCTCCTCATTCTCAGTTCTTAAGTCATTGTGAGATAAGCCCATAACAGGTTCAGGAGAATTCCTCCGGGAACCAGGAGATCGATTGTATATACACCGTGTCCTCTCGGTCAAAGTGACCACCGAGAGACAGTATCTTAACAGCACTGAACGTTACAACCCCAAAGAAATGCAACACTAATTAAATGCAAGGGATTTTCTATGTGTTACTGTTCTCATAACATTCTCAGCAAATTCTGAAAAGCTGCTAGTTTTTGGAATAATGCCTTTATAGATTAATGTTGCTGATTAATAAGAGCTGTTATTTACGGTGAAAATTGCACAACTGCTGGGTCTAAAGGCTTCTTTGAGGCTGAAAGCTTTCTGTACAGAAAGTTGTTGTTGGGAAACAAGGGACTGGTGTGTTACTGTAAAGGATAGGTTGTAAAAGGGATGCTTAAAAGGGGCCCAATATGGTTTGGATTGCAGCCAAGGTCTTGCATAACAGGATGCCTCATAAAAGAAAGGCTTAGAGGGGTATGGTTAAAAGACAGACGTTTCTTTTGAGCAGAGATGTGCCAACGGGAGGATCACTGACAAATCTTTGTTCACTACTATGTGTGCATATAATTAAAAAATGTTGGGGTTTGCAGCTGATGTTGACTGGTTTAGAGGTTCACTATTTGAAAAAATTAGAAATAGACAAGGACATGACAAATGCAGCTCAGTGGGTATCTTTTGTGGGTAAACAAGTCAGATTTTAATGCCCCTGAAGGAGCAGAAGCAGGAATGTCCCCAGACCTTGTGACCAGGTGTGCAGCATTTACGGATAGACAAGACTGCAAATCTGGCTCAGCGGTTTTACAAAGGCACATGGCAGCATGATCCCCAACCTGGGTATCAGACAGGAGTTCAGGGGCAGACATTTGCATCTAACAGGGAAGCTAGGAAGCTGCAGAGTTGGTAATAGAGGCTTCATTGAAAACTAGAGAAAATTATCTTTGCAATGACAACAGGGGGAAACTTTTAACTCCAACCTAATTGCCTGGCAAGTATTTGCATTTTCCTGCAGATTGAGTCCACTAGTAGTAGCTTAGAGCAAGCCCTGTCAAGACACCATATATGGCTCCTTTCTGTTTCTAGAGGAAATATTTGATGTTGTACCATTGTTCTCCAGAAACCACCCAACACACCACACCTGACACTAGTCCTAGCACCAGGACTCAGGAGATGAGGGAAGGCTGCATCAGAGGAAAAGTTAACGCCATCTCTTTATGATTTCTTCCCACAACCATTTTATTTTGTCTTGAATCTACTGCTGGTTTTAGTGGAATATATTGAGGCTAAGGGAAAGTTGTCCTGCCCATGGCAGGGGAATTAGAATGAGATTATCTTAGAGGTCCTTTCCAACCCAAGCCAATATACAAATCTGTGATTCTGTGTACAGAGCAAATGGTTGGTCTTCAGCGCCAGCCATCTATGTCTGACAATGCATTTGATGAAGTGCCTCTGGGGTTCCTGACCCAGCTGAAACTGCCTTCAGCCTCAGTCTTGGATGTTCAATGACTTGTATCTTCTACACCAGAGGAGCCTGCTGAGAAAAGCAGACAATGGCATTGACATTTTTCCATTACATTTCTGGCTTAATGCAGGTGGTGGGACAAATGACTAGGTAATGTGCCTTACAGGTGGACAATTTGTTTCTTTCACTGGCCAGGTCAGAGCTCAAGGGAAGCTCCATTGAAGGACCTGGGGAAGAGCAACATCTGCAGCAGATATACCCACAGTCAGCTCCTGTGCTATGCCTCTCACTGCTATGAATCATAGAATCAGAAGCATAGAATGATTTTTTTTTAGGAGTGACTTGAAAGATCACCTAGTTCTCAGTCTGCTGCAGTGAGCAGGGACACCTTTCACTAGACCAGGTTGCTCAGAGCCCCATCCAACCTGGCCTTCAACACTTCCAGTGATCCACAAATTCCACTTCCACATCCACAAATTCTTACAGCAATTCTCTCCTAATAACTACAGAGAATGGTTTGATATCTCCCTGAGAGAAGCAAGTTATAACCTCATCAACATTGTGTTTACTTTTACTGCCTGACAATAAATCAGCTGTGAACTTAAGAAGAAGAAATTGTCATCCACATTCTAGGTTCATACTCAGCAAGGTTCTTCTGTGTGTTTGTGTGACATGGAGACAGCACAAGACCTTATCCGGGACATCTCCTCTCTTGATTTTAGTGTTGTAAATATAAACCCAAAGTAGATGTCCCTCCAGCATCCTGCTCCACATTTACACTATCAAGAATGAGACAACGAGGTGGTCCTGTGCAGACATGTCATCAGTTACCAGTGTGTTGTCATGAAATAAAAATGTAATTGCAGTTTTACAGTATTTTACAGTTTTTCCTCTATGTAAGCCACTGGGTGCATCAAAGGAGATGAAAAGGCAGGGCTCCAGCTTTAGACTGAGAAGAGGTTTGCTGAGGTATTACAGAGAAGCAGGTGGGTTATTAACTTCTCACGTTCTCATTTTGGTTCTGAAAGCAGCAAAGGTTCCTCTGTGCTGCAGGAAGCAGTGGCAACCCTTTGCAAATCAATACTTAATAAGTAACAAAATATCATTGCTATATGCTGAGAATAGCATGAACCCAGTTCTTTAAAGAGCTCTCCTGCTTTCCAGCTTTTTTATTTAACTATGTAAATGCTTATATCAAAGCAATTATACCACAGAATGTAAAACATACTTTTTCTACGCAATATTCTTCCAAAATAGTGTGCTCCCATGCTGTAGATTCTGGGGTGATGTTTTTAACTGAAGAGCAAACTCCGTGTTAAAGTGCTTGATGAAAATACAATGTGTGATGGGCATAAAGGGTTTATTGGGCACTGCAGTAAGAAGGAGAAAGCACAATATTTGAGTAGTCAGACCTGATGGAAAGACTGGATGACAAATAGACACCAATAAACATTTTCAGACCTAGCAACGAGTCCTTTCCAGTTAGACATCTGAATACCAATCTAAATGAGGCCTGGATCCACACATTTTAATTCCATTCCAACCTTATGTAAAGTAATTGCACACTGCAATTACCCCACCTTTAATATATTGGGGGCTGAAGCTAATCTTACTGGTGCGTCATTTCATTGCATGCAATAGGTCCAAATTCCAGATTAAAACAAAGCAAAACAAAACAAAACAAAAAAGCAGTCGAACAAAACAAAAAGTAAAAGTGGAACTTGTAAAATCAAGACAAGAAGGAGATCCATTCTGGAGTTTATGTCAGTGGAATTAGAGATCAAAATGTTATCACTCAATATATCTGCCAATGTTTTGATGTAGACATGCTATTGTATACCACCAGTTTCATTCCACCAGAGAGATTAAAAGTAAAATAAACTCAGAACTCGCCCCAACACAAAATATAACTAAAATTCTGGCATCACCATATGCGTTGTTTTTGCTTTTTCATGTATATATTTGTGTATCATTTGGAAAGTAACCATAGCATATTCTAGCAGGAGTCAGACAGGTCAATCTCTGTGAATTCAAGATAAAGCTGCATGCCTTGAAAAAAAAGTCAGGTCTGGAGACCAGGCTTGAGATAAACAGCCATCTGAAAGATAATAGATTTGCCTGACATTGTTGTATCCAGTAAATCATAACAAAACTTCAGAATACTGGAGAAAGGCCAGGAATCGGTGACTTACATTATTGTTTTATTATCACATTTTGGAAAGGTAAAACTAATAGCAATGTTTACTTTAACTAATATTAACTAATTCTTAACTCATGGCTGCCCAAAAGTATCCAGCTTGAGTTCACAATTGACTCACTTTCCAGCTGTGCTAAGAAAACAACCTTCCAGCTATGTCAAAGGAGAAGGGAATAGGAAAGAAGGGAAACAGCATTTTGGAGGGCAACATGCACCTGCTTGGGCTGCATTTCAATCTCACTCTTCTTTGTCCTTTTCCTGTAATGGAGTGATTCTTGTAGAAGCTTTTTGCCATGTTAAAAATAAATATAAATTATGCTGGAAGGAAAATAAAAAAGGCAACTGTTTTCATAGCTGTATTTCAGACCCTTTTCAATGACATAAAGCTGTGTTTCCCAGAGGCTTTTTCCCAGGAAGTGCCTGGTGCTGCCAGACACAACACACGATATTGGGATAAAGGCTGTCACCCCACGACATGAACACACGCAGAATTGTCAGTGGTTGACGTGAAGCACTGAGTGCCTGTGCAGGAGTGAAGCACAAGCTGTGGCACACGGTTCTTCTTTCTGGGGCAGAGGCAGACAGAGCCTACCTGTGGCTTCTGGTTTGCTTGGTTGGTTTCTCTGAAGATATTGAGCAGCCTGGAGAGCAGGCAGCTGACAGCATTTGGTGCATATACGGATGACATGGAGAACAGAGCCTAGAGCAAAGCTGGTGCCCATGTGGAAGGCCTCTGCCTGGTTCCTTGCTGTCAAACCACTCTCAATTTAACCACCATGGAGAAGCAACCCTAAAAAGGGGAACAAGGCAATGTGTGTGGATGTTCTGCCATGGCCAAAAACTTAGAAGGATTCAGATTGTTCACATAACACTGCCTTGGATGCTAGTGAGGTGGCACCTGCTTAGTGGAAACTCTGCATCTCTGGCCAAGCTGCTCCGTGGTTAAATATACCTTCCCCACAGCAAACATCACAGAAGAAAACTCTTCTCTTGAATTCATTACATAATGGGAAAAGGAAGAGTGACTAATTCTCGAGTGCTGATATTAGTGTGTATCTAAACTCCTAACTAGCAAACTGTAAATAGCCCTAGTAGGTTTTTGTTTAAACTTCTAATGAGCAGACTGTAAATATTTACTTAGAGTTTCTTGTTTTGCAGGAGTAGACAAAACTCTCTGCTAACCACCTAGTCTTTAACCACACTTTTGTTCTGATATCTTTTTAAAAACTTTTTTCACCAAGGAGATACTGGAAGGGTTGGAAGGAAGCTGCTGTGTTAGTTCACAGGGTCAAATTCAGAGGTGAGCTGTGAGTTAACTCTTTGAAGCTCAGAGCTCAGAGTTGTTAACAGCTGCTCTCCCCATGCAGAATGAGATTCCCTGTACAGGACTTCTGTAAAGAAGCAGGACTGAACCCGGCACACCATCCTCACTGGTGGGATATGGACCAGCGCTGACAGACCCAGAGAGAAAAGGGTTCTGAGAAAAACAAGTTAGTTTTGCCCATTTCATCAGGAAACTCATACCAAACCATACCTTTTAGAAAGTTCCCTTTTGATTCCCATTTTGCTGGAATTCTCCCTCTCATTTTGAGCCCTCTGTGTTTCCACTTTTCACACGAAGCAAAAGCACCAAAATTCCAGGGGAAAAGGCTATTGTCACAAAATTCCAAACCTAAGAGCAGTATTTTCGAAATCTTACTGGGTAATATTCTTGTGAAACTCCTGGCTGGCAAAATTAGAGAAGCTCACAATTTATGCTAATTCAATGAAATAAATGTGTTTCTTTCAGCTTTATGCTTTAGAAGCAAAAAAGAAGGCAGTGTGTGTTGGATTTTAAGGGTATTTTCAATCCTAAATGATTCTATTATTTTAAGTGTTTCTCCTCATAAAAATTTAGAGTGATATTACTTGGCTTTGCAATGGGCAATGATTTGATTCTCAGTTTCTCACTTTAGAAACTTGACCCTTTTTTAGACAACTCCTTTCCCTGCAGCACTTCACTAAGGGTAGACTTGACCTCTAAGACCAGCAGAAACCTCTGACCACAACTGTGGTAAACTTACTTGTCTATCTGCAACCTGTTGACAGCCCCAGACTTCACACTCAAAGAACTTGCCTTGCTCACAACAATTACAACAACCAAGGGCAGCCATGAACACTGTCCAGCTTAGGGGATTACAGAGCCCAAAGCCTGAACGCAGCACTTCAGAGTCACTTCTGTACTCCCCTTGAACACCCCTGCAAGAAAGATCAGGACAAGCTTTTCAGCAAACTGTTGCAATGGAGCATGGGGTAGTGGTTTCAAACTAAAGGAGGGCAGATTTAGATTAGATACAAAGAAAAAAATTTTTGGCAATGTGGATCATGAAACAGGCAGCCAAGAGAGGTGGTGGATACCCTATCCCTTGAGTCAATCAGTACAACCAATGACTCAAAGGGAGCTAAAATTATTTACAAAGTGCTCACAACAGGCTTTATTGAAGTTTTCCTGAAACAGTGTTGGATTAGTGTTGACTCAGACACACACACTGTTATTTGCATTGCTAATGGCAATCACAACTGATGATTTAATCTTCTATCTATCTGTATAAAAAAAAAAGAGTGCTGTGTAGCCCAGAAGCACTCCTTGAACAGGTTCTCACTGAAGTGAACAATTTTCTAGCTCCTAAATGAGAAATCAAGCCTTTATCAAGGAGTGAGACACAGGGTAGGTGGTGTGTTGAAACCCTACTTTATGACTTTGGATAAATAGGGGAAGTTGGGCTACACAGTCACTTAGTCCAACAAGTTAATCTTTCAGAGATTTCATGTAGTGTGGCTTGGCAGATTTTCACTCTTCACCCCAAAATGTTCCTCTTGTGGTTTTGTCAGGAGTCAAACATGCATCACTTTTAAGAGACCCAGCCTTTTCAGTTTCCAAATGAGGTGTTACTTGTAACAGGTAGTTATTTACAAGATGATTGTGTGTGTTCTGATTGTGTGTTTCAGCTCAGCTGAAAGTGAGATTTCCTCCTTCTTTGACTTGGCAGTAAAGGACAGAGGGCAAGTGTCTCTCAGGACAGTGTGTCTCAGCCTTGTCCTGTTTTTAGAGGTGTGCTGGTGTCAGGAGTTACCTGTGATGGGAGGTCAGACATTGTCCTGGCCCTTCCTTTGCACCACAAACTCCTCAGGCCTCTGGCTACCATTGGGATTCCATGCTGAGAAAAGAAACTTTCTTGGTGCTAAGGATAAGCTGTCCCCTAGGTATCCACACCTAGGGATTTTTAAGGCAAAATGCAGAAGATTTTTCTAAAATTCTCACTGTATTTCCTGCTCCTCATGGTGCGTATGTGTGTGCACACCTATGCACTTGTGTGTGCTCATGTGTACAGGCACCTGCACAAGAGTTCTGCATCTTTATAGACTATGGTTGATGATATTCACATGCTGAAGTTATTGATACCATCTGATCTGATGAAGCAATCTTCAAAATGATGAAGCAAACCTCAGCACATATCTGCCCAAGTACAAGTAAGGATGGCTATTTTTTGACATGTTATTTGTAGATTAAAGTAAAACTGAAAAAGAAGGACATTCTAAGCAAATATTCAATGTTTGGTATCCAGGCATTTTAGATGTCATCTTACAGATGGAGACTGAAGTGTGTAAACTGATGCAAATCAAAATTGTACAAACAAATTCCAGACTTATCGCAAGGAATCCTTCACAACACACTGATGAGATCTCAGTGTTTATTACTGAAAGGTTCATAGCTGTAATGGTATGGCAAAAGTGAAGTTGTGACATAGCATTGGCCCAAAAGGACCCTCTAAACATTTCACTGAAAATGTAACTTTTTGGTAAACACCACACACAAATAATAGACACTACTGAGGCTCCCTGTTGTCTTTTTAAACTGTGAATTCTCTTCCATGTGCTTGGCTGACCACAAGATAAACTCTTTCACCTTCATTCTCCACATCTGTACTTCATGCAGATGATTTAAAATGAAAGTTTTCCTGTGAAATGTTTAAGATTGATTCTGACTAATCTCCATTACTGTGAAGGAAAATTAAGAAATAAAGACAGAAATTTATTCCATTTAGAAAATCAGTTACTTTAATATGTTGATGCAGTAATCTTTTGTTGGTAAGAAATAACAGGCACATAAGTACAGTAAGGAAAGAAACTCTGTAGCTTCTGCTTTCCTTTTTGTTATTCTTTGTGATGTGGGATAAGTGGTTAGGATTTATAACATTAATGGGATCATTTAAAGCTTGTTTAGGTGGTCTCAGTCATGGTCATTCAGAAATGAGATGCAGGTATAGTCTAATGTCTCCCCCAAGGCCAGCACTCCTCACTGGGCCACATTTTGGACCACATCCTATTAAAAATCTCTGATTGCTCCAGAAAACCCCTGCACACTGGAAAAGTGGCACATCAGAGTCAAGATCTTCCTTGCAGAACTGGGAGAAGAGTTTTAGTTCAAGGGATTTGCCTTCAACATAGGGAGTTACTGAAAGAAACAGTCTCTAGTGAAGTTTAGAAGATGCACCTATTTAACAACAGGGCAGAACTTGGTGACCTTAATCAAAACTGGAAAGGCAGTTGAAGACAACTTGGCCTCATTTACTACTTTTATGCAAATATTGTCATTAAATAAACGAGAAGACTAACATAAAGCATCAAGGAGGGAAAAGAGCTCTTTTCAGATGAAGCTTAGAAAGACAAGTCAGCATGATCATGCAAAGGATACAAAGTGTGGCCCAGTGCTAAGTTTCACTACCAGCTGCATGGTTGTATGAGGAGACATGATGGGACAGGATGAGCAGGAGGGCAAGGATGTCTCTGCAGCCTCCAGTGTCAGACCACAAGAATAACCATGCCAGATATGGTCAGAGGTCTATTTTCACAACCTCTACTAATCCACACCCCTGAGATTTACAGATGCAGAAACACCATTTTTGTGCTCAAGCTCCAGGCATGAATATATTCCTACAAGAAGGAGGAATTTCAAAAATATGTGACAAAATTAGGATGAATTTGGCCAGTCCTGTGGTCCTAAATGGACAGATTGTGCTCTAACCCTCAGTGCCTCCTCAGCTCCAAATGGGAGACAAAAAAAGTCTGCATACACTCTGTACCTTTTCATTTCCAGAGATGGTGAGGGTCCATTGGGTGGGGTACGGGAACAATTGACTCTACTGCACACACTGGTTTTTGTTGTTGATGTAAGTCATTGTGGCACAGTTGTTGGTGTGAAAGTGATTACTGAGGGCAGAGCACATCCATTCTGGACATTCCTATTGGTGCCTGGGCAATGCTGGATTTGAGAATCAATTGGTCATCGAGCCTGTCCTGGTTTACACTTATATTCAGTGACTAATTGTGTGTGCTTTGGTCATCCTTCCTCTCCATTAATGTGTTCCTGATAATTAAGGACCCTGAGAACATCTCGTTGAGCCTATTATATGGAGGCAGGTGGGAAGGAAGGTAGAGGGATTTAAGGGTGTTATGCAGAAGTGAAGGTAGAGGGATTTAAGGGTAGCATAGCTAATTTTTACCGTTTGTTTAATCTGTTGTCAAGGGTCATTTGTCAAAATGTGGCTGCTGTTCCTGCCCCTCCTTCCCTTGTTCACAGTAATGAACAGCCTGGGAAAAATTATCCCCTTTCCAAAGGATCAGCAAAGAGGAAGAGTTGATGATATGATAATGGTCCTGAGAAATGAGGCAATTGTGCATGGATCACTTCCCAGGACACAAAGGCTGTCTGCACACTCTGCACCCAGGAAATGAGGTTAATCAACACCTGCTCACAAGGACAGTGAAAAGATCTTCCTCATGGTGATGGTGAGACCAGGATCTTTGCTGCTTGTTTCCTGAGGAAAGTGGCTGGGCAATTCTGAGCAATATGTTGGGGGACTGGCTCCACAAGATTTCATCAGAAATTGGTGGGAGAGCTGCTCCTCCAAGGAATGAATACTTGGACCTTGTATTACTCTGTACAAAACTGTCAAGTCACTCAGCCAAGGGGCAGAAGAAAAGGCAAACAAAGTGGCAGCATCTCATACAGCATTCTCAAGGTGGAATCTTCAACTGAGGGCAGCATGGTTTGTAGGACCTCTTGGTGAGAAAATTAATAAGCAGTCCAGCTAGAAGATTGATGCTTAAGTAAGTGGTAGTGTATGAGATATTTGAGACTTAGAAGTCTGTCTAGCAGTTTTGGGAAAAGCTAGAAAATAGCTTTGTGTATTTATTTTGATCTTCACATTTTAGATCTAATTATTTTATCAGTACACGCAGGTGGGTCCATAATTTTGGAAAGAATGGAGGGACATTGTTGCAGCTGAATAAGGGATATGTCACATTAAATATCAATAGTCAAACTCTATTTTTAAGCAGGTGTTTGATTTTTGCCTGGTATATTTTCACTTGACACGATAGAAGTTGTTGATGTCTTCTTTAAATGTAACAAAAGAGTATTTGGTGATTAAAGAGCCATGACAGTGACAGAGTAAAAGTCAAGTCAGGAAATAGAACAAGCACTTCAGCAATATTATGGAATCTGTTAAAGGGAAGTACTCTTCAAATACGGAAAGTTAAGATAGCATGCTCATCAAAGGATCAGTGGTCCTACGACACTAGTAAGGCTTGCAGACAGGTGTTCAGTTTAATAATCAACACTAGTTTAACTAAAGATTAGTTATTTTGGTGTTGGAATGATCATCTCTTTCTCAGAGTGTCTGGCTTCATGTGCTTGGGAGATCTCACCTTTTTTCATACATGAAAAGTAGGTTTTTATTTTTTTCTTTGCATATCTTTTAAATATAGAAAATAGGAAATTAATAACTGGTAAAAACAAATGGCTGACTTCTGATGTGAATCTTGGGCATTACTCCAGTCCTCCACCATCCCAAGGGGGACACGAGTGAGGGT
The DNA here is from genome assembly GCF_017590135.1 of Pyrgilauda ruficollis. NCBI lineage: Eukaryota > Metazoa > Chordata > Aves > Passeriformes > Passeridae > Pyrgilauda > Pyrgilauda ruficollis. Next base: position 1,536,042 of record NW_024508213.1, on the reverse strand, counting down.
TCACTCTGTATTGTTCACCAAATTCTCAGCTTTCTGAATTTCCGGGAAAGTGACCAGACTGAGTCATGCTATCTCTTTGCTCTACTTTCCACTACTAGACCTGCAGTCTTTGCTGATGTTAAATAGGCTGCAAGGCGACAGGAGAAAGAGATTATTCACTCAAATACCCTCCTGACATGGAAGTGATCTCAAGCCCTTCTGCTTAGCCATAGCAACAAGCTGAATCTCCTTATTCCCTTTCAGGAACTAGTTAAACTATGTCCTAAAAATACTTCACTATTGTGCTTGCATTTCTTCTTTTGGAAAGGTCTTTCCTCATTGTTTGGATCATTGGCAACCTGCTTCTACTTTTGCTAAGTTTATTCATGGCCACTTAGCATTTGTTTGTTCATGTGCCAAGTTACTTTTTAGCTTAAATAGCTTTTTTCACCTCCCTCAGGTTTACTGCTCCTTGATGTACTTGCACTCAGCAGTCACATCCCCTCTCAGCCATTGTTTTGCCAAGTAAAAATAGATGGTTTCTCCAATTCTCTTGAAAAATCAATTTTTTTGTAACTTTTTTTTTTTGTAAGGACACCAAGTTGCAGAGCAACAGTCATAGGTAATTGCAGCTAGAGCTAATGACAGAATCTCCCTGTGCTAAAAACCAATAGGTATAACACAATTTGGCTCATGGCCAAGACCAGCATTTTGAAACACAGACACTAAAATCTTTATTTCTGGTGAGGCATGCCAGGAAATGCTCTCTTACACCAATGTGATGAGTACTTCAGTTGTCCATTCACTTCAATGTCTAAATAAATTTCTGTTTAACTAATGTCATGAAATAATAAGCATCAGCACCAGTGTTTCTCTAATTACTGGTGTTTTCTATTCTATTTCATTATGTCCACAAACTGTTCAGAAGCATCCACATCTCACTAGAGTTACAGGTCCTGACACCTATCTGGGGCAAGGAAATGTTATTTCTCTCTCCATATATACTAACTGAAATCAAAGAAGCCTTAGAGCATCTCATAATAAAACAGGGAAGGGCAGAGGGGCATTAAGAAGAGTAAAATAATAGCAAATTAATATCAAATTTTTACAGAGGCAGGTGCAAGTCTGCTCATTATCGTTGTGCTCTCAGGCAATATGCCAGTGGCCAAGGTACAATCCTGGTAGGTAATCCTAAAAATATGGCCATTAGTACATGCCACAGTCATGTCTTCTCCCATGAGCCAACTTAAGTAATACATATTTAATGTGATATATCCAGTGATATATCCAGTGGGATGGGGACCCAAAGATAAAAGAGAGGCTCAGAGTATCACTCTGTCTGGGGAGACATTCAGATTTTATTTCCGACATTAACAACACTTCAAGTGACTGGCTTGTGATGAAAGAGAAAATTTAACCCTGCCTTGCACAGTGGGTTATTGCAGCACTGGTGGAAAAAATGCCCCATTTTCATAGTTTTAAACACTAGTAACAAAACATCTTTCTGCTTGCTGCCTGAAAGGTCTAAACTACATTTTACCCTTAAAGCCTGTTTGGACCTGAATAACTGCTCTAGCTCTACTTTAACTTTTGCCTAAACAGCATGTATATGTATGAATACAGCTCTGCTCTCCCCTGCTCTCACAGCTACAAACACAGCACCACATCCTCATTTAAACCCTGACTCCAGTCACTTGTGCAAAGAGACCAAAGAGCTGGGGCAGATCAGTTGCCTTTTAACCAGTTCTTAATGAGTCAGGGAGTTGGTAAAGACTTTTCTGTGTCTGGTTAGGTAACCAAGAGACCTTATGAGAGTCTAAAGCTGTTTTATCTCCAGTACCAGGAGAGGTTTTTTGGAGTAGAAAAGATAAAAAAGTTTTCTGTAGGCTTCTCTAGATAAAACACAAGTTGTTATTAGATTCAACCTAAATGGAAATACAGAAAAAAATCTAATTCTTTCATGTGTATTTATACCTATATCTATACCTGAACATTTAAAATGCCACCAAAATAGACAGATAGAAGATGCTGAAGTGTTTACAGAGATCTTCCCAACTGGATTTTATACTCTGCCATCCTTGATCCAAAATCCAACAATTAAAGCATGTGTAATTTAAAACATGTATGTGATCTCTTTGGTGCACTCTGTTTGCTCTTTAGTCACCAAAGTGCTTAAAGTTCACTTTAAATTCAGAGGTGAATGGCCCAGCATGTTTTGAATCATGAGCATGGGGCTCAGTTTCTGTGTAATATCATCAACTTTGTTGCCTCTTGCTGCATGGTCAGCTTAAAAATTAAACCTCAGGCTACATTTCCAAATGAAAATGGATTTAATTTTGCTATTAGATATCAGATAACAATATAAACTGTAAACTTGGGACAGGTTCTTTACATACTTCAGAAGTTTATTAACCCAATTTGATCTCGGGTGAAAGTCTACAACAAACAAAACTCTACCCTTGTGGTAAAATTCTGCCCTGTTTGCTGTAAGAAATTAAAATTTAATTTTAGGAGGAGAAATTATCTTCAAGTAATCGCTTTTAGAAGCCTTTATGAAAGGCTTTTAAATACTCCTGCATTTATGAACTTTTATAAGTTTGATCTCCTATAATTTTATAAATGTGCTTTCATTTCAGGGGTAGTTATATGTGAAGGAATTTAAACTTCACTTACTTGATAGCAGTAAGTTTAAACCACAATAAGAGGCCTTTGCATGAGACAGGAGGATGTACACAACCAGTCCAAAAGTGCACAGTATGTTTGAGGGTGCTCTGTCAGAGAGTTTTGTGTTTTCAGGCCAGAAATTTTGCCAACTTCAGTTGTTCTGGTGTCTTATATAAATTCTAGACTAAGAAACCTAAATATAAATGCTCACCCAAATATTTCAATCTAGTCTTTCAGAGAACATCTTTGCCTTTTACAGGGCAGTGGAAAGAATTAAAGGACATTATTCAACAAATTCATTATTATAAAGGAATCAGGTGTCTGTAAGTTGTCTGTGGCACTCCAGACTGACAGGGATTTTGGGAAAATTTGTTTAGAAATATGTCTGGTGCTAGTTTATCAGCCTAAACTCTTTCCCCGTGTCCTATTTTTTGGAGACTTGTGAGCGTTAACTTGTGCAGAAGAGGAGACACAGCTGCACATGGTTTTCAATCAGATTTTAATGTTTCATGTGCTGCTCTGAAGTTTACTTTTAAATGTATTTTGTCCCCATTTCTTTGCCCTCTGACCCACAGAGAGGCCTGGCTCATGAACCCTTGCCCCCTACAGTGCATTTCCCAGCAGAAGTAACAGAGTCACGGGTCCTACAGGCCTGGCATTGCTCTGTTCAAATAAAATAAAAATACAGCCATGAGATACATAGGAAGCAGGTCAAGCTTTTAATCTTACCAGAGAGCAGGAGGCTGAGCAGAGCATCTATAAGTCATTACATCTTCAATTTTCTGCCTTTCCTTAAGGCTTCTCCTCATTCCTCTTGGGACTGTCAGGGAAATCAGACTCACCTCAAATGCTTCATACATTCAGAGCAGGAAAACTGCAGCAGAAAAGGCAGCAAAACCCTGGAATAAGCCCTCCTCTCAGACAGACAGGCAAAACTTGCTGAGAGTTGTAAGTCTTACAGCAAGCTGGCTTCTTGCCATGAAGAAGAGCAAGCCAAAGCCACGTGCTGTGCCAGTGACAGAGCTGTAGTGGCCCAGGGTGCCAACACCTCCTGCAACAAGGAACTGCTTTTCCCTGGGATGTCTGCCCATCACCTATGTGGTGCTGGCAGCTCACAAAGACATTTCCTAGCAAACTTTAAGCCCCTTGAGCACTGCAGGGCAGCCACACCAGGAGGCAGCTCCTCACCACTAAACTCCCCATGCACTGATGCTTGTTTGCAGTCTGCACTAGAACCTCTCCCACCACTGCTTTAGCTTGTTGGGCATGACAAACAAGAAGGCAATCACACATGAAGAGTAACCCACCTGCAATGTAGTCTCTGAGACTGCTGCTCTGCCCTGCCTGGTCAGACCAAGCGTCTTTTCACTCTCAGCCAGCCTCTGCTGCTGCTCCTTGGCAGTCCTGTGGGGTCCAGTTCAGGTAGGAGGAAAAGGAGTTGAGACATCAGAGAAGGGAGAAGTGGGAAGAGTGAAAGAAGCCCAAATGATAAAATAAGCTGGAAACCAGGCTTCTGGCATTGCAGGGCTGGTGAGGGTGAGCCCGCTGAAACAAAACACTAACTCCTTCTGCGGTATGTGCTTTAACTGGGAATGTGCTGATAGATCCTAATCAGAGAGGGTCCAGGTTAAGTCTCCTTACTCGATGCTTGGTCAGATATATGCAAGTAGCTTACCATGGGTAGACAGATTCAAGAGCTAAAAGCTATCACACACATAGCACAGAATATTGGAGTTGGAAGGGACCCACAATGATCATTGATGAAGCTGGATAAAGCTCTGCTGTTTCCTAAGAGTGCCACATAATCTGAAGTATTACTGTGTTTTCTCAGTGTCTGCTTGGGCCACCTTTGCTTTTTTTTTCTACCTGCCACGCTGTGATATCTGAGACTTCTCATAAATATAACTGCCCTGCTGACAGAGGCCCTGCTCTTCCAGACAGGGATCAGGCACCCTCTTACCTGCCTTTTCACACCCCACAGGAGAAAATCTGCAGTTTTCTCACACTGTGAAATTAAGCCATGCAAACCAGTTGTTCTCAGCTGAGTCCCAGATGAGAATTCTTCCATGAATTTTCACTTTTTTTTCCCTGCAGTTAATGTTGGAGCAGCATACCAAGTGTCTGCCTTTGAAACCAAACCCTCTGGGTTTGGAGACTGTACATAGTGGCATAGTGGGGGGAGACCGCTCTGCTACTGTGCAACAGATATGCCTGAAAGAAAGTTTTTTGGGTTTGGTTTTTTTTTTTTTTTTTTTTTTTTTTTTTCCCATTAATCTCAGTATTTCATTTCTAGACATCAGGGTTTCATCACTTGGTCTCTTTACATTCTCTGGGGTCACATCTTCTTTTTGCTGCTTATTGACTGGCACCACCTTTGCTTCTGTTTTTTGTGTTTATTTTCAACTTGGCTTGTGATCCTGTTTTATTTCCCTACCTTCTGTAAGGTGCAAGCCTTTGGTGTCCAACTTGCATCTCCATCTGTATTGTACTCAGTATTTCTGGCTGTTCCTTTGCCTCCCATTTGAGCTGTGCAGAGCCAGAATGACAGGCACTGAGTGCTCTCCACCATAATGCTCCACTTGCCTCTCTCACTGGTGTTAACCTCCCAGCCATTTCCTTTTGCATCTCCTCTGTCAGATGTTATTCCTCTTTCTCCTCCCTTTACATCACACTGACTTGCTACTGGAAACTGTTGGGTATTTTCTTCCTTTCCAACTCTTTATTTGCTTTCCTTCCTGTGCTTACTGTGATGTCCCTTGCTCAGAAATCCATTAACTCTTGCTTTGCTCTTCACCATTTTTTCCTGTTTGCATTGGAAGTACTTCATACAGATTGCCTCTACCAGCACCAACTTTTCCTCAGACATCACTCCCCATGTGAATCTCCCAGACTTTCACTGGCACCATGGGTTTAGATTGAGTCGCTTTTGTCTTTCTCCTTGAAGCTCCACGTAGCTTCCATGCAGGCAACTTCCTTGATTTTGCTTCATCTCATTCCTTGTCCTTTTTGAATACCTCAGGATTTCTCATGGCTGTCCTCGTGCACAGTACATTCTTCTACACTTGATATACTTAAAGAACCTTCAAGATTCGTGTATTCAAATTTCTTTTTGATCTTACAGCTTGGAAGCTTACTTTCAAAAAGAAGTCTGGTGTCTCTGCTTCAGGAAAGGCATCTTGAAGAAAGATGAACCTTTTAGAAAAATACATGATATGGTATGACTTTCACTGCAAATGCCAAACATTCAAAATGACAGCATTGCTGTATTCGAGGTCCACACTGTTTTGCTTTGGTCTCAGACTCTAGGTAAACACATGGTTCAATCTCCATTGCATCCCTGCTTTGTGCTGCTAATAATTCATAAAAGAAAGATAGCTGTGCCTCCCATCCCTTCACTCCAGATGCTAGCCCAGTCATATCCATTGCTCTCCCAGGGTGAGGGGCCCCATTCTCCTATAGCTAACAACTGCTGTTTATTACTGGCAAATACCATTCAGCTAAACCAGAAGCCTGAGGGAAAGCAATTTTAGGTTCACTTCCTAGATAAGAAAGAAAATTCCTTTCTGTTACCAATTCCATAAAAGAGGAGGAGGTAACCTGCAGAGTCTGATAAAAGTCAGCCCTGTATTTCAGCTCTGGCTGTGGGCTATGTTAGCACGGAAGACAGGCAGCTCACGAAAGTTTCATGCAAGAGATACAGAAGAAAGAAAATTATTTGGCTGTCCCACTCCCCTGAGGGGAACTGTCTTTGTTTTCCAGAACTGAAACTGCAGTGATATCCTTGACGATCCCCCTGCAGTGGTTGTAATTTGTAACTTGCTGGTTAAGTAATTTGGGAGCAAAACCATTTAAGATTTCATATTCTCCTGGCCAGTTCTAAGATCTTTTTTGTCCCTCACCAGAGTTTCCACAAACACAGGCGTGGCTCAGGGAAGGAGGCAAAGACCCTGTCTGGCCCCACAAGGTGCTCCTCCAGGGACAGGCATACAAGCCAGGGTGGGTCCTGGCTCTTTGGATGCCCAGCTGTGCTGGTATGCACAGGTTGAAGGCTTGGGTGCATGTGCCACCTGACAGTGTAAATAAATACAATATTAACTTATTTGCATGCAAGGACATGGACATAAATGCTACCCTCTAAGAATCATCCTGGAACCCTACAGGTCTCACATCATAAATCTTTTGGGAAAGCTTGTACTCTGCTTCCTTGCTGACACTGATGCTTGTATCATTGTTTGTTTTACTTTGCTTTGAGCTTAATAATTGGCAAATCCTGGAGAGGCAGCTGGACCGACTTGCTGTGCGCCCAAGCAGCGAGGGGGATGCTGCTGAACAGAGATACATTTCTGTCAGGGTGATGGCTTGCTTGAGAGGCGGTGACAAGTGGTACAAGAGTGGGAAATGTGTTTTCCAGATACCCAGATTTAACCACTTTCCCTTCTTTCTTCTTCAGGTTTTCCTTCCATCTGGCTCATAGGTGGAGCCATGTACATCAATACACACATGAATACAGCTAGTGTGTTCATTTACCAACCTTTGCACAGGCAAACCTTCAGACCATTTGTTTTAATTTTTTTTTTTTTTTTTTGCTTTGTTCACAAAGATGAAGGGAAAATGTTCCCACATATGGACTTTGCAGGAAATAGAAAGTGGGTGACAGTGACCGGGGCTGTGACCTGGCAGATCTCTCTGTCTAATGTAACGCGATCTCATGGTGCTTGGGAGAAAAAAGGGAAGAGAAGTCTAGCCCTGGGACTGCAAATCACAGGCCGTGATGACAAGAGGGGGCCTAATAAAACTCAGCACCCTTCACTTTTAAATGAAATGAGTGGGGAGGGGGAGTGGGGAGACGATAATTTATCGCCTAGAGATATCCTGGGGTATTGCATTCCTAGAAATGCCTTTCACTGCCCCATAGCATTTCAGTGATAGAAAATGTGAATACAGCAGTTAAGGTTTTTATTTGAATTAATTAGAACAGCTATCCCAACAGGATTTAAGCAGTGGCGGATGGAGTAAAGAAGACCTTTCATTGCTCATGATGTCATATCATCCTCCAACAGGCACCTTCCTGGAGGATATCAGTACTGCCAGAAAGTAAAGGCTGGGATGTCCAAGTGACTGGGATGGGATAAATGACATGGGTATGTGAGGCTGAGAAAACATGGCATGGCTCTACCTCTCCTCTGACCACTAATTTCTGACTTTGTGTTGAGGATGCCATAGGAGCAAGTGAATTTTGCTGGACAATTTTCTGCTACTGCTATTTGTTGTCAGGCAGGTCTTATTTTGCAATGATGGTGATGAAAATAAATTTGCTTTCATACATTTTATGAAAGGATGGGACTCACTAAAGAAACTCATTGGACAGGAATGGGTGCACAGCAACAGCTTGGCATGCAGGACATGCTAGGACTCAGGTGTCTCCTGCATCCCTTTTTGGAGGAGTGGCTCTGCCACTTCTGTTTTCATTGTTTCATTTTGTTGGGTTTGGGGGTTTTTAAACAAAAAACAAACCCACAGGCATAGACAAACTTTGGGAGCTTCAGAAATTCTGCTGATTCAAGCACTCATGGTACCAAGATACTGACACTTCTTTGTAACTCCAAAAACAGGTTGCAAGCGACAAAAACATGAGTCCCCACACAGGATTGCAGACTTCTTTCCAGGTGAGCTGGAAATGCACATCTTTTCCAAAGGTTTTTGATAGCTCTACTTCTGGGCCTAGAATATTTTTAATTAAATTAAATAAAAGACAGAAAGGAAAATTAATTAAAAGGCTTTTTTGTTTGTTTGATCTTAGTAGATGGTTAAGCTCAATTTTTATTGAAACTTTAGGCAGAGGCTCTTGTTTGTTTAATCTATCTTTCTGATTATTATTATTATATTTCTGGTAGGATGAACACCAAAGAATAAATTAAAGAAAATGAAATAATCAGAGCCAAGTGTGGCTGTGCCCTAGAGCCGTCCCATCTCAATATACGGGCATGTGTTTCATCTCTCCAAAGCAGAGATTTCAAGACTCAGCTGGCACCAATAAAGAGGTATCACACTGGGAGAGAGAGCTGTCACTCCCCTGGGCTGCTGTCTGCCCCCAGCCCCCCACGCAGGGCTCAGGCAGGGGCTGCATCTCCATGGAGCACTCACCTCGTGGACATGTTCAGTGTCTACCCACTCACCTCATCCTGTTTTTTTGAAGCTGCAGAGCTCTTTGTATGTCTCAGGCACAAAAGCTGTGCAGTTTCAGGGCTGTGCTTGGTATAGCAGGCAGAGCAGCTGTTGAAAGCACAACTGGTTTCTGAATCACCTGTTACAATCTGCCCTCAGCAGGGCTGCCACCACTGCAGCTCCCCCTCCCACTTGGTCACAGCTCTCAATTCGCCTCTTTGCTTCCCTTAGCAATCCCCCACGAACCACCATGGTAGGAAATACCTATTCATATATACATCTATCATTCACAGGAAGTGGGAAAGTTGCTCTTCCCCTCCTCCATCCTACTGTGACAAGGACTTGGTCAGGTTGCTTCTGCTTTCTACACTTGGGAAAGCCCAGGTGTCCCAAGTAGGGAGGGAATAAAGAGATTCACATTCTCAGAGGATGAGCACCCAGGTGTGGTGGACCAAACATTAGTGAATTATTCAAATATGCTTAAATCTGTGAGTTTGCACCAGAAATCACAGCAGTCAGCCTTATGATCTTGTACATCTTGTTTGAAGTCAGGACTTAAAAATTACCTGGAGAAGAGCCTCTCACACAAGCTTATTTGGTTTCCACTACTGGCTATAATCCAGGTTAGTAGCCACTGTGTTGTTGAACACTAAAAATACTGAAGCAGAAGTCCCTGTTATGTAGGGTTGATGCCGACCTGGGCTTCAGCTGGGCTGGTGCTATTGGTGAGTAGGGCAGTATTTCTGAGAGAGAAGCTTCTATTGTAATCTATATTGGTGTGAAACTTCTTTGAAAACTAGCAGGATTCTTCATGTAGGGGATACTATTACATTTTCAGTGTTAAATTTAATATTTATTTTTGAAAGTGCACTTTGGTGTTATTATTATATTTTTTTAAGGTGAGTGTCTTCCCTTCTCCTCCTGGACATTCATGCACTACTGTGGGAATACAAGAGCTGTTCAGAAATTCTGGGCACCTGCAAATCTGTTCAAGAGGTATATCCAGGTGCTGCCAGGGTGGAGTTAACATCTGGTTAAAAGTTAACATGGGGCTTGGTTCCATCATTTTACAATGTGTAATCTGTGGCAAGTAAATGATAAACTGTTCTGGGTGCAGCCCTGGTTGCCAAGTACTTATATTTCACATTGTTACTCCCCAGAGGAAAAGCAAATAACTGTCATTTGGGAGCAGGTAGGCAAAAAAAGATGCTGCATATTGTTTTCTTACTCTCCTAAAAGAGGCACAAAGGTAACAATTGCACTTGAAAATATATTTCCCAGTTTAATATTTTCTATATGTTTTTAAAACAACAGCACAAGGTGCTGAACCAGAAACAGGAGAAAGCTACCTGCCACTGTAGGGCAGAGCTTATAATGCACTGCTTCTTATTTCATGAACCATACTGATATTTCACCTTCTTCTCCTCTTCTCTGTTTGCTCCTCAACCAATACAACATGTTAAAAGATTGATCACAGAGACTAGAGCTGCTCACAGCTTGGGCTAGCTGACCCAAAGTGCCAAGCTCCCAACACAGCCACCCCTCTCTCCTGCCCACATTGCAGCCAGGCACTCCAGGCACAGCTGGCACGGCACCTGCGGGGAATCCATGTGTCTTTGGGCAGTGGCCCATCAGATGTGCTCTGGTGTGATGCACTGTGGTTACTCTCACACCCTACATCTTTGCCGAGACCCTGCTGTGGTGGAGGCAGGGAGCAAAGACAGCCTGTCTTCTGTTTGTTCTCATGAGATAATAATTGTGATGAAATTCTGGAAAAGGTTAAATATTCATGCAGTAAAAAGACACTTTCCAGTTATGCTGACTGGGACAGATACAGCGACAGCCATTAATCTCCATGTTCCAGGCTGGAAGCTCATCATGGGCTGAAGTCACTGTCTGCCCCCCCTTCCCCTAAGGATTGTGCAATCATCATCTGTGTTCATCACCCGAGGTGAGAGGGGAGGGCGTCACCTTCCTCTGAAGCATCCGGCACCAGCTCCAGTCACTGGCAGGATGCTGCCTGAGGGGAACATGGCCGTGCTCCAGTATGGGAAGAGTTACTCACACTCCTCTGAGTTAAAACAGCTGATGCAGCCAGATGTCACCTCTGGCCAGGCCTACCCCTTCCCCATGCACATGTGCCAGGCTTACCAATACTTATTACCTTCCCCAGCCCTCAAGGAGTCAAATCTTCAGATAATTTCTTCCCAGAGTAGTGCCCTGCTTCTTACAGGCATTGGAGTGAAGTCATTGCTATCACATCCCAAGAGTTTGTGATCCTCCGTATTCAGAGTCTTCACAATGCAGGTACTTATAGACAGGCAAGAGGATGTGGCTGCAAAGCTGCATAAAATAATACACACTTCAGCACTGCTGACAGGTGCTTGCTTTCTGACCTAAATTTGAAATTACTACATCTTTCTTTAATATGAAGATGTCTTACGCACTTCATTATCAGGGCTCTTCGTTTTTCTCCTTCTTCTTGCGTGTGTGTTTGCACATTTCTCTTGTCCTCTGTCACTCCTGTTTCTCCCTCCACCTCACATCAGTGTATACTGCAGACTTCCTCTCTCACTTTTAAAAGCTGCCAGAAGTGAAGTGACCTGGTTACACATCCAGCTCTGAAAGCTGCCTCAGCAATGTTTTTCCTCCCTTCTGCGGCAGTCCTGGGAAAGCACGCTGTCCTCAGCCTGTCAGTGCATTTGACGCAGGGGAGTTATATAGTCTGCACCACAATTCACCACCACAACTCACAGAGCTGACATCTGCAGTCACTGACTTGTGACAACTTTATTAGGAACACTGTAGTCACTGACTTCAGGCAGAAGCCATGGAAAAAGGTGAGGATACTATTGTTGTTATTGTTGTTATTAATATTATTACTGTAATCAGTGTGAGCTGCTGACAGAATATGCCTCTCCGGAAATAACTCATTAATTCTGAGAGCTGCCAATGGGAGGAGCAGCCCAGAGTTCTGATCCAAGAGCACTTACGCAGCAGGATGCCCGTGTTATCAGTGAGGAAATCCACAGCTTGACTCTACGTATGCAAGTGTCCTCACTAATTCCTGAAGGCAGCAAAAAGAGAAAGTCCTACCCATCCTCATTCAGCGCTCTTAGGAGTGTTTGCTACAGTAAGATATTCCTGTTTGTTTCTGCCGTTCTAAATAGTAAGGGAGTCAATTTGCCCTCTCTGAGAATCAAACTGACACTCCAACAGTCCACCATAAAACTAAATTTTCTTTATTTTGCCTCTTTTTTTTCCCTAGATTTGTCTCTTTTATATCCCAATGTCTTCGGATATACCTGTAATAAACTATACTCCTGGGTCCTTCTGGTTGCACATGAAACCCAAGACTTTAATGTAACAGTTTACATTCTAAGACATTTCTTGACACCAGACTATTATCATGGATGTTAGAAAACTAAAAGCTTATCATCCAGTCTGTTCCTTTGGCTGGAGTACATTTATATTTCCATACTAGTCTAGGTTCATCTGGAAGTTAGTAAGAATATAATTTGGCAGAACTGTCTGGTAAAGTAAAAATGCAATGATTATTCTTTCTGGATTTGTACTAAATTTTTCCACCGTTCAACTTTATTTCCATGACTTCCAATATTTTTTCAGATTTTCAGATTTATAGCACGGAGCTAGGCAAGGAGATATCCAACTTGAGAATGCAGAGATAAAATAGACAAAGCTTTATCATTATCCTATATTTATGAAGTTCCTTGTTCCATGTCAGAAGAAAGGCAGTTCAAAACGTGCTTGCTGGTTTATGAGATGCTTGCAGGCTCACTTTCAGCCACTACAAAGGGTGAAACAGCTCCAAAGTGCTACCAAATCCAGCAGGCTTTTGGGACTGCATTCCAGCTGGGAGTCATCAGCACTGTACCACCAGTGGACACAAAGAAACTTCATATGGCCTCAGGATTCTGGTCTTCACTGAAGAGGCATATGAAGCTCAATAGAGATGGAAAAGTATAAAGCAACCTCTCTTCCTCAGGCAAAGAGAAATGCTAATGAAAATTATCTGCTTGTGACGAGGAACTAGTTAAGAAAGAGGACCTCTTCTGGAAGTACATTAAATATTCCACTCTCAAGTGCAGGAATATGAGCAGACATATGTGTATAAAATCAAGTCTAGAAGTTTTATGTTAAAGACATAGAAGACCCCAAGGATTCAAGATAGAACCCAAACCTGAATGTAGGCAAGTGGGAATGTTTTTGTTAATAGGCTCTGCAGGCAATTTCTGGGCAGGGGGTACTGGAACTCCACAATCTTCCCTGAACACCGGTGTGGCTTTTTGGGGTCACTTCTACCTGTCCATGCACCCACAGAGATGCCCTCACATCTGGGCAGAATGTTCCATGCCAGTCCCAGGCTCTGCTGAGATAAAACCTCGCCTTCCCTCTCCCAAGTGTGACGTCTGAACAAAAAATTGCAATAAAAATCACAAAATTATAGATTTTTTTAAGGTTGAAAAAGACCTCTAGAATCATTGAGTCCGGCTGTTAAATAAACCTGACTGGTAAAAGCACCTGGTGAGCTATTACATTTTCAGATTATTTTCACCCCAGAACCCAACACCTCTATATTCCATACTACAGTGTGGCTAAACATTTGCATTGTTGTTTCTAAATTCGCTTGTCTCCCATCTATAGTGTGGTTTTGTTCCTTTCTGCCCATAGTTTCAGCTTTCTGAATTCTTGCAATTCCCTGGTGTCATCAGGAATTTTTATATCATCCAGTTAAGGCATCATCTGTACATTTGGTAACATGCAATTAATTAATTCCATGGGTCATTAATACATACTTTGAATAAAGATCAGAAGTGCACACAAACTGAAGTCAAGTCTCTCACTGATTTTTGTGTATTCCAGATCTAACCTCAAAGCTTGCCCTCACACATATATCTTCAATACAGTATCCTGACAGATACCTCCCTGCAGCTGGCTATACTGGGACTGTACCATTCATGGATGTTTTCCTTAATCCCAGCTGGCAACATGTAGTCATTCATTTCTGTCTGTGCAAAGCCTATCTGGACTGCTTTTTATGTGAAATGTTGCATGATGAGACAGTGGCATCAAAGGACTTAGTAAATCCAAATCTATTGTGTATCCTGTATTTGTTCACTATGACTTTTTTTTTTTTTGACTGTGTGTTTACAGAATGACTTTGAAAAATGTAAGAGCTTTCTCTTTCCCCGGCAGGAGCAAAGCACAGGACTGCCCACCTGCTGCTCTGCCTCTACCAGCTTTGGCACTGAAAGCAGGAGAAGGAGCAGGGAGACCATTAAGGCCAGGCACCAGGGGCAGAAGTGCCCCTCTTGGGCTGCAGGGCTGGTCACAGCACACACCCCCCACCCCATGACATCCCACCCCTCCTGCCAGCCCAGAACCCCTTACCTTGTCCCACAAAATTGTTCTGCCCCAGCTTATTTACAGTCCTTGAGGACAGAGGCTTTGTCCTGTGGTCTGTAATAAAGCTGGGTTTATTGTTCATCTCAAATCTGAATTACAATTTTCTCAGAGCCCTTGGCAGCCATATGCAATTCCCTAGAGGTCTTTGCACATTATATTGGAAGTATACAAGCCAGCATCATTTATTTTCTTTTAACCAAGGCAGGTGCAATCTACTAACTCCAGTGTGTGCTGTAGTCCTCAGTAAATACCACCAAGCCATTATTTCCAACGGTGTTGCACACCTAGCTAATCCACATTGATTTTTCAGTGTAAAGATTATCTTGCACAGTAAATGTTGTAAATGTTGTTGTTGCCTTTGATGATTAAATCCAGATTGTTCAACTCAGCTCTTCCTTTCAGAGGTCTGATTTTCCATGTCCAGATTTCCTATTTCTCGGCATTTATGTCCTACCACTGATCGAGCTCAGTGGGAATGGAAGGTGGTAGCTGACCTGCAAGGCAAAGTACTCATTCAAGGTTGCAAGTTGTTTCTCATTATTGAAATTACTATAGCTGTCCTTTCTAAGTTTCTCAGCTAATTATATATACCCTGTGATTTCTTTGATTTGAACATGCAGAGTATATGATCCCTCACACCAGACAGTACTAAAAAATGGACAAGATGTATATTTTTATTCACATTAAACTCTTTAATTTAGGATTAGACCCTTTAAGGATAAGGAATGAGGTGACTGATAAGCAAATAGAATTTTTGAGATTATGAAGACCATTATTTAGGGACTTGAATTTCTCCCAGCAGGATTCTTTCAGATTGGATATAGGAACAGTGCCATGGCACTACGGAGAACCTACCTTTGCTGTGACACATACTGGTTTCCTTTGGAAGACAAGGTGAAGAGCAGACTGCAGAATGTGACTTGCTTTTATTCTCTGGCAGGCTGGGACTGAAGTCAGGAACAGAAGAGGATGTGTGATCCTGGGCCTGTGTGGCAGCAGGATTTTTGGGGAACGAAGAGGACTAGATCAGTGTTGAAAAGTCCTTGTAGACTTTTATGAATCTTGTTAACTCTTAAGATTTTAGAAGTCTTTTAGAAGTTTCTTTATTTCTTCCAATGCTCTTCAAGAAGTTGAAGATGACTGGTCTATATGCTCTTTTTTCTGCTGTTTTTATTATCAGAAAAACCTTTGCCCAGTTTTTTGATATCTTTATCTATCTTTTTCAGGTGGTCACAAATCAGAAGTGGCTCTCAGTTTAATACAGAAAATATTTCAAAGGTTTTAGAATAAAGCACAGCAGCCTCAGCCAAATAGCCAAAGTAATTTACCAAAGTATTATCTCATCCATCCCTTCTCCAGTTCAAGCTTGTAGACGTGCATGGAAGTTGATTTTGCTTTGTTGGTGCATATAGAAGACACCTTAATGTACCAACTTTCTTGACACTTTGCCAGTAAAAAATCCTTCTATGGAATAATTTACCTGGTCTCCCTTTTACAATTAATGTGCTCCTTGTTAATCTTTATTCACTAAATCATGAATATCTTCCCTGTCCTGTTTATCACAACTTTCTGAATAAGAAATAGCCACCAATTACTTCCAAAAGCTTTTAGGCCACCCCACATCAATTCCCAAGAAAACTCTAAAAAATTTTAATCCCCCACAACAGCAACGTCTGGTATTATGGATGATTTTATCAGTTCCTAGTAAGTTCATCTACGTGATTTTCCTTGCTTGGCAGCAATGTTAGCCTTCTACTGTGACCATGCCTTTTCACCAAACTTCGGTCAAATGTTTCACCATCAACTGCTGGTAAGATCCTTCCCTCCCCAAGCTGAGCACACAGCTCCACAGGCAATGCTACAAGTGAAGCCTGGTTTCACAGGACCACAGAGTTATTCAGGTGAGAAGAGACTTTTGAAGGTCTCTATGCAACACACAGGGCCAAGCTGGACTTGAAGGCTAGACCAAGCCCTCATGGCCTATTCTAGCTGAGGTTTCAAGTCCTCTATGGATGGTGAATGCACAGCATCTATGCTTGCCTGTTCCCTCCACAAAAATGTTTTCCTACAGATCCATTTCTCACAGTTGTTTAAAACTGGTGAATAGGAATATATCATCTGGAAACAAAGCTTTCCTGGTGTCTGGAAAAAAAAAAAAAGGATGAGGCCTTCCTCCCACTCCCACTCCCACATGGCTTCTCTGAAGTCTGCTGGGAGCTGAGGTCATGGTATGGCTTTTCTCTCCATCAAATCCCTTATGGGCTTTTCATACTGGGTCTCCTTTGGACTGCACACAGTTGTCCTGCAGTGCAGCTAAAATTTATCATCACAGTCACCTTTGTTCTCTTTCTCTCTCTGCAATGTTTTGTTCCAGTACAGCAGCAGCTTCACAGACTTCCAAGGGGCATGCACACATCTGTACACAGACACAAACACATTCACAAACACCCATGTGCATAGAAATATCTGCAGAAAACAACCACCTTTTTATTTTCGTACAATTTCTGGCTAAAACTCAGAAACAATATACAATTTTTAAGCACACTCATGTGCTTATTTATTAGCTATTTGTGTTCATTATGTTTTATTATGCCTCATTATTTTTCAGTTGGAGACGGGATGATCCCTGGCAGGCAAAAGATTGCTGGTGACACATGTAGGCAGACCCACTTGCAGCAGCATAGTCCTGTCACCAGGAGAGCTCATTTCGGTCAGAGCAGTGCAGTAGGGAGATGGTTTGATGCCTGAAGGCACAGGCAGGAGCCAGTGACAATCATAAGCCCAGGAGGAGCCAGGCAGGAGACACCCCCTGGGGCACTGCTTGACCCCTGCTGAGGCCAACAGCAACATCAGTTTTTTCAGCTCCTAGCTTGACCCTAAAAGTGAGGAGATCAAAACAACACCTTTGCCCTCACTTTACTCACCTGTACAGGGAAAACACCTGGGTGGAAGGGTCTGCCATCCTCACCAAACTCAAAATAACATGTAGGCTGAGCATTTCTGAGGAAAGGAGAATTATTTTTCTGCTCAGCAGAGCAACAGCAGGGCACAAACTAGCTCTCTGCAAGCAGAGACAGGCAGTGTATTCATTGGATAATCTACTGAAAATTATTTGCCCAGCTCTATTAATTAATGCTGCGGAGCACTTGGAGGGTTAAATGCCCTTGAGCCATCGTTCACCTAAGCTTTGCCCCTGAACTGACATCAATGAAAAATCCTTAATGGTAGCGGTAGCAGCAGCAGCAGAAGCAGAAGCACTGAATTTTCAAACCCTCCTGAGGCAAGAAAACATGATTTTTTCCTTCATTTTATGGTCTGTTGAATCTTCTGGTTTTCTTGTTATATAGCAGGAATAATGTTCATGGCCTTGGAGTATTCTTGTGGTTTTCCAAATGCCTCAGATTTAATTTGGCATCTTCCACATGCACAAAAATTTACTGCCTCATATACTCTTTCACTGTGAATGCTGTCCCTTCCCCAGTTCTGTGGAGGGGTCCTGGAGACGAACAATGATCCCATGGAGCTGTTTCTCAGTTGGTGAGAAGCCCTGCCTGGTGCCTCAGCAGACAGTGATCACACAAGAAGACAGCTCCTGATGGGGAGGAGAGGTCAGCCCAGACCTTTAGCATTGGCCTGAGCCCCAAACACTCATCTCAGAAAATAAATAAGGAAACATAATAAGATGCACACACAGGCCCTTTGTTACCAAGTCCAAACCCCAACAAGCAAGAATAAGCTTTGTGAGCAGGGTGGTCTCCACAGTGAAAGGCGCCCAAGGGCAGGTGGCGGGGATGGGAATTTTCTGGCTGGTGGTGCCTACTCTCTGTCTGGGGCTCAGCAGGATGGCCTGGGGTTGGGTTTTAGTGTCTGAACCTCTCTAAGGGCTGATGTTTGGTTTACCAGTTCTCCAGAAAGAGAGAACGTGCTTCTATTGCAAAGAAAAGTAATGCATCCAGATGTGGGGGTTCCTGCCTGTGACCCACGTGGACTGAGATTCAGATCCAGATGTGAGGACTCCTGCCTCTTACACTAATAGATCAAGATTCAGACTCCTGAATTCAATTTTCCTCCTTAGAAATTATATATGGTCAGAGAAGCACATGAACTGCAGATTCAGGCTGCTCTGAAGCCAAAAGGAAAGACAGGGCAGAGTTCTGGCAGTCCCCTTCTCCTTGCATAGCTGCTGCAAAAGGACTGTAGATCATTCTACTGCAATTGCTATTTCTTGCACAGAAGTATGTGAAGGCTGCAGCTGTTTGGCTACCATACACCATGCCAGTGCTTCCAACTTGGAGTCAAGATACTTGAACCAGAAAACGGGTGAGAAGAACATCTGTGGGACAAAGGAGGACCTGTCCAGCGCACTGCCATGGGGTGGCAGCAAATCTGCTGCCTTGAAAACCCAGGCCATGTTCACAGGAACACCTTGAAGGTCCATAGTCCTAATGGAGCCCAAGACATTCTTCTGTGCATGAAGCCCATGTTTCAGAGCCCTTTTGGATACTACAAAATCCATAGGGTTCTCCATAGGATCATACAACTCTTCATGAAAGGCCATTGCCCAGGTTGCATTGACACAAGATCTGACCTGCAGCATCTTCAAGCCAGTGAAATTATGGCCCTGAGCTAAATGGTAGATTGAGTCAAAGTCCAAATCTGTAGGCAGACAGTGAAAAGCTGCCAGCAGCTTTCTGCCATAAGCCACAACAGTGTGTGTGGTACAGGTCACTGACATAGCTATATCAGATCAGATACATAACCTAAAAAAATCTCCTTTTTATATATTTTTAGCTTTTTGTTTTTCTTATTAAGCACCTGAAATTAAGGGAGATCCACAACCCAGCTAGTGCTTTGCATTCGACCAATCCCATTTGGGCAGATTGCAAAGAGGAATAAACCAGATGATTCAGTTTCCAGATTGGAATCAGATCAGATAACTATCACCTCCCTTCCTTTGCCTGACCTCCATTAACTCCCAGCTCCACCGTAAGCTCCTGCAGTGACAAGCAGTGTCCTTCACATGTTGCTGAGACATGTGAAATGGCAGGGGAAAGGCTTCCTGTGATGGCCTCAATTCTCATTTCTAGGTGCAGTACCCAGTGAGGATGTAGGAAGGCACACTGCGCCTCGCCTTTCCTAAGCTCCCCACCCAAGGTCACTGCTGCCAAACCCTGCGCTCTCATCGTGAAGGGAAAACTGGCCTCTCCCTGACCTTCAGCCACGTGGAAAGTAACTGGGGCAGTCTGGTGTACCTGGAGGTGCAACTGTGCATCCAACAAGGAAGCAAAGCCCTGCATTTGTGCTGACCACTGCTGGCACCAGGCTGGGACCAAAGAAGGCTATCAGGTTTGCCAGGAGTGAACAGAGAAGCACCAAATTATGTGTGCAGTGGCTGTGGATGCAATCACCCTGGGTTCACTGGGAAACCAAGGGCACACAGAGGCTGTGGGAAGGATGAGAAATGCCTGCAGAGACCATCCACCTCAGGCCATCTACTGCTATCATGTTCACATCTCAGCTGGCTGAGGAGCACAGGCTGCCTGGGTGGCAGCCACATTAATCAAGATGTTCTTGGAGCAAAATCACCTGTGTGGAGGTAGGGAAATACTAAGTATGCTGTACCTGACAGCATGGATGGGAAAACAGGAATATTTTTGTCTCTGGAGAAATATGGATTAAGTTCCTGTGGTGGTGGAAAAGAGCACTGGGATTTTCTTTCTCTCTGCAGAGCCTATGCTTTACAGAAGGTTCATTTGATCCCTTCCCTGCCTCAAAGACACCAAGTTCACCCTGGCACCAGGGGCTGCTCTGAGCCTGGGCCCAGGCCTGAGCCAGGAGGTGCAGGGATTCATGCAATGGGTGTGTCCACGTTTGCTCCTTGTTGTGACTCAGGGCCTTTAGCAGAAGCAGCTGTTGCCAAATGGCTCATGTTACCGCTGTGTATCACTGCCGAGGGTGAATTCCCTCTGCCCTACTCTCTATACAAATGTCCACAGCTAACACCCATTCTGGGCATGGACCTCTCCAGCATGCACAGGCTGCCAGTGTGTCCTCACAGACCTCTGACAGGGGTGTCACTGAGGACAGACCAGGAACAGCATCTCAGAAGCTGATGTAACCACACTGCTTCATGGATCTTCATTTCTGTTTCATGAAAAGTGCCCCTCCCACTAACCACCTCTTATGGAGGTTCATCTTCCAGTCTCCTCTTTATTTTCCAGCTTTCTGTGCTTTCCCAAGACTCCGTCCTTTTTCCTTTGCTCTGACAAGCCAGCATGGCCAGTGTTGACTGCCATGCAGAGGTGAAAGGTTGCTGGTCTGCAGGGGCTTGGCCTGAGCTCTCTTGGTCTCAGCAGCAGCAGTGCCAGAGCTGCAGCCCCACTCAAACCCAGCAATGTTCTCACCTGGGCACCCTGAGCCCTCAGAGCCTGGCCAGCAACTCCAGCCCAGCCAGAAGAGAAGGAGAGCAATCTGAATCTCCTCAAGTTGCTCTCATTTGCACACAAGGCTGGTTAGTATGTGTGTGTTCATCCTAGGAGCCTAGGAGGGGACCGATTAATTAGGTGATGATGGGAGCAAGAAAGCTCTCATGGCTCTGGGTCTGCCCCCTACCAGATTTTACTGGCATTTTCTGAACACTTCTCTTAGCTCAGTGGGCACAGCTTATATGCAAACAAGCACAGTAATGCTTAGTTATTGTTTGGTGTGATGGGAGCCTGGGATTGTTGGGGTTTTTTGGTTTTGCTTTTGTTTTCTTAAAAGTATTGTTTCTATTTGTCATTAAGGCTCACTTTCTAATCTATCTTTGCAGGAGTTTATTCTTTTTTGACATTTGCCAGTTCCATGTAGCTGGAGCTCTCTTGTCTGGCCTGAAAAGGCATCTAAGGCCAACTGGGGTTTTTTGTGTGTTCTTTTTTGTTTTTCTTTTTCTTTTCAGAGAAGATGGCGGGGAAGAAGGGGGGGGGGGGGGGGGGGGGTTGCTTGTAAAGAAAGACAAACATATAATTAGCAAAAATAAATACATCATTATTTGATGGTTTTCATGCATGTCACTGTTTCGACTGCTCATGAATTGGTTCATCCAGATTGTAAAATATTCATATTTATATGTTACTCTGAAGGAGATGTGATGCCCTGGAGAGGCTAATTCTTGCTTTGCAGATTGTTTACAAGCTGTCAATTACAATTTGAATATATTTGCAATTCATAGGGTTGATAAATAATGTAAGTCACATGGCATGGTTTCTGCTTCTGAGCTGCAGTACATCCCTGGTAAGTAAAACTAAGGTAGGTGAGCATTTGTCTTCCCATCTGCCTCTCAAATCACACATTTAATGGAGCAAGCAAACATAATACCCCAGAGTACCTCTGGGATCTCATAACAGTATTCTCTCCTGCCTGACTCCCTGGAAAGCTCTGATCCCATGGCATTGTGTGTGGCCACCTTTCACTGTGCCCTGTCTCAGTTACAACTCACACATGATCAGGATGAGTATTCTGTGTTTGCTCTCTCAGGAGCCCAGCACTCTGTGGGACAGCCAGCCAGAAAGGGGTGAAAGGAAAACTGTGCCACAGTGACTGCCAGCTTTGTGTGGAACAGGGTGACTGAGAACCTGGCAGTTCTGCTTCATTATTCCAGACTTGTGGGGGTGACTCTCTTCTTTGAGGGATGAATAATCCAATTATCAACACAATACTATTTTCAAATTGCATTCTGTCTCCTCTCTTTTCCTCTGTATTTGAAGTGAAATTTTTAAGGGCTTCATAAATGAAGAGAAAATTTTTGAATATTCCTAGGTGGTAATATTATTATTATTTCAAGCAATAAGACTGCTTTTCATTTGTTTCTCCTTGTTACCAGTTTTGTTCTTGGAATCGATCCCTTTACTCACAAACACTTGCACTAGAAAGTCTTTTCACTTTATCTCCTGGTGTAAACAAAAACCTGTCCCTTGTTCTTCTCCTAAAATCATGGTACTGAATTGAATTGTGTGTGTCTTGCATGTACATGAATATGCATAGCCACTCTGAGTGTCATAAATCAATATTTTCAATTAGATATATTGCTCTGCCTTGCAATTGCTTGTGGCGATTCTCTGTCGTTACATTTGAAACCTTTTCCTAATTGGGAATATAAATCTCTTTTCTATAATATACCCTCATTATTTCTTATCCACTGTGCTGCAAAACACACATTATTTCCTCTGTGGCAGCCTTTTGTGTATTTGTGTCTTCTCAACTTTTATATATTTGTGTCTTCTGAGTCTCACCTCATTTTGACATAACTTTCCTGCTAGACAACATTTTACTCCAATACTCTCCTTGGGGTTTCTCTGGACTGTTTTTAGATGGTTGACATCTTTCTTGAAGTCCAGTCTACAAGACCCAACTCTGTATCAGTCAGGACTGTGTACTGTCTTTTACTGTAGAGATGTTTTTCTTTCAGCTTGTATTTGTACAGAAAGTTCCTTTCAAATAACAATTACTTGCCTTTGTCATTACTGAACTGCAACTGTTTTTCTTCAGATGATTTAGCCAATTTCTTATGTCTAGTTTTAGGAGGAACTGATTGTTTTTTAGGGTACCTCTATGGATCACACAGTTTTTTGTTGCTGTCATGAATCTTCTCTGGCTGGACTCTCTGGTCTCTGTGTGGTTTTGGGCATTAGTCAGGTTAAAACAAGCTGAGAGGGATCTTGATCTTGGGGTACCCTGAGGACACCCACCCTCTGTCAAAAGTGTGGGATGGCACGCAGCAAAAACAGCTGAAGCTGGGGCTGTCTAGGTCTTGAGAGGGAGGGTGGGAGACTAACAGAAAACAAATTACTCAAATCCCAGAGCCAACAAACTGTCTAAAACTGGAGCTATTCCCGCCATAGGGAGAATTACCTAGTACAATTTGTGGTGCCAAAGCACTTATTTCAATAGCAAGTGTTCTGTGCAGACACAGAACATTTTCAAGAAAAGTAACCAGTTTGATACAATATCTCCATGTAGACCATGCCCAAGTCTTTATTTTATGAAGCTCTTTGAACTGCATCAACCCACTATTAGTGTTTACCATGTGCACAGAGTCAATTGTTACCCTGAGGAATGGGACAGATGATGACATGCTTAGATAGTAATGCTTTAAATTAAGATTCCTGAATATGCCTCTGATGTATAGAGGTTAATTAAGAAGCTATTGTGAGCTGAATTAATACCATTTGCTTATTGAAAACATAAGTCATGAGAATTAACAACAAAGTCATAAATATGATCTGGCCCTAATGGCCAGATCCCCCAGCTCTTACATATTTGAGCAGTCCTTACTCATGTGAGTAGATCCATTGAATTAATTGAGTCTACATGTATGAGTTAATTTATCTATATGACTAAGAAGTTGCATTGTCGAGTCCCACACAAGTATTAGTATGAAATGAATATGTTTTTAATGATAAATTGGTATTTAGATGGACTTATAATGATTGTTTACATCCAAGCCTTGTCTTAATAAGACTGGTTTAGCTTGCCAAGTAAATAAATCCAGCCTTTTCTTAATAATCAAGTGACAGAGATCCAACAATTACCAATTAAAAGCAGAATTATGACATAGACAAAAAGCAAGTGTAAGGTTTCATTAGGTCCATTAGCAATGAATACATTTTTACAGATAGTTGCATGAAAAGCTGGCACATCTTGACCACCAAATTCAGAGTCATGATCCCTGAGCCATTTCTGAGTGATTTTGCTCCAGAACCAAAAGCAGGGTGAGAGGGAAGGATGCTCAGTTGGGAGGAAAACAACCCAGTCCATCCTGCTGTTGTAAC
The DNA here is from genome assembly GCF_017590135.1 of Pyrgilauda ruficollis. Taxonomy (NCBI): domain Eukaryota; kingdom Metazoa; phylum Chordata; class Aves; order Passeriformes; family Passeridae; genus Pyrgilauda; species Pyrgilauda ruficollis. The sequence goes on along the minus strand of NW_024508213.1, from coordinate 1,511,998 downwards.
CCAAGATGGTCACGCTCTGTGCGTGCATGCACTCTAGCATGTGAAAATACCATATCCCACCCTGCTACATCAGGGATCTCCTCCTGTTCACTAGCACCTTTATATTGTAGGCAAGCTAAGAGTCACTGAACTCCCACCTCCTAAGCCAAGAGTTGAAATCTTCCTCTGGTACTATGAACAGGAAAAGATTGCTCCACTGTGGTTAGTTTATCCTGAGTCTGCTGACCATCACTGAATAATCCAATGGTGGTGGTGCAGGAGGGAACAGAGGACTCCATCTTCTGAAAGATCATCTTGGACTAACCTGCTTCCATCTGTTCCACTGATAAAAAGTCTCTGAGGGAGCACTTCAGTGTTCACAGAGAACAAGTGGTGCAAACAGAGATGCTGTTCCCCTCCCTGTGGTCATATGTGAGATGCAACCACAATCCGCAGTGAGTGACCAGAGCTGAGTGACTCCTAAGCAGAGTAGTTCTGGCATCAACTGATCCTTAAAAGTCCCATGAAACTTCTCTTTCTAACTTTCTGGGACCAGACACAGTAGCAGCTTCCTTTATCCCTCCAACTGCACTTGAGTGTTGTGTCAGTGGAGACCTTTTTGGTAAGAAAAGACAGTGAGAATTTCCTCTTCCAGGCTTTAGCTCAGTCTGGGGGAGAGGGAGGGGAAAAAAACCCCAACCCTACTAGATGTCAACAGAAACAGTTCAAATGGCTGTCAACAGCCAGAACATTTTCCTTTATTTTTCTCCTTCCTGACTCTGTGCATTTTCCCAAAGTTCATCTTGAAATCCTTTAATGCTGCAGCCCTTTCTCCCTTTTTCAGTGCTAACAACTGCCTGAGGATGCAGAGGGAAATGTCTCCTCCAAACAAGAAGGAAGAAACACAAAGCATTTCCAGAGTTGTAGAAATTCATGATAAGGCCTCATTTAGAGACCAAAATAATCTAAAGCTAATTTACCTCAAACCTTCAGCAAATTAACCACTGGAAATCAGTATCAGCACACACTTTGACATTTGATTTTCTGCACTGGGAAAATAAATGGAATTTATTGATGCACATTTTGATTTTCTGACATCCTTTAAAGCTCTCAAATCCATGTCACTCACCTAAGGGATACAAACGCAATAAGAAAAGCCAAACAATTCCTACCTGATTTAAAAGCATCTGTGATAAAAGGGAGGGTTGTGATTTGGAGGAGAGACTGCTTGCTGCCAGACCTTTGTGGCATCTATTTAATAATCCCCTAAACTTATTTGCATTGCAAACATTTTCTTTGCCCAGCCCACATAAGGGGTATGTAATAAAAATAACAAATTAGTGCAGCAAATTAAATAACAGGAAAAAAAAGCTTCCTACATGACCTGGGAAGCTCTAGTATGTTCTAGGATTTTTTATTTATATCAAAGAGCCTAATTTTTATTCTCTCTCTTTTTCTTTTTTTTTTTTTATTGTCAACTGTCACCCATGAAAATCTGAACCTATGTAGAATGTGTCCTGCCTGGTCCCTCTGTACAGCTCCATAGCCATTTTGATGGCCTCCAGAACTGTCACGTCCTTCTGGGAACTGATGGGGTAGAAGTTAGTGACAGCAGTTAACGTGTTGGATCATCAGGTCACGCTGCCTTTGCTCCTGCTTCAAGCCCCTTCAGAGCAAGTAAACAGAGCAGGCTGTGGACTGGAAATGTGTCCTCCAGTACTTCCACAACACAAACACTGTGGGAATGGAAAAACAGTCTGTTTATCCTCAGAGTGTTAGCAGATGGCAGCTCCTTCCTTCTCCTGCCCTCTGCTGCGAGCCAAACTCCCCGGTGCATCCCCTGAGGCCACTGCTGGAGACGGACGTTGTCCAAAGCCACCTGAAGGACGTGCACCAGACAAAGGTCTGAATCCCACAGACTCCTCTCAGGGACTCGTGCAGTGGCTGCGAGCGAAAGGGCACACAGGGGTTACTTGTGGATGCACCCACTCTAGGTAGGATATTGCAGAGATGCACCTTGCTGCTACAAAACAGGACACTCTGGACTTTCCTTAGATTTCATTTCTGTCCTGTCTCAGGTGGCACCAAATGCCCTCCTGCACACCCAGAAACCAGAAGCCATTTCTGAGAGGAGAGAGACAAGAGAAGAGGTGGACATGACCTTCCCTACACTCCTCTGCTGCATCCCCAGAGCCCACAGGCCTCTTCCCAACCCAGCTAAGCAAGATGCAAACTCCTCTGGGGACACTTGCTGCCTCTCCCTTGTCAGGGACTACTGCCAGCCTCACATCTCTCAGCTAGGCTGTTTGTGGGAACACTTTTCCACTCAGCACCTTTACTTCATATTTCAAATTTTCCACCATATATATGTAAGGCTTAGATAGACAGTCAAGCCATGAGAATTTCTGATTTTACCTGTGGATTCCCAATGTCTTGTGTTGTAAAGGTGGGTATGGAAGAGTGCACAAGTTATGGCCCCCTAATAAAGTAAAGAGAGAACAACAAAAGATAAATTGCTGCCCTGCTGAGAGCCTTGACTCCTAAATATTTACAGGGATCACTGTATTCTTCTTGTTCTCTGACAGAGACCTACCTGAGCAGGAGTTCAGGGAGGGCATGGCTGGATGAGAATTGCAGTCTGCACTTGCAAAGTGCCAGGCTGTGTTCTGACGTCACTCCAGACATCCCATCTTCCTCCAAGAATAGTCTATCTTTTTACTGTTAAAGGATGGAAATATGCATTTGTACAGAGTTGCTCATCTAACATACCTTAGATACTCCTCTAGGATGAGGTGAGTTGCTGCAATCCTCTTGCAGAGTCCTGAAAGAAAGTAGGTACCTGGTTGAAACTAATGCCAAGCCCACCTATGTGGTTTACGTAATCCTGACAAGCCATAACAGAATTCGGAGGCTGCATCTTACTCAAGAGGAAGTGATGGCTCCTGAAAACCATGTATGTTTCTTCAGAAAGCTTATTTGCTTTTCAGTGTCAAAGTCACAGTTACTCACTCAGACTACAGCAGTGTGTTACCCCTCAGTAATACACTTCCTCTTAGACACCTGGGGGGCATCCTGCCCTGCTCCTGGCTCCCTACAGCACACCTGACTGTGCCGCAACCAGTCTGGCTGTTCTCTGTCTCAATACCCTGTCAAAGGAGAGCTGTGTAAAATCCCTCACAGGCATATTTTAGATGTGTAATGCTGATATGCTTAATAAAACATATTAGCACATTTAAAAAATTATTTCTAAAATTTAAGCCCATGAGTCAAAAAATACCAGGGAGTGGAAAATGTCCCACATGTCAAACAAGAACCAGCACACATATGAAAGCCAGTGAAGGAAATGGGCAGCAACCAGTGGCACAGCAGGAGCTGGTTTTCCCCTGTCCTCTCTTGTATTCCAAAGCTTGTAAAATTCTAAACTCCAGTGGGAAACACAGAGGAGAAAATGCATGTCAGTATACAATGGAAGGGGGTGTGTGGAGTGTGTGCATGGTTTTCACAGCATTTAGGTTCATTCCAAACTTTTCATAGTTTGGCACCAGCCTGACTCAAACAATTTATGGTAGAGCTGAAACTCCCTTCGAGGTCTCTCAGATCATAAGATAACTCCTGGAGTGTTTCTGAGAATTTAAAAAGAGCAAAACCTACCCCTCCTCCACCTGGTATACACACACCCTAATGCCAATCAACTTTCTAACTGCACATGACAGAGTCTGGCTGTCCTGTCCACAGCTGTGGTCTCTAACATCACTTACTAAGCAGAGTGCAAGGGGAGGGTCCCAAAGTACTTATGAAGTTTTCTGAAACCGGAGGAATGGGTGTGAGGCCAAGGCAGGTCTCTCAGCTTGCTACGCAAGAGCTCACAGCTGCCGACCTGTTGCATTTACCCCGCTTTACCAAAGCAAGGCTCTCACTCAGAAGCTGCTGAACCCAGATGTCAGTGTCCTCCTTCACTGCAAACCTCACAAATGCCAGCTGCACTGCCTCCAAGTCAGGAGTTTCAGTGTCAGCCTTCATCAGCTCTTCAGCCTGTCTGTCACAGTATGGTGCAGCTGAAGCATCGACCTCATCACTGGTACTAACTGGGTCATTTATTCCACTACATCAGTTTGTTCAGCTGAGTATAGGAAACAGTGCACAAAAGGTAGAGGATGCTGTATTTCTTTGCTAACCTTTCAAGGCCACATCAAAACACCAGAGGAGACAAAGAGCAGAAGCAGCAGCAAACGCCTCAGGGTGTCTCCTGGGCAGCAGAGACATATATTTATATAAGGAACACAATTCAAATCAATCAAAGTGCTTGCATAAGTTGAGTTGTGATTTTTGCAAATACAAGAATTACAAGAGCAAACTAGAATTAGGTCAGCAGTAGAAGTTTTTGGGTTTTTTTTTAATTTTGCCTGAGAAAATACAGAGAAATCTCTTTCCTTTAAGGCTGTGAAGGATGAGCAACTTAGCGGAGTCAAGAATTCATGGGTGACCAAAGCTCTGTGGACCATCACATTTATCACAGGGAAGATGTTATGCTAAGACAAATTCAAAACAGAATACAAGTAACCATAATAGATACAGAGGTGCTTCCTACGTAAAGATACAACCCTTGTCACTTTGCAATAGTTCATGTGAATGAGCTCTACAAATGCATTTCACAGGCTAACATAGAATAGGTGAAAGTGAGAAGGGACTCATGGAAACTGCCTAATCCAACCAGCCCAGATAGAGCAGGTTATGAGGACTATGTCCTGTCACATTTTTCATAGGTCCAAGAATGCAGACTGCAAAACCTCCCTGGGCAACCTGTGACATGGTTTGACTATACTAACTACAAAAATTTTTCTTACATTTAAATGAAATTTCCATTATGTCAGTTTGTCCGTTAACTCTTGTGCCATCACTGGACACCACTGAGAAATCTGGCTCCTTATTTACTCCTCCCCTCTGATACCTATGCACATTGATAGGATCACCCCTCTGAGCCTTTTCTTCTCCAGGCTGAACAGCCCCAGAGGTCCCAGGATCACTCTGTATTTACACCACTGATGATTGGCCTCCAGTAGTACTTCATGCCTCTGATGATAGCCTGCTGAGTCAAGCAATTCAGCCAGTTCTCTATCCACCTCACTCTCCTTTTATCTAGTCTGTATTTTATCAGTTTTTCTCTGAGGATTTTACAGCAGTGAGTGTTGAAAGCCTTACTGAGGTCAAGATAAACAACTTTTACCACTCTTACCTCATCCACCAAGCTAGTCTTCTCATCAGAGAAGGTTATTAGATTGGCCAAACACAGTTTCCCTGTTCCAGATTTGTGTTAACAACTCTTAGTCACCTACTTGTCCTTAATATTTTAGAATGACTTCCAGAAATATTCACTTCATCAACTTCTCAGGGATCAAGGTAAGGTTGACCATCCATTAGTTTCTGTGTCCTCCTCCTTGCACTTCTTTGAGTGACATTTGTCTTCTTCCCATCATTAGAAACCTACCCCAGACACCAGGGAAGTTCAAAGGCAGTCAAGATTGGCCTTATTATGATGTTGGCCTTTTCCTTTTGAGGACAATGTATCTTACAGAAGCCTGTCCTATATTGCTTCATGTACCTCACTACATTCAATTCCACATGGTCCTTGGCTGTTCTAACCCAGCCCCTACATGCACAGCCTCTCTGTATTCCTGTTCGGTCACCTGATCCTGCTTCTACAACTTGTGCAGTTCCTTTTTGTGTCTCAGTTTTGTCAGGAGCTTCTTGGCCATCTGTGCAGACCTCCTGCCATATTTGCCTGATTTTCTGCCACTGCTGTGGACTGTTCCTGAGTCTGGAGGAGATCATGCTTGAAAATCAACCAGATCTCTTGGACCTCTCTCCTCTCCAGTACTGTCTCCTATGGGCTTCCTCCAAATAGATCCTCGAAGAGGCCAAAGTCTCTTCTCTTAAAGCCAAGGGTGATGATCCTGCTTTTGACTGTGCTGCCTCTTCTCAAAATCCTGAAGCCCACCATCCCATGATCAGTGCAGTCAAGCCTGTCCCAAACCTTCACATCCTTTGTAGTGGTTTGTAGGTACAAGGCCCATCTCCCCTCGTCCCCTTGTGATGGCTCCTCAATCACATGTGTCACAAATTTATCATCACTGCACTCCAGAAAACTGCTGGATTTTGTGTACTGTTTTGATTTCACCCCAGCAGATTTCGAGTAAGCAATTACCTATGAAACTGTGGAGAAAAAAACAATTGTAGGAACATAATTAAAATTTATAGATCCACAGATCAGCAAGCGAAGATGAAACATTTGCAAAGTTTTAGGGAACATGATGAACTTACACTGAACCTTGAATAAATATGTACACAAAGAGATCTTGAATTACCAATATAAAGGAATCAGGATTGCTTTTAAGGAAAAAATAAAGTAGTGAGGCTGGTGATGATCTTCAAAGTTTAGTTTAATTTTCACTAATCACATTGAGTTTATGATGAGAATGCTGAGGGGACCACGATCTGAAACCTTCAACACTATTGAAGACTGAAATTTAAGCGTGAATGTATTCACTTGATTAAGGACTTTGACTCCAAAAGAAGCTGAGGAATTAAAATAACAGGTTACATATTTCTTGAGTGTTAATCAGCCCTTAGCACTTTTAAGAAACAAGTAAACACAGTACACAGTTCTTATTTTACAGTTTAATTCCTTTTTATTTACATTTAGGGGAAGAGATGTAGAGAGGTTGAGTAGCCTGCAAGAACAGGCATTAGCATGTAAGAGTTACTGGCACTTCATTCAAAGCTCATTTCAGATTACACTCTTCTCTGACTACGCTTCCAGAAATCCAATTATACCTGGCATCAACACTGATAGTTTCTAAAATCTAATTACAATGAAAGGAATGTGGTACCATAAGTGCCTTTCTATAAGTGTTTGATACCTCGCCCCACAAAATTATCCTGCAGAAATGAAATTTAAATTAATTCCAGCTTGGATAAAAACACCAAAATCTGGGAATTGTCTGGATGTTACCAAAAGCAGGTAACTGGAAACAGTAATGTCCTGAGCTGGGTGTGGGTCCAGCAGGGAGCCACCAAGACTGGGTGAGATTAACTGTATATTACATGTGCAGGTTATAGCCAATTTGTGGTGGCACAAGCACCAATGAAGGGACAGGAAAAAGCTCCAAAGGCGATCTGGCAGAGTCTGAAATGTGTGTACTTCATGAAGAAAAGGAACTCAGATTTCACTAAAGGCACATTTCATATTTAGAGGAAGAAGTATTGGAAAAAAAAAGACACAGAAAGCAGAAATATCCACAGGACTCACAAAGCACTCTACTACCAATATCAGATAGTAAAAGCACTGTGTTTTGGTAGCACAAGAGAATGATAAAAAAAAACCTTACATTTTAGGATGGTTTATATGCAGAAGACCAATTAGGCAGATTGGAAAATGAGAATCCATTTGTGTGCAGTGAGCAAGGCACTGCTGACATCCATCTTTGAGTCATAATTTTAAAGGAGAGAGGAATAAGTCATGGTGCTAGAGGAAGGATTAAAGAATGATGTTATGAAAATGAGTGAAATAAAGTATCTGTGATGAAAATCCATCAAAATGTCCTAATATTAGATCCTTTGACATGACTAAAATTTTGTCATGGGCTTCTTGGAAACATTCAGAGAGACTGAAAAAAGAATTCTTCTACAGAAAAGGCACTCAAGAAGGTATGGTTAAATACACATTATGCATTTCTCTGCCATAGACTGGATTTGAAGAGAAACTCCTCATAATTAATGGATGGATGCATACATGCATGCATGCTGCAGAAAAGATAGGATTTTAATACTACCTAGACAGTGGCCAGCTATCATGTCCTAAGCAGGGAGGAAGGAGAGCAGCCCTGGGGGTCAGTGTTAGGTGCTCCCTTCCCAGGCACTCCCAGCATGAGCTCGTTGGAATGGGAGAGCTCATCCTCCATGTGCTGATTTCACTCAAAAGAGGGCTGATGGGACTGGGGAGAGCTGTGGGAACATCCTCAGGCAGCAATGTGAGACCCCAGTTGTGGCTGAGGGTCCTGCCCCAGAGGGGAGGGAAGCAGTGTCACATCAAAGCCCCCATCACTGGGAGCACAGCAGGCACTGGAGCCAAAGTGCAGACCAGTGGAAAGAATGGTCAAACCATTCCTGGATCAAACCTGATGGACAGCAAACTAATATTGAATGTACACGAGAAGCAGCCATAAAGCAGCATTGTAACAATTGTGGACCTGCAGTCTATCTCATTTTTCCCACCCCACATTTCCAAACAGCTTTCATCTTCCCAGCACCTTTCTGAAATGAACAGTGCTCAGAGTGTTAGTTATGTTGTTGGCATTTATCCAGAAGAATGAAATCATGACCTGATTTCCTGTTCCCAAACGTTCATCTACAATATAGGTCAGCAAAAGCAGTAGTTTATATATCTGAGACAGGCACTGTTTCTAGCCTGGTGACCTTCACAGACAAATGACCAAACACAGAAGATCACTAACCCAAGGTCTAGCAGGAATACTTTTTTATTCTAAAAGTTTCTGACTGAAGGAAAGACCAGTAAATTTCACACACTTCACACTAGCAGAAAGAAATGTGTCTTTATCACTTCATTTCCTTACTGCCATTAGACATACTGTAATCGTCAAAAAGAATGAAAAAGTAATGGCTTGCAGCAACAATGCAAATCCCAGAAAATAGGTGAAATCTTTTAAAGAACAGACTGGTGAACTTGTGGAGTTACTGAGGCAGGGGGTTTATTAATGATAAAGTGTCTGAGAAGGAAGGATAAATTTTATTCCAATACACTGCTGGAGGCTCTGAAGGATCTATCCTGCCATAAATTTCTGTTAGTTACTTATAAACATCTTGTGCTCTTCATTGACCCACTCCAGACATAAAATCTTAAAGGGTTGCTATCAGACCAGCTCCCAAACTGCAACAGGAAGAAGAGCCCAAGAGAGACCAGAAAAGTGTCAGAAGGCAGGACTTAGAATTTCAGTGGCATACAAGATTTCACACTGGCATTTTGTATCTCTGCCAAATGGCAATCTCACTTGATCCATATACAACTCCCTGCACCAGAGGACTCATACTGGAGTCATTAAGCAGCTCTCAAGTTTGCTCCAGCTCTAATTTGCTGATTCTTAAACTATATGCAGTGTTGGGCTTCCCCCTACAAACCTATGTTGAAAATACTAAGGTCCCCCTTACTTTTGTATGCAACTGGCTTGGATTCTTTCAAATTCTCTCTACCCTCCATCTCAGCCTTGCTTAAACTTTCCTAAAGTGAAAACATGTTTGTGCAAGGGCTTAATCTGGTGGCAAAGGATTTTTGCTGTTAAATTTACACTGGAAGCTTGTCCCCAACAGCACTGTGAAAAATGTGCTTGGACATTGATTTTGAAGACTTTTGATTCTTGTGGGTATTGTATTTTGCTTTAATTGTTGGAATCAGGCTGTTTCAGTGATGGGTTTTGCCCATTGCAACTGGATGAGCAACAATAGAGTAGCCAAGGTGTTTCCTTTTCTTGCTTGCTCTGTATGAGGGGTGGGTGAAAGAAGAATTCCAGGCTTGTGGAAGGCAGAGGAGGGCTGGCACAGAGCATTCCACTTGCCTGCAATTAGACGGGACCAGCCTTTATTTCTTTGATTTGTTATACCAGTAACAAGAAGGATTAATCAATTAATCCAGCCTTAGCAGTGTCACATTAAACAATATAACCATTAATTAAACCTCATTTTTCAGTTTTTGTAGATTTTAGTCTGAAGTCATAGTCTGGTAACAAAAAACTCACCACAAAGCAGTGAGCAAAAATGGGTTTTCTTTTGGGATGTCTTAAGACTGCACTAAATTACACATCTGAAATGAAAATTGTGAATATTGGTTTGTATGGGAGCTTTGCCTGTTAAAACATGCTTTTAACCTGGTCCTCTGCCTTTTGCTTCTGCATCATGTTAGAAAATATGTAAGAAAGGAAATGTCTGGAAAGAGACATTGACTAATACATAACAACCATTTTATGTTTCCAGCAACACATTTTCTTGCTAAAGCTCAGAGAATTGTGACTCCAGCCTCTACACAGCCCTTGTGTAGTGTTCTTTTTTCCCAACACAGGCTTTAACCAAGCTTCCTTGAAGTGGAAGCTTGGGGGAGCTCAGAGGAGGTGTGTGCCAAACTTCCTTCCAAAATGTTATTGTAGGTGGTGGGAAGTCCGAAGGATTCCAAGAGGAACATTTCATACCTGTGAGACAGAGTTTGGAAGAGACATGGGCTCCCTGCTGATAGGGGCAAACCGCATTTTTCATTTGTGTCCTTATCCAACGAAGACAACAAATATGGGGAGAGGTCCCTCAAAATAGTGGGAAATCCCACTGGATTTGCAGTGAAACTTCTGGTTCGCTGAACACCCTGGGCAGAGGAAGACAACAAACTAGGACATAAAGCGACATAAAGCATGATTTTGTGACTGTTTACAGACCCTGAGACTGAGCTAATTATTCTGAACAATTTTTCCCTAATCCCCCATTTCTTTTGAGGTGGAGTCTTATGCATCACATCCCAAATAGTCACATTAAGTTGCTTCATTGAAATAAAGAATCCAAAATTTTGCAAAATTTTATGCAGAAATCACTTCAGCTGTAATCCGAACATGTATTAAAGAGTTGTGACTGGGATTATTATTAAGTTTAACATTTTGGTGTCTAAAGATGCTTTTTATTTCTTAAATTCATCATAAGCTAAATGCTTATAGCAATATTTGAAAATAGTCCATAGAGAACTAGAGACAGGGGTAGGGCAGACAGTGATCATGATCAAAGCCTGAGTTTACATACTCATTCTGTATTTTTAGTGGATGGTTATATATCTTTTTAAGGACTACAAATCTGACACTGAAGCAGAAAAACAAGATGCAGTATCTAAGGAAAAAGATGAGCAACAGATTTCTTTTGCATGGATGAGAAAAATCAGTAACACTTACTATAAAATTTGCTGGATCTCATGTAGAATTTGCCATTTGCATGAGGTGGACTACTACAAAAAGGCCTGAATAACAATTTCAGTATGACTGATAATAAGAACCTCCATAAAACATTTTTAGGTTTCAAGATGGAAATAAATAAAAGCCCATGCAGAAGCTGCAAAAGTGGTAGACATATATCACTTCTAGTTTACACATCTTTCATACAGATCCTTGACCGAGACAGGTAATTAAATATTGCTTTCCAAGATTCACCCACAGTTAAATGACACATCTGGGAAGAAACAGATCTTTGTGCCTCACCAAAATCACGTTAGTTCTTTTTTTACCAAGAAAACAATTATGGGCTTGATTAAAATAATGTATTTTATGCCTCTGTTGCTATTCCTCTGTCTTATATAAATGTTGCTTGATGTTTGTTACACACAACTGAAATCAAATATATTTCATTAACTCCTTATTTCCTAGCAGAACAAGCTACCTTAGAAATTTCTGAAAGTATGAAACAAGAAGGTTGTACTTTGATGTAATTTTTGCATCAGTATCCTCAGCTAAGAAGCTGATGTTTACTTCAAGGTACACACCAAGTTAATAGAAACAAATTGGTGGAAATTTGTTTCCAAAAAAAAAGCATGAAAATTTCCTTAAAGCTAATCAGTCACTTGTACCTGAAACAATACAATATGACATGGGAAGATAACTTTTCTCTTGATCTTTATGGCCATTAGCCAATACTTTGGGTTTCTTCTTCACCAGAAAAAGAAATCACAGCTATATTGACATTTCATTTCATGAGTCTTAAATTTACGTAAATTCTGAGTACCTTGAGTCTCGGGTGCTTATCCATGTGGTGAAAGAATCTTAAAATATTGTTGAACTATTAAAATATATTTTTCATCTATGGACTCTCCACCTGGAAATTTTAATCTCTGTAAGGATAATGTATAATGAAAATCAAAAAGAATGACCAGATTATCTGTAGAGGTCTTCTAAATTATTGTTTTGGTTTTATTTTAATAAATTCTTTGATTAGAACAAACAGATGCTATAATAGAACACCTTCATCCATAGATAAGTTACAAGTAAGCATTGCTGACAGTGACTGTGGTCATTAAAGTCCCTTCTGTAAATATGAAATGCCAAAACAGAAGAACAGGAAAGGGGTTTTGCTTCATAGGTCATTTGACCTTTCAAATTCTCGAGAGAAAATTGTCTTACCTTCATTCAGTCTTCTTATGTTGAAAGAATGCCAGCTTTTTGGACTACTTTAAATATTACTAGAGACCTGAGAAATGAAGAATGTAGTGGGGCTTATTTGGATCTGAAGAAAGATCTGATACTGAGATACTTATCAGCGTTTGTGCACAATTCAGAGGACAAATATTAGAAAATGATCCAATAATTTATCTTCAGATTATCATTATGTCAGCTTCTTTAAGGCTGTGGTATTTGCTGTGTTTATTCTTACCTCAAATGCACTAATGAAGGAATATTTCCCTTGAGTAAACAAGGTTTAAATACATTAAAATAAAATGGAAAATACTGAGATTGCAGAGATTTGGTTTTATATTGAAGTTAACTAAACTGGGGACAGTAAGTGTTTTATAAACCGATGCAAAACTCAAAAATATCTTTTAACATATTTAGATTTATTATAATCACCACTTTAAATAGTAAATATGTGCTCACATAGATAATATTTTAAGTTAAACAGCTGTAGAAACATAATTTTGAAAGATAATTGCATGCCACAGTGAAAGGAATAGCCTTTCTTAAAATGTCCCTGAAAATATTGCTTTTGGGGTTTTTTGAGGGTATCTCTAATTTTATGTATGAAAGATGGTGCTCACAATTGTTTCAGCTCCATAAGAAAGGCAGTTCTTGGTTCTCCCCCTGATCCATGTAAAATGGGAATAAGTGTTGTGTCCCATTAACAGTAACACAGTCAACAATTTCTTACTTATTGTCATGTAACTCCACTTTCCAATCCAGCATCATAAGGTAGAAGAAACTTACAATGAAACATTTAATATTCCATTTTTCTAGAACACCTCCAGATCTCCTATAACTTACCAGCGTTTAATTTTCCAGCGCCTCGGATACCCATGTGTGATTGTTTATTTGGTTGGGGATTTCTGCAAGGAGATGAGGGATGCACATTATGCTTTCCTCTCTTGCTATTTCACTGGCAGTAACCAGCTGAGAATAAAAGGGCTTCCTAAAACCATGGGGTCTCAAGACAGAAGGACAGAAGCCACAGTGGCGACAGCCTGAAGAGCTGTGCCATATCTTGGACTGCTGCTGGGTTGTGAGTACATGAAAAGCCGTTGAGGTAAGGGAACGGAATTTCTCCTGGAATAATCTGCCATGGTCCAGCTGGGATGTGACCGAGTCAGTCCTGATTTATGCCACACCCCTGCTTCACAAATCCTTTCCTCTAAAAGTAAGGAAACCACTTCTTTGCTTTTAACAGTCTGTCACAGTTGCAAGCTGTGGCTCCATCAAAGGATGTAACAGTGACAAGAAAAAGGTGGTGACTGTTTTATTATTCTTGCAGTCTCAGCTGGGGGAACCTCCCCATCCATTGCAGCACTCTTGAACTGTTTTATGCTTCATAAGTGACTTACCCCAGAACAACCAACACATGGTCCATAATTCCTTCTAGCACCTTGTTTCCTCCCAACAACATGTAGCTCAAGATATGAGTGTTGAAAAATACGGGGTTTTGATAATTTTCAAGCCAGTTGCCTCTAACTGGACTTCCTGACAGCAGGTCCTCAACAGCCAGCAGATGTTGCTACTGGGCAGCAGAAAGGCCAACATGCCCCTTTCCTCCAAGGCTCTGGGTCAGTTGGAACTTGGTCTGTGCCCACAAGCCCAACCCCAAAGGCTGACCTTGAGTCATTTGTGGTTAGAGTTGCATGAAGGAAGCAGGGAATTCTTAACCCATTGAGACATGAGGAAGCTGAATGAACAGCAAAGTAGACCTTGGAACAGAAAATTCTCTTCAGTATTAGGAATATTCTGATAGCTTGTGACTTTAGAATTTGTGACACCACATTAGTGCTAGACCACTGATTTTAGCTAACACTCATCAGCTTTATTCTAGTGTCCAATCAGTACATTTAAGTCTGTCAGACATTCAAAAACAAATGCTCTTTTAGGCATTTTGATGAGGCCCTTTTAAAGGGCCTTTTCCATTTAAGGCCTTTTTTCAAGTAATGCCCTACAGCAGTGCATGGAGGGTCCATCTGTAAATTGTGCCACTCAGACAGGGAACTGCATGAAAAAATTATAGTTCCTCTAGAGATCACCTTTTCTCATGGAATATGTTGTAAAAAAATCCAGGAAATAAATTCAAAGGGACTTTCTTATCTGTTACTTTTCTGGACTCTTTATATTGTTCTTGTTAGCAGTGAGAATGATGGTTTACATAACAAAGTCATCCTGTCCCCAGCTGAGATCACTGCAGTTCAGGGAGTGTGCAGGTAGCTGCACTCAGGGAATTTCCATCTGCTGTGGAAGGGGTCAATACCATAAGATGACATCTTCATAAAGGGAAGTGATTGTGCAAACTCAATGGCTTCAATGTGAACGTTGACCTATTTTGCAAACAGTGTCAGCAGTGGGGAGGGGAGGAGAGGTGAAGTTTCCTAGGGAATTTTTTTGTTCATTTTCTATTGCTTATTTCTGCTAAAAAGCCATTGATCTGGCATCTTTTGAAAAGGAACAGGAAACTGACTCTGCAATGCAAAAAAATATTCCTGGAAAACTGAAACTTCAAAATGCAGCTCTGCCTTTTTTGCTCACATTAGTTCATTCAAAAACACCCCTGATTTATCCCTGGGGAAATGAAAACACTGCAGGGAAAAAAAAATCTCATTATCTAACTTGATTGCTACTGAAACACTTGTCAGCTCTCTGGATAGTGTTTATGGATCTGTATTAATCCTGTCACTGATATATATTTTCAGAGGAGAAAGTACATCATTTAACAAGGAACTCTGAGTAACTTTAGACTAGGAAGCTCACCTCCCTTCACATTAATGCATGGACAGAAATCACTTTTGTAGTACTTGCTCTGTCCCCCAGCTAAAGCTTCACCTTGAGAAAACTGTGCTCCAGACATGCAATATAAGTCCAGCTGAAAATCTTGCTCCTCCCCATAAATCACAGAATCATAATATTATTAGGTTGGGAAAGACCATTCAAAACATTGAGTCCAAACACTAGCCAAGCACTGCCAAGCACTGCACTGACCAATCTCCTTGTCCAGTTCACCAGTGAAGGTATCAAACAGAATTGGCCCTACTACTGAGCCTAGAGGGACACCACCAGTGCCCAGGCTCCAGAGGGATTTCACTCCATTCACCACCACTCTCTGAGCCCAATTCTCTGGCCAGTTTTTAACCCAGCAAACAATGCCCCTGTCCAAGCCTTGAGCAGCCAGTTTCTCCAGGATAATGCTGTTGGAAATGGTGTCAAAGGCTCCAGAGGGATTTAACTCCATTCACTACCACTCTCTGGGCCCAATTCTCTGGCCAGTTTTTAACCCAGCAAACAATGCCCCTGTCCAAGCCTTGAGCAGCCAGTTTCTCCAGGATAATGCTGTTGGAAATGGTGTCAAAGGCTTTATCAAAGCCTAGGTAAACAACATCCTCAGCCTTTCCCTCATCCACCAGGCAGATCACCTTGTCACAGCAGGACATCAGGTTGGTCAAGCAGCACCCTTCTTGCATAAACTCATGCTGGCAGGGCCTGATCCCCTGGTTGTCCTGAGCATGCCACATTATGGCCCTCAAGAGATCTGCTCCATGACCTTCCTGGGCACCAGGGTTAAGCTGACTGGGTTGTAGTTTCCCAGATCCTCCTTCTGCTCCTTCTTGTAGATGAGCATCACATTTGCTGACTTCCAGTCAACTGGGACATCCCTGGTGAGTTGGGACTGCTGGCAAATGATGGAAAGTGGTGTGGTGGGCAACTTGGTCATCTTCCTCAGAATCATTGGGTGAATCCCTTCTGGCCCCATAGTCCCCTGTGTGCCTAAGTGGTGCAGCAGGTTGCTGATCATTTTCCCCAAGAATATGGGGGCTTCATTCTGCTGCCTATCCATGTCTTCTGGCTCAGGGGTCAGAATACCTGGAGAACAACTGGTCTTAGTATTATACATGGAGGC
The DNA here is from genome assembly GCF_017590135.1 of Pyrgilauda ruficollis. Taxonomy (NCBI): domain Eukaryota; kingdom Metazoa; phylum Chordata; class Aves; order Passeriformes; family Passeridae; genus Pyrgilauda; species Pyrgilauda ruficollis. The sequence goes on along the minus strand of NW_024508213.1, from coordinate 1,495,852 downwards.
AAAGAAGACATTCAGTACCTCAGGCTTTTCCTCATCCTTTGTCACTATGTTTCCTTTCACATCCAATAAAGGATGGATAATCCTCAAGCCCTCCTTTTGTTGCTAATTTATTTATAGAAACATTTTTAATTGTCTCATAAATTGTCCCTTTTGCAGCTCACAGGGAAATTCTTGGCAGAGTTGGTTTTAAGTTGTCTTTTTCCATCAGGAAATGTCAAAGTCTGAAGTTTTCCTGCAGAAATAACCCTTTACTTATCCTGCTGAAATGACTTAGCACTGTAGGACTGACTGAACACCGGATATGGTGATGGGATGTATCTCATGTGGTATGTGCAGCAAGTTTTACAGAAGTGTCATTTCCAGACAAAGGTAGAACAGAGACATTGTTTTGTCCACTTTGTAAATAAATGGCCTTTATTATCTTTCTAAATATTGAAGCATGTTTTACAGAGAGGCCAAACAAGCAAAAAAAAATAGATTACAGAATTTCTAAAAGGCTAATCTATCTTCTTCACTGTTTAGACCTATATAGATTATTATCTCTCTAACTAGCTTATTTGCTAAGTAAGGGTATTGATATCCTGCTTTAATTGTAGGATAAACTAAAACCAAACAGACACCTGTATTCAGCAAAAAACTAAGACGTTGCATGGTGAAATATTACAACACTTACAGCACTATTACTAACAACTTCAAGAGTATAACATTTACATTCTATATCTCATTATTTTTTCTAATTTAGTCAAGGCCTGAGACAAGGGCCTAGTGAAATCCTACAGAAAAAGAACAAGGATTGCTGATGCCACGTCTCCATGGCAGCAGAAGCTGCAGCTAATTTGGCAGGACAACCCAGTGCACAGAAAGAAAAAGAGGTTATTTACAAAGATATCTTTGATAAAAAGGGCTTTGGGGACAGGAAAGTGGTCTGTGGGGCGGGGAAGGGGGGGAGATGTCACAAAACATTTAAAATGTTTAAAATACATTCTTTAAATGAGTGAGACAAAATAAATTGAAGAAAAAATTTCTTGTGTCAGTAAGCACAGTGAGTTTCATCTTTGTTTATTGTTGTACAATGCTACAAACCACACTGAATGGCCCAGAATAACATTAGTGGTTCTGTGTATTGTAACCACTTCAATCAAGGCCTTTTGTTTTGAATCACCTGCCCTGCCTGCATTGGAGACCCTTTTATAGCCCAGTCGCAGTGCAGAGATCTAATTTAGTTCCATATACAAAAAAAAGCAAGGAAGAAAATATACCCATCTCTTATGCTCCTTGCTTGAATCTACAAGAGACTGGGACAACAAATGAACCAAAATACCTTAGCAAATATTTTAAAATTTCCTCAGCTTATGACCCACAAGCAATTTGTAAATGATATTGTTACGACATTCCTGAAGGATGCAGTTGCCCAGCTGGACACGTGAAGGTCACCTCAGCAGTGGGCATGCCTTCCACTCCTGTGAAGAGCAGAGGGGGGGCATGGAGGGTTCACCCTGAAGCCACAGGGCTGTTGTTAGCTCCCGTGGAGACAGGAAAGGCAGAAGCGCCTCAGAGGATTCTACATGGTTGATATTCTCTGGCAGAAAACTTGATTGATGTTGCAGGCAATGTACTGAGACCCTGCCCTTGGCCTTGCCACAAGTCTTATGCAGTCCCCTTCCACATCTTGCCTGTAGAAAGAGCTCGGTACATAGGTCCATAGGGGTTGGTAAAGCAACAGAGGAGCATTTCTGTTAAAAATAAACTCTGACAGACATTGAAGTACTGGTTTCATGTTATGAGACAACCTCAGACCAAGGAATGCATCATGTCTGCCACTGTGAGCATGATCACCTTTCTTCTAGCTTGCTGTAAAATGATGACATTTACCCCGTCAATTCCCTAGCATGGAGTGAGACTCAGACAGAGGCTGAGTACCTTGAGCTTTTGTGAAATGGTTAATTTGCCAGAGACATAAAGGCTTCATGTGGGAGCAAAATGCCCCAGGCTGGCCATGCTCCCTTACAGTGTCATGAACCAGAGCCCGCAACATCTAACCAGGCAGGTGTCTTTCCAGCATGAGGTCACATCCAGCATGTGATGGGGTCATGCATGTTTCTCAGCACCACGTGTACAACTCATACTCTTTTGTGTTCTGGATGCTATAGCAGTAAATTTGACATTGCACTAAAGGCAGCATTGTAGCGGATAGTCTGCAGATGCGCATATAAATGCAGGGTTGATGCTAGTGAAACCACCATAAAAGTGTGTGTGTGTGTGTGTGTGTGTGTGTGTGTGTGTGTGTGAACTGCATAGGTTCAGAGTGTGAATTAGCAAAACACAACCATAAACTTCAGAATACACATTCATGAAAGATAAGCATGCCCCTTCATGGGGAACCTTCGGAGCATCCTTGTCTTGACTGAACCTTTCTTCTGGAGGAAATTAATTTCCATTCATAAACAAAAGGAAAAAAAATTATTTTCCAATTCACTTATCTGGATCTCCTCGTTAATTGCAAGTGTGATGTTACCACTTACTAAAGAAACAATCCCACTGGTTTTCTGTCTGCTTGCTACTTTCTACTACGAACGATTAATGTATTAGAAAATTAACTTGCAGATGAAAGAAAAGAACAGCCTGTGGAAGTTGAATAATGACCTTATTTTAAGATTTTCCCTTGAGTAACCCCCACTGTTGCCTCTTACAAATGCAGGAAAAAATTATACATGCCCATCTTTAATGTCTTTTTTGAATGCTGATGAAATGATTAGTGATTTGGAAAAGTCTGTGCAGATGAAACAACAGCAGCAGGAGTAACAGTCAGTGATATTAGCTAGAGACAGCAGTCTGGGAACTGCTGTTCTGCAGTTCAGAGAGAAAAATTAGCATGCTAGATTATAATTAATAAACTAGAAGCAAATCAAGCTAATATGGTGTGGGCTTTGGAAACCAATGAGGTTAACAAACTTAGAAAATACAGCTTTCTTCACAAGTTAGAAGCAATTACTCATTGCATTTTTGTACCTTTTGCACTTATCCTACAAACACATGACAATGTGCAATACCTGGTTGCTGGGGGGATCAAAGAGATCTTATCATTGCACTTCACAAGGGGGAGCCTTTCTGTTTTCATAAATTAATTCCCTGGGTCCTCTCTCACTCCTCTAGCACCTGGCGGTCCTATTCTTGTTCTTGGACCTTGCTGGATACTTTTTAGCACTTTCTACAAAAGCCTTCTCTGCTGACACAGAAGGCCAGTTGAAGGCAACTCTTTCTCTGTTGGGATGCATATGCCAGACACGGTCTGGGCCAACCAATACTGCCTGCTTCTACAACGTATTTCAGAGATGTCCTTGGATGGGTCGTGTAATTTGCTTTGTTCCTCACCCCAGAATCCTCCTGTACTGCTGTTTAGAAATTGTAAATACTGCACAGCCTATGTTTAATGCAATATAATAGATGTTTTCTCTTAGTAGTAAGAGGTCCTTTTCATTTCTTGTGTAGAATGCAGATTTCATGGACCAGAAGGCTTGAAAAGTCACATAGCTGTAAATGGCACATCACTATTGACCTTCCAGGAAACAGAGAAGAGTCTTCATTCAGTGATCCTTGTACACACATCTAACAGGTGAAGAGAATAATCTTTTTCTGCTCCCCTTTATGTATTGACTGAAGCCAAGGAAGAGTCACAGCCCATGTACACAGGAAATACAGGATTACACCCTCTAGGAAAAACCTCAAAACCACCACAGCCACTTTGCCATATTTTTCTGAGCTTGCCTTGCTGTTTCAAAGGAGGCAAGAAGGATACAGGGCTCTTTCCAAGGGCAACATTTCCTGGTGTGTCCTGCATGATAGCAAACCTGCTGATGGCAATGTTGCCTTCTGGAAGAAGACTGCCTTGGACTTCTAAATTACTGTGACCTTCCCTCAGGAGGGACAAAAACTTCATTCCCAGCCTGGCCTGGCACCAAGAAAGATCCTATAGGACTTTTCTTAAGGAGAATGATATTTGAATTTTCTGCTTCAGATAATTCCCCCTTTAATAAAATGAAAATTGGAAGCTGAAGACTTCAGTCTGTATCTGGTCCTTGTTCTGCTTCACTCTTTCACCTTCTTGATGGCGGGGTCAGGAGGAATGCTCTTCAAGGTTGTTCAAGAGGCCATGCAAAAACCAAACACAATCTCACCTACACAGATGGAAGACAAACTTACAGTTCGTAGGAAATAATTTCAAAATGGATTTTTAAATTGTAGATTCAGATGATCTGTAAATACAGGATAAGTTGTTATATGCAAGTTGAGGACCAAAGAAAGGATGTATGGATGAATGAAATCAGATGTCAATAAACACATTCCCTTGACATGTTGTCTTACTCCATTAAGGTATCTCCTGTTTTCATAAAATGGTAAAACCTGCTACCAAATTAAACAACTTGTTGGTCCTTTATCCTCCTTTTACTGGGGTATCTTTTTTCATAATACTGATCATGTCCAACTGACATCCTCAGCTACTGACCACATCCAACTGACATTCTCAGCAGGATTTGTTTCTAAACACTAATGTAGCACAGAAAGGATATAAAAAGTTAATGAATGAGAGAGAAGGAATGATGTATGGGGCTCCAGAGGAAGACTCAGTAGATATAGGTTAGATTTCAGGCTTTGTCATGGGTTTCCCACAAAATGTTGGTCAAAAAATCAATTCATTAAAATGGTAATTAAAACAAGGCCAGGGCATGGACCCAAGTACTGGCTCACAATTGTCTACACTGTTTAATTGTTAACACACTCTTTCACATGGCTTTGGCCCATGCTGACTTGATTTCCCCAGACAATGTCAATGCTCAGTTCAGAGGACAGCATGAAGCAGGGACTGCCCCAGCAGGCGGTTTGGACAGAAGAGTTCCCCCTTCTCCAGTCACCATGGGGGAGTGCTTAGCCATGTGGCCACAAAACATACCACCACTGGCCTGAAGGGCTAGAGAATAGGCCCTCTCCTGCTTTATTTTCTTATGTAGATATAGTAACTTCATCTTTCCTGCCTTGCTTTGTCTGCCCTATTTAGACTGTAAATTCTTTGGACTGAAGCAACCGTTTAATATGTATTTGAATGATGCCTGACACAATGAGATTCCAGCTTTGCTGGGGGTTGCCTTTGCTACTGAAAGGACTATTAAAGAAAAAAGTAAAATAAAGAAAAAATACGAAGATTATTCAGCTCTCAAAACAGCTCTCAGTTATTCTTCCTTTAAATCCGCCCATGTCAACAGCATCTTTTCATTCTACAGTGGGGCTTTACAGCTGTCAGAATTTGTAGTCTCAGGACTGCAGCACATGTTAACTTTGAGCACACAGCAATGGGGACAGAGAAGACAAGTACACTGTACCCACTGATCTCTCACCACCACCAAAATCATTCCTGTGGCTCCATCCCTCAACTGTCATACATCATGTAGTTCTCACAGGGCTCTTGGTGGTGGCCTCATGCCACCAGCAGTCTGAAAGGACCCACATGCAAAGAAAAGCCTAAAAGCCTTTGTTTGGGGCCAGACTGTTCCTGTTGCTGACCTCAGGTCAGGACAGCAGCACGGTTAGTGTCCTGGTAGAAAGGCAGTACTAAAACCAGGCATTTGCTACTTGCCTTGAATTGTCTTGTTGCTTCTTAGTCAACCTCACAAACAGTCCATCAAGACATCCACCTGGAGAGATAGAAATTGAAAATATAGATAAAAGGGCTCTGTCAAAAGCATATTGGAACTGGCCTCTTCCAATTCTGTTCTTAACCAGACTAATTTTCAGCATTACTCTTACTGACAGTCTCCCCTCCTACTGTCCTGTCTCAAGAGCACTTAGACTCCATCTTACTCCAGAGCAACACATTAACATGCTAGAGAGGCAAAGAGCAGAAAATTCTACTTCATTGCCTGTTCCTCATAACTCTGGCTCTTCCAAACATACATTTCTAGCTGTGGGCTAACTCTCTAGAAGTATCAGGGGTCTTCTGCCTTCCCTGGGACCTCCAATGTACCCTCAGGAGTGAACTCATTGTGCAGTGCAGGTAAGGCTTTTGAGAACCTGAAAGTTGTTTGTGTTTATAGCCACACCTGACAATCCACCTGGATATTACTCGTCAACAGCAGAGCTCCAGATCAGAGAGTTCTTTGTCACTGACTATCACATTGCTGTTTCATTGTCATTAATGACATTGAAATGCCAAACTTGCCCCCTGTTTGCAAACTCTCTGTTGCACAAGTCAGTTTATCTGTGCAGGATCTCTCCACAGTCACATATTGGCAAGGCAAATGCAAATGGCTTGTACTTTTCACCTCAAATGCTGTTCTTCCACACTTGAACTCAGCTGAATAAATCCTGAGTTGCCCCAGGAGAGTTTGAAAGGAGTTTTTAAGAGTTGTATAACTCCTCATGTTCAGATTGCTTTGTTATGTTTTCCAAATAACATAATTTTGTCAGAGACAGTTCTGCCCAATGTGTGCCAGCCACTTTTAAGTAATGTCGCACTATTGACTTCTATAGGCTATAATACAACTGATGCTCTATAGATTAACTTGTTTAGAAGTTCTGGGATCAATCATGCAAAATGCTTATCCCTCTAAATTCCCATGAGAAGCTCCCAGCTCTGCAATAGCAGATTCTAAGAACAATCCTAGCATGCTAAATTATGCTTTGACCAAGTCAAATATGTAACTCCAACATAACAGCAATGCAGTGACAGCCAGTGCTCATGAAAGGACTACATTTTCTTGCTGAGCAATGCTGTTGGAGAACACTAGGAGCCCAGTGAATTGTGGCACTGAGCCATATTAACCTTTCCCTTTAAAAATTTTGCAGAAGGGAAACTCCAGCTTTGTATTGTCATGTCAAAACCCATCATGGTTTTGATTTTTCAAAAAAAATCCAGGTCACCATTAATCATAAAATGGATTAAAAAGAAAATTTCTGACAGTTGGTGATGGTCAGCTAGGGATAAATACCCACTGGATTTCCTCCTGCCAAGGTGTTGCAGCTCTTTCTCCCCATTCTGCTCTATGCTATAGCTTCTCTGCTCCACAGACCATACCTGATTCTCATTACTTCAAAAGATCTGATGTGTTAGACCCTCACTCCATTTTTTTAACTGTTGCTGTCAGTATCTAAGCAATAGCATCACAGAAGAATAGAATGGTTTGGGTTGGAAGGGACCAAAGCCTCCTGACACAGGCAGAGATGCCACCTACTAAATCAGGTTGCTCAGGGCCCCATCCAACCTGGCCTTGACCTGTTCCAGGGATGAGACATCCACAATGTCTTTGAGCAATTTCTCATTTACCTGCAGCTGTCCTTAAGCTCCTCTCTATGCACAGTGCTACCTCCCACCCTGTGCCTCGTTATTCCCTGAGGAAATGTTATGCTTTTTCCTTTATACCTGTTATTTGCAGTCTGGTAAGCTCTCCCTGGGAAAGAAGATTGCAGGCAAAACAGCAAAGCTGTTTTCTCAGGGACAATATTTGCTTTCTGGGAGCCAAGAATACCCCATGATGCCTCCAGGCCCAGCATCCTGGATGGCCTGGCCATGGATCCTATGAGACCACACTAGCCATAAAAGTGACAAGAACAGGGAAATTCTGGGGTTTTCATCAGAGGGTGGCTCAAGAATGAGACAGCTCTTTGTCTGATGGGTTTAGATAATTTCACAAACCTGCCAGCAACACCAAGTCCATGCTACAGCTGTGAGGGCTCAGACTCCTTTCCGCTCACTTCCTCTAGTTCCTGCCTTCCTTAGAAAGCACAACCATTACCCACAGCACATCTACAAATACAAAGCATGTGGATAGAAAGAAGAAGCTATGCCCCTAAAATCAAAATAGTTGGCATTTGCATATATCCACAATTCTCGGTGTTCTTTCTTGAAGCTGACAGCCAGATACTGTCAAAGCATGAAATCCACAGATTAAGAGTAAATCTACAGGTTAACACTGAATAAAATGTTTTCTTTCCTTGCTTTAATTTTTCCCTAAGAAAAGTTGCCTGAGTTACATTCTTGTTATCAGCTGTTTGAAAGAATTCTTTCAAACATGTTACCATATCCAGCTTTTGTGAGTGCCTGAACATTACAATGCTTAAGGAACAAACGCAGGGCATATTTTATATACATATTTTGCCTATCTTCCCTCACTCCATGCAGGCAATTTTTTTTTTAAGTAAATCGCTGTGAACTTCTGTGCTGGCTGGTAAGTCAGCAGCCAGGATAAAATATCGTATGGCTTGAAGTGCTTTGTCTTGCAGTTCTGGGTATAGTTCAAGAGGATGAGATAATTTCACCATTTTCATCATCCCACACACATTATACATACTGGGGATGACTTGAGCTGATGTAATGTAGTCCCACTGGCCTCATGCTGAGCTGCTAAACTCTTTCCACTGTGGTACCAATGTGTTGAATGGCTCCAGCTACAGCTGAATCCTAAGATATACTCCAGCATGCTGGTGTTATAGCAACACCCTCAGGCTGGGGACATTGGGCAGGACATCCTTGTTCTTTGTGCACTTGAGAGGTGCAGAGCCCAGACAGAGAGAATATTTCTGCCCTGGTCTCTATAGATGCAGTCTGAGGCATGATGGTGGTGTGCCATGGTCAGGGACAGTCTCTTGCCAAACATGCTGTTGCCTCTGCTACAATGTTTGCCTGATTCTAACACTGTATCAGTCTTGCACCGCTGCCTGGGTTTGCTCTGGGTTGTTAGCTTATTTGGGGAAGTACAATGGCTTTGGAGGCTTGGGGCCTCCTCCTTGTCTGATGTGTTTCCAGAGCTTAGTGTCAACACTTGCTGAAGAACAAGCAATTCATAGCTATTTTATACCCAGAAAAACAAGCAGCTCTTAACAGTGTAGAATAAACTTTGCACTCCTAAATCTCGCCTACATATTAATTACTCTCATAATCTCTGTTCAAAGCACAATTTAATGTTAAGATTCCTCTCTACCATTGACATCTAATCTTTCCTCTGCCTGATCTTAACATTGCCTAGCTTTATTAATCTGGGATAAACATTTTGTGTGTTCTGTGTGTCTGGCTTATCTTGGAGAGAATATCTGCTTTTAAGTTCAAGACATTTTAGAACTGACTTGTTTCTGAGAAGGGATTTAGAAAAGTTGTTTTGTCCATGTTAGGGAAAAAAAATGAAACAAACAAAATCTTGCATTTGAAAAGCTCTGCATTGGAGCAGAGACTTCGGATCTGGAGGCAGGGGTTGGCGAGGTAAGTAGTTTGTCAGTTATTCCCATAAAAGTGCTGTCCAAAGTTGATTGGCTCTCAGCAAAGCAGCATTTTAATTTTAAGCAGAGATTTCTGCAGTCTTCCCCAAAGACCTGCTGACTGCACCAGCTCAAGCCAGAGAAGCTCATCTGGAGGCAGAACAAGACCTTTCCCAGGGCTGCAGCTTCAGCATTTGAAATAAGAATGAAGGAAGAAAATTTCTCCCATCTGTGCTCCAAACATCGCAACTGCTGGGTCCAATCTGCCTAGAAAAGAGCAGTTTGTAGTCAAACAGAATAAAAATTAGTTTTGTTGGCATAAATTGGGCCAGGAGATGTAGGAAGGGGTGTGGACACTAAAATGGATAGAGGCTGGTAAGGAGAGGGTGCAGACACTAGCTGGGAAGATGATCCATGGCTAGGTGAGAAACTAGTGCTGCAGGAGGGAAAACAAGGCTTCATTCTCCATCAGCATAGTAAGGACTGAGGCCTTGTCTTCCCAGATATACTCATTTCCCTCTTCCAAACTCCTCTTGCGCTGTTAAGAGCTTCTCCTTGACTGCCTGGGACAGGGTGTATCACTGCTAAATGGTGAGAAATCCTTCCAATTGCCTTTAGCCCATGCTGGCAGCCCTCCCTCCAGGGCTCTGTGAAATGCTGCCAGATCAGAAGCTGATGGACGACAGCCAGCAGCCAGGGCTACCTGGAGTTTGTGATCCCTGGCATGTGTCAGCCTACCTACAGTCTGGAAACAGCTCCCTGTGCCAGCCAGGAGCCATCTGAAAATTGCTGCAGTTGCAAGTCTTCCAAAGTAATCTCTGCTATAATTTTCATGTCTACACAATAAATGGTAATATCCTACTTTTATTTCTGTTGTGCTCCTCATAAGTAATTTTCTTGCAGGCTTGCATAGGGATTTGACCAAATAGATACTCCAGACAATTAAAAATGTGTATTCATGAGTATTTAAATACATTGAAATAACCTGTTTTCTCCATGACTCTAGTGTTCATTTAAGAAGTACAGACTTGAGAGACCTCAACTCTCTTTCTAGGGACCAGGCTTTTCAGTGTACAGTCCCAGTAAGAGGGCACTGTGGTTTCAGAGAAGCTGGTTGCAAAGGACAAGATCTTCTGTATTTCTCCGGTACAGTAGCACAAGACAGACATGAGGCAAGAATTAAAGTTATGCAGAAGTGACTACAGACATGACAGCTGTTAACTTAGATAAAATGTCTTGATGTTTGCTAATTTCAGATCAAAATATGTAACAAGATTTTCTGGATGAGTCAGATGGAGGTAAAAGACGTTGGTCTTATCTCAAAGTATTTTATGCATTCTGGTTAAAAAATGCTTCCCAGTAACACCTCTATAAAATCCACAATAGGATGAACTTTAGAGCCTTCCTTCAAGGTGCAAGGATGTTTCACTATGTGAAAATCAAACTGAGTCTATTAAAAATGTTTTTTATTATTTCTGTTAAATATGACACCTATTCCCCTATATATGGGAAAATATTTCTCATAAACATCTTTGATTTTACAACCATGTGAAACCTCAGTTAAATTCAGCATGGATGCTCTGATGCCAGGAAATGTCACTTCTCTGAAAGAGATTATGTTGGGAAGGGACCTCTGGAGGTCATCTGATCCAGTGCCCATGCTCATGCAGGACTCTGTCCACTCATATTCTAAACATCTCCAAGTCTGCAGATTCTACAACTTCTCTGGGAAACCTGTTCCAGGGCTCAGTCACCCTCATACTAAAGTGTTCCCTTATGTTCAGACAGGACCTCTTGTGATTCCATTTGTGCCCATTGTCTCTGGTCCTGTCACTGGGCACATTGAGAAAAGTCTGTCTCCATCTTCTTTACTACCCCCTCAGATATTTATATATATGGATGAGCCTTCTGTTCAAGCTGAACAGTCACAACTGTCTCAGCCCCTCCTCATCTATTAGCTGCTCCACATCCCTGACCACATTAGTGAGTCTTCACCAGTCTCCCTCCAGTATATTCATGTCTCTCTTGTACTGGACAGCTCCAGTCTGAAGCCCACATTCTGGGTACGGCATTGCCAGTGGTTCACAGAGGGAGACGATCACATCCCTTGACCTGCTGGTAATGTTCCTCCTCTTCCACTGTCATAAAATATGAAGATGGACAGTTGTCACTATTGCTATAGCTGATCACATGGTAGCCAGCAGGGCATCCTATCCTGTACGCTGGCAGGTTACAGTCTGGCCTTTGGGACACCCCACACACCAGAGGAGAATGTATGTAATAGGTACATTGAGTAGCCTCTGTTTAAATGCATCTGCCAAATAACCCCCACCATGGCATAGTGCAGTGACACCACCAGCACAAGTCATGATCAGCTGGAGCAACTGAAATACAAAATGCTTTTGGCATAGAGTTCTTAGATTCACTCCTTGCTTTTACTGGACAGATTTTTTTTTTCAACTTGCTGTGGTCTCTGCCAGCCTGAACCTATGACAAGCAATATTTTTCCTCTCCTCTTTGAATGACCCAAGTGAGGGATGCTGTGAGCAAAAGCTAATGGACTGAAGCTGATGTGAGCCAAGAAGAAAGACTCTCCAATTGCAGAAAAAAAAGCTTTTCTGTAATGAGGAAATTATACCCTTTGCACAAATATCTGCATAAATGATTTTGTTTATTGCCCACTTAAGCCAGCATGGTAACATCCTCATATTTTAGGTTGCTTTTTCATGTGATGGGGTGATGGCATTTGGAAAATTCATTATTAAAATTATTTAAAATTATTATAACATTAAATATTATTATAAATATATTAAAAACACCACATTTCCCCTCCTCCCAGACACTTCACATCTTCCTGTGCTTCCCTTGTTTTGAGAGGCAGACCTGTCTGAGGAAGCTTCTCCACTTTGCATTTACCCATGGAGAAAGACGACTGACAGAGCAGGACTCATGCTCCTGTCTAACCAATTGGAAGTGATCCCATAATCCCTTAAAGGGATTTCCTTCTCTCTTCAGGCCAGCTCAGTCCTTGCTGTTGAGGTGCCCACAATACAGCCTCTCATGATAAACTAGTTCTTGCCATTAATATAAATGCCCTCCAATGAAAATTGATGCAATACACACCACACAATGCCATAGTACAGATGGGGTTTTATTTTTCCTCCATAGGGCTAGATCTAGTCTTTTGTCCTGGTAATATCTGTATTATTCATTTCCTGCAGTAACCAAAAGAGCAGGACCTGTTGTGTCTGTGATTCTGAAATCTAGCCACTTCATTTAACACTGCAAGGAGGAAGATTTTTGATAAGGAGGACCCTAAGACCTCTGGGTTTAATTGCAATCCAGGGGTTGCTTATATATAAAATACAGGGGTTGCTGCCCCAAATCCATACCATGAGCACATGAATGCTTTCCTCATGCTGAACAGGAGAGCCATCAATGAAGGCTGGGTGAGAGTGGGCACCTTCACTTTGCATGGTTGTCAGAGCTGAAATTTTGGCGTAACAGAGCCCCACCTCAAACCGAAATCACCTGAAATACTGAATTATGTGTGGAGGCTGCAAACCTGTCCCCTGTCATCAAACAAATGAAATTACTCACTATCTGGGTGTTACACAGCAGGCTTCTCAGAGGGCTGCTTTTAGTGCACGAGTCACATTGTAAGACACTGAGATCACAGGATCAGACTCTGAGGTCTATCACATGAAGTCTCCTAGACTAGACCATGAGGTTGTGTAAGTCCAGGGCACTCCACTGGGGGAAATTAAATCTCCCTGCCTAGAGCCATCTCAAAATCTGAGAGGACAGCTCTGCAGCACTCAGCACATAATAGTTCAGGGGTAGGACATATAACACAATAGTACACCTGGCTATAAAGCTGCAGTTACTTTCTTGCTTCTTGACACATGCCCAGAAACAATACTGATGGCCCCTGAGCCGGGTCAGCCACACTTTTCCATGCTCCTGAAGGCAGGCAATGCACAGCAGCAGCCCAGACAGCTGGAGGCAGCTCTCACAGGTGCCTTGTGACAGCCACATGTACCCAGCCATGCCCCAGGGAGGCAATGGGGATGTGCTATGCACCAGACCCCACGCCAGCCCTTGCACTGCTGCACACACACACCTGCACACACAAGGAAGGCAGCAGAGTTTCTGTCAAACCTGCCCCAACAGTTCTGCATCGCTCAGGAATCCCCATCACCTTTAAATGCAGCGAATGCCACTCAGAGGCCAAGTATTCATTTTGGTAGGGATAATTTTCATCAGTGAGGACAACAAATCTCATCTGGAAAAACCTTCTCCTTGTCACTGTGCCTGCAGGTCATTTGGGCAATGGCAGTCTCCATGAGGGAAAGAAATGTGTCATTTCTCATGGAGTACCTTCAGGGCTTAGCAGACCTACAGGCATAGGGCACATGCTGAATGCACCAACCTTCCCAGCCCTTCAGCCCCAAGGAGCATTTCTCTGTGTACTGCTCCCTGGACTCACAGATCACCTCTGGTCCCTAAACTCTCCCTGCTGTCTTCATTGGAAGGACAAAAAGAAATACTCTGGGGATCAGCACACTTCAAAAATAGAAGTGGCCAATAAAAGACTACTCAAATAATCATCACTGTGCAGATCTTAAAAATTATACCCAGGCATCATATGCACCATGAGAGTAGAGGAAGGATGATCTTTCCTGAATTTGGCCTTTTTTTGTGAATAGGGGATTTCTTCCACCCCCAGGAGACAGGGGAAAGGTGATTGCTGAAGCTACAACCACACCACAGTGTAAAATAGGTCAGAGACTGTCCTCCAGTCCCGAGGCATGTCTTCATGAATGAATTGCTGAAATTTCTGGCCCTGCTTCCACTCCCCACTTCGTAAGATATCCACATCCAAACTGCTCCCTGCGAAGAGCCTGTTAGATATAATCCTGGGAGACTGAGAGCTTGCACAGATGGAAGGAAGTGTGTGGGCAGACATGGAGTCAAAGCTTTGACATGTGCCCTGCCCCTGCCTCCTGAAGAAGACATGGCTGTGACTCTCTCTCCCAGACTTGGGACTAGCAGAGGCATTGCATGCCTTATTCAACCACTCTACTCTGCATTCTCCAACAGATTTGGATACCTGGTGCAGTCATCCCAAGCTTATAAGACCAATGCAGTGGTTTTTTATCCACATGATTACCCCAACATTTCTCCATGATCCACAGGGGATTGGGGCAGAAGTTTCATTCAGGTGGGTGAAATCTGCTGTGATCCTGCAGCCCTCTTACAGGGGCTTTAGGTCCTGTTGTATTTTTATGAAAGAAGGGATAAAAAATTAATTAAAAAGAAAAATTTTCATATTTTTCATCACATCCAAAACTCCCAAGAAACATTTTCCTAGAATCTAAAGAAAAAATAAAGTGTAAAAGGTTATAAGCCTTTAAATCTGAGTTTGGACTGTAAGGAGGCCAAAAGTTAGCTAGACTGGAGTAGTTGGGAAGCCCTGCAGCCCACAGAGAAAAGAGCACAAAGCTCCCATTCCCTCTACTGTACCAGAGCTGCCTTCTGACACTGTTTTCGGGAACTTGCCAGCTCATTTTCTAACTTGTTTGTGAGACATCAACAGCCTCAAATTACAGCAGTCTGAACAGCCCAGTAAATATTTACACAAACCTGCTGCTGATGGTTTGAGCTGACATGCGTTACCTTTTGTGTTGGGGGAAGGCTATATTTACAGCCAACCAGCTAATGAACGTGATCCCAGCCATGGTTTAATACAGATGGCTCTTTCAGCATTTGCGGCTTTCAAGTTACAGAGAGCCCAAACTTCAATAGCCTTCGTTAGAAGGCTCCGTCTCAGCTCTCTCCGTTTTGTTTACAACCAGTCTCTCTTTATGCAGTCAAGAGTTGACTAATGTTCAGCTGTTTGCAGCCAGCAATGCGGCTGTGTAGGCTTGTTTCTTGTCTTTTTTTCTTTCTTTTTTCCTTTTTTTTTTTTTCCTTTTGACACTGATGGCTTTTATTTTAAACTGACAATGGATGCAATTTCTGCAATGTAGATTCATTTTTGCTCGGGTGGCATTTCTTCAGGCTGTCTCACAGGGTTGGAGCCTGGTGTGGAGGGAGTGTGGAAGGGGACAGGAAACCATGCCCAGACCTGGACTCTGGCTGTGGGGCTTGGTAGAGGACAGGAATCCATCCCTTTCCAGGGTCATCCCTTAGAGACACATTTATCGACACCCAGGTCTCACTGGCCGCTCTGGTTGGATTCCAGACTGCTCTAAGGAAGATGACTAAGAAACTTGTAGTTTATGCAATCAGTATTTATTGTAACAGCCCACTTTTTATATCTTCTTTTTTAGCCATAACCTCAACCATTGGCTGAAAATATCTCAGTTTTTTTGCAGCTCTACATCAAAGAAATATTTTAGATTAATGAGATAGGAAAATAGGACAATGAGGAAACTAATAAAGTAAATTTAGACTGCTGTTCTGACAATTATTTCACATTGGTTGGTTATGATAGAAGCACAGATAATCTTTCTCTTTACTGTCAACAGACTTAAAAACCCCAGACTCTAAGAAACTGACTGATTCAAGACTACTTATACTTAGTGAGTCAATATTCCCCAGTAGCAGACAGTCTGAAAAATGCTCTGTGGTTGAGATGAACTAATTTTAGACTGCATAATGCCACAGTTTAAACCTACACTACTCTAAAACTAAATGCAGGTGAGGAATTCTGAGTGATGAGGCATAGCTGGTTTTAGAAAAATTTCTTGTACTGGGCAAATATCTTATGGGTTAGTAGAATCTAATGTGTCAGACAAAATCCCACGAAACCAAAGATGAACTCCAGTTTTCAAGTCACTGCACTCATATGGAGATCTATCCTGACAGCAGGTCTGACAAAGAACAGAAAATCTATTTGGTCAAATATCTCTCCTGAGAAAGAAAAAAGGTACCAGTCTCCTGAAAATATCTGACCTTTGCAAGGTTGGCCTTGGAGGTTTCCTCACACATCTGGTGAAAATACAATAAAAACATAGTTCAGAGAGATTTATGGCTGAATATAGCTGATCTGAAATCATTAATGGAAAAGAAGGTCATATTTTCAGAAGAAGAAATGGCCAATTCTCAAATGATGGGCTGCTCTTCACCTCCAAAACAAGAAGTTCTTCCCATTGAAAGAGTCACCATTTCACTGCTATCATTGAATGAAAACACCTGATATTCCCTGGTGGAGCAGAATCCCACAGTATTGGCAACTGCTCTTGAGTTTTGAAATAAAGACAGGTGACAAGGCAGGTGACAAGGCAGGTGACAAAAGCTGGAGTAGGAGCTTGATCTCAATCTGCCCTTTCTGCTAAAGGTCAGGCCTATTCTTTTAAGCCCCATGCTGGACCAGACTCCACTATTTATACTGAACATTCAATCTCTTCCTGGACTGGTTACACAGAATGAGTATTACACCTCATGGAAGCAACATCATTTAGTTAAATGCTTCCTGAGAAGAAAAGCCTTGGAAACAACAGAGTTGCTCAGTAGTATTTTGACAAAACATTTGTTACCAGAACACAGTCTGTTAAGAGCTGTTCGCAGAATAAGAGAGTTGCTGCCAAATATCCTAAAACAAAACTTTTAGGGGGAATTTTTGTTTTTAAATAAACATATTTTGAGTGAGATCTGGAGTTTCAGATTCTGGTAAGAAGGAAAAAGGCTGATTAAAATAAAATATTACCAAATGTTGTAAGGAAATTATTTGTTCCAAATAGACCTAGTTGTTTCTTCCCATCTTTTCTGGCTCATGACTGTTCAGCTTCTTCTTTTCATTCACTTTGGTTAGGAAACACCAGATCTTGAGATCTGTCACAGAATAAGAAGCATGTCTTTGGGCCAGGCCTCCTGCAGCTACGTGTGCCTATGTAGAGACTGCCTGCTTCACATTTCCCACTGTCCTGTGTGTGTTGTTTGTCTGCTTCAATTATAAATACTCCAGGATAGGCAGCTTATTGCTATATACATCTGTCAGGCACCTGCCACACTCTTCCTTGCCTCTGGATGTTCTACCACAACAATAATTACTCAATGATACATGAGAATGAAGTACCTCTGAAAGGAAAGTATGTGGTCCTAGGAGACCTATGCTCATGTCTGTTCGCCAAAAGGAATTGGTTCCTGAGTTTGTAGAGGAGATGTAATTGTGGCTGCTTATCCAAATTTGGGATGGATGCAGGAATATCCTGTGAGAAGGCTTCAAAATATTTTTGAATGATTGCAACCAACTAGTGTAGGTGGTGCTAGGGAGAGAAGAACAGGACTATGGTGAGCAGGCAGGACTGCACTAGAAGATGATCTTTCAGCCTTTCTCATTGCACTGTTATTTTCCCTTTTTGGTTGGTGGCATAGCTGATTGAGAATTTCCCACTTTTATTTTCTGCAGAAATATCCCATTTTGTGAAATCTCTAATTTGCTGACTGTCTCCCACTACTAGGGTTTGTACAGAGGGTCTGTGGGCACTTCTTATGAGATAACATCACTCCCTGAACTCTTCCTGGCACTTGTTGGCCTGCTTGTTGGCCACCCAGGCAGGCTACAACATGCATGGGAATTTTGGACCTGAGTGTTTATCTGGGCTGTACTCAGACATGTCACTCAGACGTATTGATTTTAGAATTACTGAAGAAACTGCTTGTGATCTGGAAAGTCCCCTCTCAGTCTTCGGGAAGAGCCCTTCCCAAGCAGTTCGTGGCATGAAAACAAATAGAAATTTCCTGGGTTCAGACTATTCTAATACCTCATTCTAATGACAATGCACTAGTTCTTCATGTGTCTCTTGAAGTGGTCAAAGGTCATAAAGGGGGAAATGTATCTCCTCCAAGGACATGTGCAAGGTCCAACCTCAACCAGCATAAGTTTGCTGTGGAAGCCATAAGCTCCTTCTGCTCCCATTCAATTGTTGCTCTGGAGGAACCGGGACCCAAACTTGTTGTACTGGGGCTATTCTGTTAGCCAGGTCTGGAAAAGGAAAAGGAAAAGGGGAAGAAATCCGAGCCTAAAACAGTCCTAAGAGCACTACTGAACCAGGTGAAAGTCCAGTCTGTACCACACAAAAGAAATCAGGAAGGAAGGACCTGGAAACTGAGTATCGCACTTTTTCCATGAACAGAATTAAAAGTTTATGCAGGGATATCATTACTACTACTTATGGTTGCAGTTGTTCAGCATATTATAAAAACTTGTGGAATAATCTAGGATGGAAGAATTCTGCTCATAGTGTAAACCAAAAAAATAACTCATATTAAAAAATGCATTGACACAAAGATAAAACTTATGCAAGGATAGAGTGGGCTGTTGATACATGTTTCTCTATAAATACAGCAGCATCACATAACATTCAGGAATATTTTTGACATTTGATTTTATTCTTTCACAAAATCTCCTTCCACAGAATTTGGACAGAACTGCTCCAAATTTTTTATCAACTCTTTAATCCATCTTCATGACCATGTACAAAATAAGCCACTGAAGAGGGAATGTACTGAACCACAGTGATGACAATTCTGCTTGGCTGAGCTGAAATGGACAACATGCGTGTCCCAGATGGCTTCAAAAAGAATACATTCTGATTAAGGAGCAGTGGGAACATTTTTCCAAGTACATTTGGGTGCCTTTTATAAATTTATAAGGCAGATGCTTCTCCTTAAAAGCATCTGCCTCACAGACCCTTTTTTCCCCTCTACTCAGATGTATAGGGATTGAACTTCTGTGAAATGGTGAGTCCATTGCAGTTTCATGTACATGCTAAGCCCAGTTTTGCCACCTTCACAATGAATGATACCCTCGTTGAAGAGCTTAAAGGGGAGGGGGTTGGGTCCTCACCTCACAGAGGATCTGGGAATGGGAAGATTCCGGAAAAGAGTGAGATCTGATGGGAAGGACTCTCTTGTATTCATACGCAGTACCTAGAGTCCATCAGTGAACAGAAGAGGGACTGTTTGAAATTCTCCACCACTGTTGCAGGACTGCTGTTTGGCATTTTATGAGATCCATTATCTTCTTCTGTATTTAATCAGGCTGTGTTCTTCTCTGAGATTAAGTAACCAATCACCTACACAGCTAACTAGCTCGTGAAATGTGTGGGCCACTAACACCACTGCAGAGTGTCTAGAGAAAGGTCTGCTGTGCAGCCACAAGCACCCTGTTGAGATCAATTCCAGCACACAGACCACAAGACTGGAGCGGTTCCTCAGGGCCTTCTTGGTACACTGGCCTTGAGGGAACCTCTAAGTAGTGATAGAAAGCCAAGGCAGACTTATGAAAAAACTTAACTTGTCCACAGCACAGTGCATTTATAGTTGCTCAAAACACATAAATGTTGCTGTCTCTGTTTTCCTTGGATACATCAACTTTTTATTGTCTGGGGATTTACACTGCAGTGTAATGCAATGCATTGTGAGCCCTGCAGGATCAGGGTGCAGTGCAGGAGGTCAGAGGGAATAAGCTTGTAGCAATAACCATGGGATAAGCAACTCTACAACTCCCCATTTTACAGCCCAAAGCAGCAACACAGCTCTTACTGGTGATGGAAAAGCAATGTTTAGGTCCTCCTTTGGGTGCCAGAGCAGTTCTGTTGGGGCAGAACTTGCTAAGTGAGGAAACTTCTCATCCCTGGGGATCCTATCTACAGCCACCCTCACTGGGCTAGCCAAGGAACTGGCAAGCGGTGTGAGAGCATCACAGGAGTCAGCATCACAGCACAAGTAACTTAACCCAAGGTGTTGGGAACCAAATCACCAAGAGTGCAGGGTCACAGAGCAGATCAGTTTGGAAGATGGGTTAAAGATCTCCTGTTCTGCCCACCAAGTCACATTACCTTGCAATTTGTGTGCTTCAGCTGAGCAGAGACAGCTCTCACGGCCCATCACTATCAGTGCAGAGTGCAGCAGCCTTTCATCTGAAGAATGTGGCTCTGCTTGCTGAGACTACTGAGGACTCAGTAGTCTGGGAACCAAGACTCAGTGACAACAGCTTCCCGCAGACACTTGTCAGGCACAGGCACATTTCTGTGTATTTATGGACACTTACTCTGGATCTCTTCTGAGGAAGGACCCAGAACTGTTGTGGCAGAGACACTAAGTGTTTGGCAGAGTGCACTGGAAAGAGGGAAATAGTGTTTGCCAGTGCCCAGCTTTGCCCTAGCTGCAGCAATTTAACAAACGTTCCTGTTTTGAACATCAGGCACGCTCACAGAGACTCTTGTACTCTTGGATTTCAAATAGACTAGGAGCATCAACTGTCTCAAAAGAAGAAATTACTGTAAACATAATAGCCTTTCTGCTCTAAAAGTCACACAGAAAACCATGCAAGCATCTGTATTTAATCTGCACATCAGTCTGACAGACTGATTAAAATAACCCAAAACATAAAATGAATAACATTGCTTTGCCTGAAGAATATTCATTTGATCAAAGAGTGGATTTTTAAGTCAAGTGCAGGGATCAAATGGTACCAAATTCCAGCGTACAACTGGCAGATTGGTGATCCAGTTTTACTTCTGAAATTCCTTTTCCAGTCCTACTACCCACCTAGCAAAAAAAAAGTGCTGTTCCTCTCAGTGTTTTCTTCACTCATAAGAGAGCAAATTTAGCCATTTGATCCCAACTCAGGGCTACTGGGCTCATTCCCATTTCTGCAGAGACCTCCCCTGTGAGTTTACATGTTCCAGTTGGGCTCTGCAGCTGCTGGAGATGGTGCCCCACCACAGTGCCATGCCGTACTTTGGAAAGTCTATGTCTTGTTAGGAAGCAGTGGGGCTCATGGATGCTGGTGTAGCATTCCCTGTGCCCTGTGGTCCTGTCTCCAGTTTCTCTGTGCTATAGAGACAACACAGGTCAGAGGGGTGTTCCTCAGAACAAGGTACAGCTACACAGGAGAGCAAACTCATGACTTCACTCTCAACAGCACTGTTTCTTACATGTAAAAAAGAGATGTATTTATTCTTCTGTGTCCCAAGGTGCCTCCAGGACTTTTCCTGAGGTGTTTTTTGGCTCTGAATGAACTGTTCCTGAATGATCCATTAAAAAAGGACACATGTACCTGTGGAAGCTCCCACTGTTCATGTTTTCTAGCCAAGGCTGATGGTTGCTTATAATGGCTGCCTATAGGATATGGCAAAACTCTTCCCAGAAAAATATTCCTTGCCTTTCCCAGCCTTTTATCCTTGGCTTACCACTAACTCTTACAATGCATGAATTCCAGTTAGAGGTGAGTGTTTGCCTTTCAATCTAAGAGGAAGTACTACTACCTGCTGCCTTAAAGATAGCAGTGTGTGCTGTTGGTAGGACATCTTGCAGCTGTCTGTGGTTTTTGGTAGATGCAGAAAGCCTGGAGGCACATTCAGCCTGCTGTGACAGCTGGCAGTTACTTTTGTCCTCCTGGACAAGACAAATGTTGTTTTTCTTTTAGTTTTTTTTTTATTTTTAAGAATGGGGAGGAGGTAGGGGTGCCTCCTGCAGTTTTTTTAGATAGTTGAATTTTACACACTTGAAGCAAGAAAGTCTGTTTATGTTGCAGTTCCACTTCTTACAGCCCTATCCCAGACTTACTCCTGTTGCCTCACCATGTGCTGTTGTTTTACTGGCCCCCTCCAAGTTAAGACAACCTCTGAGGAACTGACCTCAACAAGTGATTGCAAGGAGGTCACTACTTTTCTCTGCTACTTTCAGTCTCACCTCTCCATAAAATACAACCTCTGCTGTTTCCTTCATCAAAAAACAAACTCCTTAGGACAGGAACAGACTCGTATTCTTTGCACAGCATTGGGCAACACAAGATCAGGGCCACCTGGGACAGCTGTCTGCAGCACAACACAAATAATGGAGATTTCACTACAAGGGCAAGAGGGCAGAATTTTCCTCTGAGCATTCAGGATCTCTAGTCTGGTGTTGAAGCACCCAGCAAGCAGCAGAAAGCTGTGGACAATGCGATTAATCTAGTTTCCTCTGAGGATAAGACTGCTGCCATGGATGATGGGAGTGGGAGTTTGAACTTGCTGAGTTCAGGGGATTCCCTTCCCTTCTTAGGTCTCTTTTGTCTAGGTGGCAGCAGCAAATTTTTATGAATTGGAAAAGTCTCAGGGCAGCCCAGTTTCCAGCTCCTGCCTTCCCTGAGGCTTAGTGTATAAGAGGTCACAGAGGGGAGGGGAGGGGAGGGGAGGGTGCCATGGGCTGCTGACACAGAAAACGCTGCAAATTTCCACCGCCCAGGACTCGCCAAAAGGAACTGCTTGAATCAGGAAGTTGGGCAATGCATGGAAACACTTCTCCTCACTCCACACTTCTGAATAGAGTTGCCACAACTCTTTATTTTTAAACTCCTTTGCTTTCTCCCTGCTCTGTCCAAGACGTCTCTTCCTTTCCAGAAGAGAATTAGCAATGCATATGGGAACTCCACAACCTTGAAGCTGTGAGAACTGGCTGAATTCAGGAAAGTCAGTAATTTCTCTCCTGCAGGATGCAGAGAGCTGAGAACTGAGCCCCCAGGTACTGCTCAGGGGCCTTCCCAAAACAGAGGTGCTGTTCCCAACCCGTATAAGAGCTACTCACCGGGAACAGTCGTAGCCGTATAAAGCCGCTGGTCATTAATAATGAGAGTGAGCTGTTTCATGCCAACTTCAAACATTTGTCCTCCATCTGATCTGGAACTAAAGCAGTATCTTTCCCAAGTGTCTGAGGCAGAGGGTATAAGGAAGGGTTTGGTCAAAGCTGCAAAAACCCACATTCAAATTCCTGTGCTGCTGGCTCGGGGACAAAGTGTCTTTCTCTTAAATTACTCCTGACTGGAGAAATCAAGGACTTCTACCTGGACTTCCCACTACCACCATCAGCATCATAACCAATCACAAGCAAGCAAAGTGAGAGGCTTCCTTTTCCTCCCTGTCACCACGAGAGTCACAGCATCTCATAGCTAGAAGGATGGGGAAATTCTCATCTGAAAGTATTCTACAGATTAGGAAAGACAAGAGGTTGAAAACTGAAAGCTGAACCTGAGCCTTCTTGGTTTGTTGTGTCGTACTGGATGTCTCCTCATGGAAGAGTGGAGGACAGCATGCTTCCATTCCTGGGAGAAAACATGGAATAAAAAAACAGCATTATTGATTATTTTCAAGAGCATCAGCTAGAAAGGCTTGAAAGAGAGCATAGATTTTATCTTCCTCCAAACTTCTTTGAATCTCTCCTACCCCTCTTTCTTTCCAGACCTCAGTTCCTGCCCTCCAGAACATCCTAAGCAAACAACTGAGATTTCCTGTGCAGTGACTCACGGGATGGAGCACAATAGGGAATACAAAGCAATGATGAGGAAATGCTTCATGTAAGATGGGGGAAAGAGGGAAGCAGGACAAAAGTGAATGGAAGGTAGAAAGAAAAGCATCAAGTAATATAGAGAAACTCTGACTCAACTGGAGACTGAACAGAAGAGGTTGCAAAGAAATAATAACTGAAAGCAATGGAAATGCATTAGGAAGTGTTGAAGGGCTGCAATGGAGTGACAGAGGAGAGTGGGAGAGCAGTTATACAATGTTGTGAGGTCATTGCAGGCACAGGACGAGGTCACTCAGGGCAGAGACAGGTGCAGATGAGCAGATGAGCAATGGCCAGGGTAGCAGGGCAGCCAGCAGGCAGAAAGGCAGAGCTGCTCACTGGATGGATTGAAGGATCAGGGAGCTTCCTTGGTAGGGAGTTGGCTGAGCACTCCCCTTAACAAGGATGCATATCTTTTTCTGAATGCTTTCAAAAGTAGTGATTCAACTTCAGGCAATGATGAGTGTTGTAAGAGAAAGATATCAGAACCCAGAGAAACAGAGCTGCATCCAGCAAAGAAGTCAAAGCACGCCATGTGAAGATAGCTCTCCTTTGCCATATGTGTTACACAGTTATTTACACCTGTTCAAAGGGGCAGC
The DNA here is from genome assembly GCF_017590135.1 of Pyrgilauda ruficollis. Classification (NCBI taxonomy): domain Eukaryota; kingdom Metazoa; phylum Chordata; class Aves; order Passeriformes; family Passeridae; genus Pyrgilauda; species Pyrgilauda ruficollis. Next base: position 1,471,676 of record NW_024508213.1, on the reverse strand, counting down.
AAATATTGCCAAAATCAAACAGCACTTTAGACTGGTAGCATTTTATGTACGTCCCACTTAGCCATTTTGACCTAGCACTGATGACAACCCCATCAACCTTGCACAACAGAGGATTAGAAGACCCCTGTTGGTTCCCAAAGCTGAGTCTCCCCAAGACAAGAGCCCTCCTGATATGCCTGCACATGAGATAGGAGCATTTTTTGTAGTCAGGAAAAGCAATGACCCATTTAACACCACTTGGTGCTGGCCAAGGAGCAGTGAGCTGGACAGTGTGCTGTTCTGCCCAGCACGGCTTCCCAGCCCACAGCCGTCACACTCTGTGTATCTGTGTGCTTTGTCTGCCACGTGTCTGGGTGCCAACAGCCAGACCCTCAGCCACAGCAAATCAGTTCTGTTTTGCTGAAATCCACCAGCCTAGGGAGCTATTCCAGCTCACCCAGGATGAGGCCTCTGGAGCACGGAGAGGAAGGGCTGTCTTTGTTCCCTATCTATGTCCTGATTAGTACACTCTGACCTGGCCTCTGACTTGGTCTCAAAACACAGATGAAGTACAAATAATAGTGTTCCTGGACTGGTTATCAGCAGCTCACTCAGGGATGCACAAGTCTTTTGCCCTCTTGCTTTAAACCAAATGTGTGTCAAGCAGGGATCGCCCTGGGATAACTCCAGTGTTGCTGCTACTGTGCTAATGTACAGTGCTGCAATACAGCCACAGTCACTCCAGCCCCATTATCACCAAAAAAAAAAAAACAACTCCACACAATTTCAATCCCACCATGGGAATAAGTAACAGAATAAACCCAAGGAAAAGAACATCTTGTAGAAAAAAAGCAAAAATAATTAAAGTCCAGAACATCAAACTTTCTAAATTATCTGTTTCTCATTCATCATTCTATAAAAACACAAACACAAAAACTATCATTTGTTGAATTTTGGCAAATTACTGTATTTGTAGATTTGGACTTTTAAACCCAGATTTTCTGCATTTTTTTTTAATACCTAGTTTGTACCAAGGTAAGTCCATTGACACACAGGGAGCTGCTGTCAGGACACCTGAAGTAGTCACCACATCCTTCTGGATCACCCAATGTGATGCTCACTTTTGTATCCAGGCAGTGGCACAGCAAGAATCAGAAAGTGTGTAAATCTAGAGCTGCAGCCAATAAGGCTGGCTTCAACTCACCCACCTTTGCCTTTTTTCTGGCACTGGGACTGTCCTCTAATTGCCCTCAGGGCAATGGTCTGTTCCTCAGCAAGCCTCCACTCAGGCCCCACAGGGACTTTGCAACCTTCTGCGCAAGACCTGATCCCTTCACTTCTGTTTGGAGAGCATGGGCTTTCCACAAGGCCAAAACAGAAAAAAAGGACAGAAGAGTCCAAGCAGAACTGTGTTTAAGTGATAAGTCTGTCTCCATATTGCTCCAAGTGAAGGTATTTGGAGCTAGGACTTGTGGTTCAAGCCCATCTCTAATTCCTCTAAAAATACGTGACACAATCCTATGAGTCTTTCATGCTAAACACCACTCTCAGAGCTTTCATTTAATGGCTTTTCTTTCCTCCTCACAACTCCCTCTCATCTCTGCAGCTTTTCACTGTGCAGTGCTAGAGTCATAAAGATCGTACTATAAAGGCCCCCCAGTTTTTATCTTGCATATCAAGACATCGTGATTCAAATGTTACAGCACTGCAACACAAATGTAACATCAATGTACATCCCATAACAGGCCCTAATCCATCCCAGATTTGGTTCAGTGCTCACTTGCTCAGATCTCCCTGGACCACACATCGTGTGCCACTGTTTGTGTTCAGCATAAACAAAGCATCAGTGTGGAAATCTCATCAGCACAATAACAGTATGGTCAGATCAAGAGGAGCTAGCAGGAAGCCACTCTGTATCTTTCCAGAAGACTCGCCAATGAGAGTGTTTTATGCTCATGATACCTTCCTCAGAGGCACTGGTGCTTCAGTTTGCAAAGGCATTGGCTGCACCCGCCCAGGGCAGCCCAAGCACACTGCACAGCAGGAGTTGTATTCCCAGCCACCAACAAGGGATGCCTGGTCTTGCATGGAGTGGCCAGGGTATGGGAGAGCTCACAGGCTGGGCCTGAGCTGATCTGACTGCTGCTTCAGCCACCTGAGAGCCCAGAGCTGGAGTCATCCCTGGAGAGCAGCCTCAGGGGCCAGCACCACCTTCCTAGGAATGTGCCAGGCACCATCCATTCATCTGCCACCTGACCCCTTTTCCAGTTTGTTGCTAAATTGTCCTTTTGACAGGAGAGAGTTGTGAGCCATTCCCAGCTGAGCTCTTTCTTCTCCTTACCTCCTTTGTTGATCGTAGGAAAACCAATAACAGTCAGCACATCCTCTCCTGCATTTTCAGGCATTGTTCATTTTACTGCTCATTTTACTTTCTGTGCAAAATATTGCAAAGACAAAAAGAACATCAGGTCTATATTAATATTTACATCAATAAATATTGCAGAGCAGGGAAATAAAATTAAAAAAAAACAAAACAACAAACCCTCCATCTTGATCACAGCTGCTGTGAAAGCCACTCAGCAGTGCTGGAAAGCTTCCTCCCATCCGAGTATTGATTGCTGGAAACATTCCCTGCTCATGACATTCATTTAAAGGGCAAATGCTTTGAAAATACAATAGAGTGAACAATTTTTCTTTCTTTCCTTCATCCTCCTTTTGCACTAAATGGAGTTTGACAGATTTTTTTTAATTAAACAACATCAAGTCCACAGTATAGCTATATGTTGCAATATGTGGTTATATATTTGTCCTGCCGTGCAGATTTAGTGCTCAGACAATACTCAATATCACTAAAATTAATCCAGAGCAACCACATCATTCTCCTGTGGCTTTGAGATGACCCTGTATGTGGTTTGACCATCTAATTAGAGAAGCAAACCATATGTGTGAGCAAAAACATGCTGAATCAGGGAGGCTTATGTTATTGTTAGGAATACAAAATTGTGTTGTGGAAATACAGCCTGGAGACCCTCATTCCCTCTTGGTAGTTCCTATGCACTTGCATAACTTTTTTTCTCAAAACACTGTGTGATTCCAAAGACTCCAGAAGCTTTGGGACAAACATGGACTTGCTGATGATGGTTGGCTGATGTTGGCTGGCTGATGTTGGCTTTGCATGATGTTGCAGACATCATGCAAAGCCAGCTGTTTTTCACACAAAACTGGATAGAACAAGCAAAGTTTACCTGATGTTAGATATTCTCAGAATAACTACATTTTGTTCAAAGTGTAGTTGTTCATGTGATAAGTTGATTGTCTGTGTTTAAACTTGAGGTTCACTTGCAAACAATGCAGAGTGAGACCCCCAAAGTGAATGATCACACATATTGGTGGACAACACTTGGGCATGGGATGTCAGAGTGGGAGAACTCCGTCCTTATGGACAAAAATCCATGAAACCCATCAAGGTATCCATCAGGTACAATTGCCTGGGATGCTGCACAAGGAGAACCGCCTGCTGTATTGGCAGTAAGAGCTGAAAAGAGCATTCCTGGTCCACCGGGAACATCTGGCGTGTCAATTAGCAGCAGCATTTGGGCTTGCCGAATATTACTGCGTGTATGCAATTGCCTGTGGAGAAGGAGGAGAGCCAAATGTTCATGGCTAATTCCACCTGCTGGAATTACCTTTCACATTATCATATCTTTCACATTTGTTACCTCTTTTGCAATTTTAGGTCCTCTTGTTTATGACTCGGTTTCCTAGAGAAATTTAAATTCCTAGCCTCTTTGGAACAGAAATTTTGGGGTCTGGGGATTCATCATGCTAATGAAGGTTAATCTAACCAATTTGACTATCCATATGCAGAAATTTCAGCTCCCTTGCCCCCTCTCCCACACATATAGAAGAGCAGCAGATTTGCTGGTTGGTTGGCTCAAGTGAGGGCCAAGGCCACCAGCTCCAGGGAAAGTGTAACCTTTGGTGTGGTCCATGCAATCAGAGCCCTTGACCAGGGCATGCCTCAGTCCAAGATGGCAGTTTCTGGTCAAGAAACACTGAAGATGTCTCCACTGCTGTTCTCCAAAGGGAAGGGCCTCTGCTTATTCTTTCAGATACGGGGTTTTGATATGCCCCAACATAGATGAGAAGCATGTATAGGAAATTAGATATATGACATCCTTTGAGTATTTTAAAGTCTCCTGCCAATTTTAGGTTCTACTGTCCTCCTTTTCCCTCTAGCAAGAGGATTAATCTTTCTGCCTGCAACCCTGTGAGGACCAGCACTCATTTTCCAAAACTATACCTCAGCCCCAGCTGGGCTTTAACAGCTATCTAAGTAATTGGGACACCAGTTTGCTAGCTCAAAAATAATTATTTTGTGCTGTACAAAAATTAAAAGTTTCAATTTTCTGAGAAAATTAAAGAAAATAGACAAAGCTGTCTTTAGGCTATGGGCAATGTGGATAGTCTATTGAATGTTATGGAAACTCTTTAAAGGAAAGCATTGTTTCCAACTGAAAACTCAAATGTCGCCTTTCAAAAAAGATCACAAGGAATTTTCTTCTCTAAAAGCTAGATTCTTCTCTGAAAAACTGATGTATATTAATTGAATTCAAGTTCAGAAATAGCTCCAGACACCACCTCCCAGCACAACTGCCTCTATGACTATTTTCTTGCCATCTGAAATCTTCTCCCACCTCCAGCTCTAGGTTATACCATCCCCACCCTGAGAATGCATTTGAGGGGGTTGCATTACCAGGGTGGAGATACATATGTGTTTTGCTGTATGTTGCTCCCCAGCTCTGTGATTTGCTGCTTGTATCCACACCCCAGCTCTCTTCAAGGACTCCCAAGCTGACCCTGCTCTTGTGGGCTGGGGAACTCCTGGTCTCCTCCATGCCACCATTTTGGTTTGCCATCCCATTTGTCCATTGGGATGAGGCTGCAGGAGCCAAACACAGGGAGCAAATACAGAGCAGGTATGGAGCAGGTACAAGTTCTGCAATCCTGTGAATGCTGAAGGTCTGTCTTGCCTTTCTCAAGCCCTCATGCCAGAGAAAAGGGCCATCCGTGGGTTTTGGCACATATTGAGTTCAGGCCTCGATTCCTTTCTACATGGAGGTTTTTATCTAACCCAGAGCAATAAATAACTGTCAGATTAAGCACGGCCATGCAAATGTTACTGTACTCAAATTTTAAAAGCTCCCTTTTATGTGGGTGCCCTCTGAAACAAGGCAACCCTTCCCATCTCTCAGTTATCCCCAACCCTTCTCTAATCACCCTGTTTCGGATGTGCAGCTTGCTGTGAAAGACAAATGACAGGAGCTATTAAACTCTGTCTTGTTGTGAGCGTGCCCAGCTGTAATATTGCAATTACAGACAGGACAGCAGTTTGCTGGGGCTGAGGGCTGAGCAGAGACAGCTGAGCTCTGGTAGCACCTGCACCTGCAGATCAGCCCAGATCACCTTCCAAATGGGTCTGCCAGGGCTGTGCAGATGTACAAGCTGGGGCTCACCAGTGCTCATGCCATGCCAGGATGGAGGAGAGCCCTGGGAAGAGCCAGGAAACCCCCACAACTGAAACACATCTTCATTCATGGAGCTGAGTCAAGGTGTAGCTGACGGGCAGAGGTGGGGAGAGTCCACAACCCACCTTGCTCCCTGCAGCTCCCTCACTGCCCTGGGAAGGAAGGTTTGGGCATAACCTGCATCCTGGAAAGCCAGGTTGAGTCAGGCAGGCAGGAGACATAGAGAAGCATTTCAGTGCCATCTGAATGTTTTGTGAGATGGCCACTGCCCTGTGAGGGCAGCTTGCATTTTGACTGCACTCCCTTGCAGCATGGAGCGAATACCTCAACAGACACCCAGGAACACTCGGGCACCCAGTAGCATCCAAAGCTGCCAAAGGTATCAGGATGCCTAGTCTCCATTAGAACTCTTTCAGTCATTTCTGGAAAGGTTTGCCTTTCTGAAAGGAGGCTTTCTGTAATGGCAAGGTGTTAGCACAGTTTCTTGAGAAGAATAAATAAATGCTGCCAAGAACTGTAAATTAAAAGTGATAATTGGAAGAGCTATATTGGAGCATATTTGCCACATACACACTTGCTTACCTGCTCTTCATTAACACTGTTCAACATCCTAGATTCAGTTAGGGAAAAAAAAAAAGATAAAATGCTTTTTAATCCCTACTCCCAGCCACCTTTCTGCTAGTTGGATGCTAATCAGGATAAAGCCAGAATAAGCCAAGGGCAGCCACTGTGGCAGGCCAATGCCTCACTCGTGGGCACACTGAACGACATGCTCTCCTTGAACCACATCCCACCGAGCACTGAGAGCACCCTAACCACAGCTGAGCCCCTTCTGCTGCCTCTGCCAGTGCTCGGTGTCTGCAGGGGCTGCAGCCGCTCTATGCAACACACAGGGTGCATTCATCTTGGGCTCACCACAGGGACTCATCTGTTTAATCTGAGGCAGTCCTTGGCCTCTGGCAGTCAGCAGTGTCAAGGTTGCTGCTGCCACAGAGATGGATGCAGGTGAGCAATCTGCGTGATAAGGATGAATAAATAAATTAATGGGAATCTAGTATCCATAAAATAAAGGGAAATAAAATATAGGTTAGCTTCTACAAAGGTTACAGTTTTGTGAGAAGTCAGTCTCCAGAATGGAAGTATGGAACTTAGCAAGCACTCAATAGGGTTTGGAAAATAAATTTGTTAAATGATTTCTTGCCCACTGTAAATTGAATTGTTACAAATCTGGATGTGGCAAATCTTTCCATGATACAGAGCTTTTGCACTGTAGTTCACAGGGTTGCATAGGCATTGACCACTAGCAGATTTAATTTGTAAACTATCAGAAGGCAGAATTTAACAACTACATTTATTTATTTACACACAAAATGAGAATTGCCTTTTGCCTGGCTTTTCTGCAGAAAATAATTTGATATTAAAAAAAAAAAAAGCAATACATCTCATTTCTTTAGAAAGGGGACTGTTTATACACATAATGAAAGAGAATATGCAAATGCTTAGAAAAACAGATGGGTAGATATCAGTGAAAAATAATAGCAGGGATTAAAGATGAAAACTATGAAAAATATTAATTAGATAATTTCCTCAACAAAAGACATCAAACTGTACCAATATGGGGAGTGTATGGTGGTAATGATTTGTCCCTTCCAGTGTCCCAGGAAGGGATTAGGGCTTCGCTGTGTCAGTGCTGCAAAAGCCTATCTTTCTGAGGCAGCTTCAGATCTCCTAATGAAAGGAGCTATGCAGTGATAAATGGCATTATGTGCTTGCAAGGTTATTGTTACCTCAAGGTCACTGTTGTCACTTCCCTCTCCCTATCATCATGAAAGCCAGTGCTATTAAAACTCAATCACAGTGATAGGGAGAGAGCTTGTTAACACACAAAACGTGTGTTAGAGACCCTTTGCTGGGGTAAAGCCAGGATTAAGATTTTAACTTTACAAGATGTTGTGTGGCAATGACACACCCATAGCTTCCTTGAAAATTTGCCACTGCATGGGTGCATGTTTCACACCTGTGGCAGAGTATTTTGAAGACATTTTCCCCCAGAGATGCTGTGCCAGCTGTGCTGATGTCCATCTGCTCTCACTCTCTAGCCAGCAGGGCACAGGGGCTTTGTGCTGTCCCCAGTCCTGTGAGCCATTCAGGGGTAAGCACACCTTCAGGTCAGCTGTCCTGGCAGTGTGAGTCCCTGGCACCTTATCAGGTGCGCAGGGATGCTCAGTGGCTCCATTAATCCAGTGCTAAAGCCCAGGTAGATTTGACAGACTGTCTCCTATTAGTAGTCTCCTCATTGTGCTGCCAGCATGTTCCCCTGATTCTCCTTTTCTGTTAAGAAAATTTCCATCTCCTGTTTTCATGGGTGATCCCATGCACATTTAACCATTTCCTGAGACATACAGGTCAGATCCTTTTACAGTTACACCAGGCTGGTGGGTAGTGCTGTTGCAAACAGGATACAGAGGGAATCCTGCAGCTCAAGGCTGGAGGACAACTGAATTCTGTCTGGAATAAAAGCATTGAGAGCTTCAAAAAAAATTGCAACTAATTAAAATTTAAAATTAGTTGACAATTTGACAGATACTGACACATGGATCTCAAAGCAGGAAGTTATTTTCAGTCATTTGTGTGTCTGAATGCAGGGGCTGCTTCTCCATGTAATGTGCTAACTAGAAAATCTGATTAATTGAATGATGGTAATTGAGTCCAGAAAATTTAGCCATTTATCAAAAAATCTCAAGTATTTATTGTTGCACAAATACAAAGGCAATACAAAGACTGCTGTATATTACTGATCAATATTCTAGCCATGCCTTTTTTTCTGAGATGAATGGCAAAATGCTTTTTGTCATAACCTGCTTCTGCTATCACAAAAAGCAGTTTGGAACAGTGACATATGTTTTGCTGGAATTAACAAGTTATAAAATTGCATAATATAAAGATCAGAGGCTGTGAACCAAACTTTCCCTCAGGAAAATGTTAGCTGCTGACTGAAATCAGGTAAGAATTTAGTCCACTAGAACCAGCTGGACAGGAGAAATTGCTGCCCAGGATTTGCTCTACAAGTGAGTATTAACAACTTGCACACATCTCAAATCCTTGCCATGTGGTAGCCCATTCTTGTGCAAAGGGAGCCTATGTTGGACTTACAGGTTTTAGGAAGTTGAGCTATCTCAGATGAACACAGCTCTGGACTCCTCCATGGCACCAATTACTTTTGTGACTCTGCAATTTTGAAGGGAGAAGAACTCCAGGTGCCTAGATGCTCCTGAGTGACCCAATACAACCTTTCCAGAGCAAAGATGCTTACAAGCTTGGAATGAACCAAAGCACACACAGGTAAGGGAATGAGAGCTACAGTGTTTTGCCAAGGATAGCTCCAAGTCAAGTGACCCTTGGCTTCCCATCACAAGTATCATGCATGCAATGAAACAGAATCTCAAATCCTGTGTCTGGTCTCATTCCCTCTGCTTTGCTTCCAGTGGCGGCTGTTCAGAACCTGAAAAGATTTTGTTGTATTTTTTCAGAGAAAAAAACAAACACTAGTTTTCATTTTTCCCTACGTCAGAAAAAGCAAAAAGTTATTTTAATGACCATTGATAGCTTAAAATCTTGAGGTAGACTTTGTGCCATCAAAATAATGGATGCAGTGATAAGCAGAAGACATTACATTAAAAACACGTCACCTGCAACTCTCCTTCTGAGATGCACCCTATCGATACCCAAGCATTACAGATTTCACAAAGAAAAGGTTGTATGTATCATATTGAATACACCACAGCAAATGGGTATAGCAGGGAAGAAAACAGATCTGTAGCTGTGTTTGTGGCCAGATTTTTATTAATCTCCGCACACAAGGTTTCATCAAAAAACCTTTTTCAAGACACACATGAGAGAGGAAATGTGTTTTTAAAAAATGAAAATCAAACATATTGGAGACCACTGGACCTTTAGGTGAACACATAATATATATCAGAATATTTCTACTTAATATTCAAAATTATTTGCCTCATAATAACAGAATTTATGAGTGATACATTCAGCTCACAGTGTCCATAAACCTGTATTGATTAAAATAATATCTAAAATTCATTACAGCTGTGCAGTCTTACCCCTGGGGTTTAATAACCATCTGAGAGGTGTGGATGGGTCAAGGTGCAGTCAGGGACAATTAACCCACTTTGTCATTAATATCCAGAAAAAGTTCTGTACCAAGGTCATTATCACTGTTATAAATTCTAAATGAAAAATTACATAGGTGTATGTATTTTTTTTAATATAGCTGATGGAGACTTAATTGGTGTGTACAAAGCATGACTCAAACATTAAGACTGCTCAGGAGTCTCCCAGGCTTGCCTGAACCATTTCTCAACATTTTGCTTTGCCTTTAATTAACTGCGCTCTTCAGCCTCGTTTCTCTATTTGTGTCATGCCCAAGTGGAAAGAGCATTTCTTAATAGTAAGTAACAACTAAAATAATTTCTTGCAACTTTGAAGGTGAGATGCATTTCCAATATTCTTTTGAAAGAAATCTCCATTGAGAATTCCTTGGTTTATCCCTTTTCAGATGCCCAGGTCTCAATTTAAAAGCTCTTCTGTTTGCCTCACATCACAGAGAGTTGCATATTTTGCTAGCAGGAAGGACAGGGTAGCCACAGCCTGTTAGCAAAATATACACCTCTGTAACAGGGAAGGCTAAATTTAAGAAATAACGGATGTTTTTTTACAAGGCAGGATATAAGCAAACAAACACAAAAATTGTTCAAAAACATGTACAAATATTAAAGAGGATGTAACAGATTCCACAGCATTCTTGGCTGATTATCCCAGGAGAAAATACAAAGTTTATATATACATAGAGCTGTGTGCATGTCTGTGTTAGTGGTTAAATTCATTGTGGAGGACATTCAGTGTATGTATAAGAATAATATTCTACGAAGGTGATGTTAGTAACTGCATTTCTTGGAGCTTGCTTCAGATTTTAGACAAATCAGCATCCAAATATCATTATTAGAGAAGCAAAGAAATACTGGCTGATGCAAAAAAAAAAAACCCCACCATTTATCGCTGAATTAAATTTAGTGTTCTTCAAGATATTACATAATTTATATATTAACCTCTAATTAAGGTTTGTACATCAAAGGACTTCACTCATTTTTTAAAGATCAGGGTATGTCTCTAATATTTAAATGTAATATTTCATGTTTAGTTTACCACAAGAGCAGAACTGAATCCTTTATTTGGGACTGTGTGCACACATCAGAGGGATGCCCCATGATGTTTGCAGTGGGAGAGAGGCAGGTATTTATCATAAATGTCTGCCTGTCCTGCTTACCCAGCTGTTTACAGTTGCGTTATTGTGAGCAGCTGGAAAAGACTGCTGCTGTCCAGAATCAAGTGGCTGATCACTTCCCTTGGTGCTTCACTGATCAGAAAAAATATTATTAACAGTCCTTTATCAAGTTAGTAGGGAACACCAAGGGAGAAAAGAGAACTACTATTCAAGGGGCTGCTCTGGGATGCTAAAAATTCCTTCAGAGAGTGAGATATGAAATATGGAATACACTTCAAAATTTTTAATAACCACAGATTTAGGAGGGTCTTCCATGTGTTGCAGGATTAAAAAGGAAAGGGAAAGAGAAAGGGGGAGGAAGGGAAAGGGGAAGGGGAAAGGGGAAAGGGAAAGGGAAAGGGAAAGGAAAGGAAAGGCAAGGAAAGGAAAGGAAAGGAAAGGAAAAGAAAGGAAAGGAAAGGAAAGGAAAAGAAAGGAAAGGAAAGGAAAGGAAAAAGCAGGGTGGGCTCCATCACCTGACTGTCACCAAGGTCAAAGCCAAGTGCCACCGTGAGGGGGGAAGGGGAGTCTCAACCTGCCCAGCAGCAGTGCTGGGGAAAGGGGGCTGGGGGCAGCCGGCCACCCACAGGCTGAGCATGAGCTCAGAGGAGGGTGGTACCACAAGGATGGGTCTTGTGACACAGTGTATGATTGCTGTCACCTGCCACCTGGCACAATGCACGCCAAAGATGGAGGAACGACGCTTTGCAGAAGGTGGAGGCAAAGTAGAAGGAATCCAGAGGAACAGCAAGGTAGGAAGGTAAAAATTTGGCAAACACAACCTATTGGGTATCAAAAGAATTGAGTCTGTTTTGTCCAAATCAGACATCTTCGGGTACGCAGAAGGTTGTTTACTGCAGACAGTTGTATGTTGTTCTCCTGCTCCACTGAGGCAGAAGAAACTGGCTCAGTTTGCAACCTAGGTTCAGATTTAGGAAAGCTTTTTAATGCTATGTCTATACAAGGCTACTTGGACTTTTAACCTTCTGCATTGGCATCTTTTCCAAACAATAAGAGATCACCACCTGTCAAGACCAACTTTCCTTTGGACTGTACCCAGGGCAGGAAGGAGGACTCCAAAACTTCTCAGAGTCCTCTCAAACCTGCTTCACCTCAGCTCCCTGACTCCATGACAGCAAATCTAAAAGCTCCTTTTCAAGACTGACAGTCACAGACTGGTGGCTGTATCAGGGAGTCTGCTAGATGCAAGCTATAAACAAAGGTAGGGATGAGAATCAGCCACTATCATGTGATGCCAAAAAATGTTCTAAGATTTAAAAGACCTGCCTGACTCATAAAGGAAAGATACTGTCCTTCCATCTAAACTTGACCTCAGTCTGTAGGGCTACATTAATTACTGTAGATTAAGTGGTTGCAAATCCACCCTTGGCAGCAGTAAAGGACATGCTACAAATCAGCCACATTCACTCAGTTTCTTTCTGCTTACACTGAGGTAAAAAACCACGTGTCTGGTTTGTACCTCATGGTCTGAAGCAGAGAGGAACTGTTTCTTGAAGATAAGTTTCAGTACTAATGTGATTCAACATGAGTTTGTAATTGCCAAAAGAGTTTTCTTCATGGTCCATATTTGTAAGCCTAGAAGTTTGGGTTTTTTCTAGGAAATTCTCATTCTGTGCCACTTTCCTTTTGCCTTAAATACTGTGTTTGATATGGTAGGTGAATTTCAGATTGGCTGATGATGGTGTAGCTGAGACTTACGCAATTAATATTGCAGTGAATAAATAAGTAATTGATCTATAATAGTTTTCAGTTTTATTTACACAAGTGTCGCTTTCATGGAATTGTGACAAATATGCATGTTGTGTGGCCCAGATATCATGTGTCTGCTTCATTTTCAGTACACCATATTTGAGAGCTTGGGCTAACATACCTTGGTGACTGTCAGCAAATTGCCCTCTTCTCAGAGGGCAGCCTTGTCAACAGGTTTTAGATGACGGCTGCCTTTCAAAAAAAAAGTCTGACCCTCCAAAGCAAAGAGATATCTTAGTGTCCAAGGAACTTAGAATGTGGATATGCAATTAATTTAACATGTATCTTAAGCATATGTCATGGGAATAACTAATCCATCATTTTTAATGGCCTATCTGTTTTCCCCCATGGCTGGAATTCAGTTACTTTCTCTGTACTTAAGAACTTGTGGCATTAAAAAATCATACACTCTGCCTCAAATCTGTGCAGTTTTTATTCTTACTTGTATTAACATATATTTCCTGGGGAAATATAGTACTGAGATGAGGTACTTCTTAACCAGCATATGAAGGGGACAGAAATAGAACTGCAAACATCACAAGGTTTTTGGGTAGTGTCTATGGTTATCTGTTGAAGGAAGAGAAAGTGGACCTGAATATCCTAGCAGCATTACTGTTACCTGACCTTAGATATCCCCCTGTGCAGCAGCCTGATGGTGATGAAATGCAGAGATATTTAGGTGACAAAAATGCTCCAGATTCAAGCCCTACCTGAAAGCAACTCAGCAAAGCTCTTCTGTAGCTGAGACTTAACAGCTCACAGAGGAAAAAAAAATGCCTTAGTTACCCTGCCAGCCTTTGAGCGAGGTAAGAACAGAGTTATGAGATCCCATTCCATTTACTTAAGTGCTTCAGTCACCCTTTTTGCCCTGCTGCAGCTGGGAGCAACCACACAAGCCTGACAACGAGCCACAATGCTCCTGCCCTGCAGACCCTGCGGCAGGGTGAGGCAGGCAGCTTCACATCCACACCCCTCACTGTGGGATCAGTCAGAGACCCAGAGGAGACATCAGGAGCATCCTGTCTGACTTTCAGGATGCAGTCTGGGCTGCTTGAACTGAAAGAAAAAGCATAAAATAAAACAGCTGGTGCCCCTAGCTGAAGGTGGTCCCTGAGCAGAGCTCCACAGCTCTAGCCCTGGGAAAGCACCAGCATTAAACACTCCCAAATGACTGTACCACTTCAATTCAAAGACCAGGTTTTCATTCAGCAAAGTTCTAATACAGTTGGACCTTGAGTTATTTGGTTGGGTTATTTGCCTGAAAGGAATAATCTTGCTTCTTCTAACAGTTGTGATTTCTCTGCTTCATTGATTAAAACACCTCTTTTCCGCTATTTTCTCTCCAGCCACATACCCCACCCCCACTAATTAAATAGCTCCAACTCTCACAGCCATGAGACTTCAATGGCTCAATAACATCCCGAGTCAATGTGTTGCAAAGCTGCTTTTTAATTCATTCTTCATGCAAATGATATACAATTAGACCTGGGTAATCTGCATTCCTTCTGCAAATGCTATTGTTAATAGGATTTAAGGAAAAAAAACCCTTCAGCTTAACAAATCAATGGCACATACAGGCTATCAGATCAGTTACTCCTTAAACCTTTTAGATGGCCAGACATATGGGGCAAGCAAGCAACGATTATAACAAGGCCTTGCAAGGGTACTTTGTGGTGCTTGGGATGTCTGACTTCAGAAGCTTTCCACTCTATTTTTTTCTCCCAGCACTGCTTGCCTACTCAGATCAGGAAAGGGGAAGGACAATCCCAGAGGAAAAGGTCAAACCTTATGGACATTCATTAGGGATTGCCAAGGGCTGGGGTTTCCTCAAAGCTTTCTTTCTAAATTGAGCTGAATTTTTCAACAAGGGCCCAACCCTTAGGACAGGTTTTTACATGTCAACAAAGAGCATGTTAACAAGAGGGAAGACAGAGGGGAAAAAAACCATCCCCTGTTCAGGCATGCCAGGCTGTTGTGTAGGGCTACTGCGTTCTGTCGTGTGAGGAAACTTCTGGATATGCTGACAGGCATTTCCAAGTTTCACTTCCAGTTCAGGTATCTCAGTAAGTCTCTCAAAAGGGAAAACATTTTTCTTGTAAACCTTGACCCAAGGTGAAAAACAGTGTCAAGGACCTCTAGGCATAGTCTCTGCCTTCCTCAACAGGCGGTGGAGGACTGCATGGTGCTTCCTTGCAGTTAAGGTACATGGGGAAAAGCTATACTGTCACCTGTGAGAAAAGATGGCCTCAGTGGTCTCACAGCCCTTTAGTAGCCTGCAAAGAAGCAGGATTGGGCAAGGACTGGCAAAGTGGGAATGGTCCTGGGACTAGAGTGAGTTCACTCTCACATAAATATTCTTGCCTTTCACCTCAACATTGGAGTGCCCATTGTTTGTGCAGTGTGACACATCAATAAAGCTGAGGAATTAAAGTTCTCCATCCACAGGGCATAAGCAAAGCAAGGTACACAGGCCTTCTCCATGATGAATCTCTCCTTTCATTCAGCTTTGGTCCCCCAGTCAATAAGGGCACCAACTGTGATGAGGGTCCCAGTCCATCTGGAACTATTCATTTGGGTCACCAGATGATATGGACTTTCAATCCCTGCCAAACTTGTCCTGATTTGCACAAGGGACCAGATGCAAAAAAGCTCTGTATCCCAAGACAAATCCTCTCTTGTCACATCCATACCAGATGCACTCACAGGCATCTTACTGGGATATCACAACCTTCTGCAGTCAGAAAATATTATTCTTCATTATGCATATACCTTCCAGTACAAACACAACAACTGATGTGCCTTGACAGCTCTCCTCTCTTTCCTTCTCCCCTGATGCATTGCTGAGCAATGAGAAGCAGGCTCTCGGGGAAAAGTTTGCATGAAAAGTGATAACATGAGAATATGCCAGCATTCCTGGAAAGCGTTCGGGCAGCGTCAGTCAACAGAACTGCCTGCAGGCTTAAAAAAACATGGAGCTCTTCTTAGCCCTCACAGCCTGGCAACTGCCTCTCAATCGCACCGAGACTCTTCGGCCTCGCAGGAATCAGCTCTTTTTCTTTTTCCAGCCAGGAGGTATGCAGGACAGCAGAAGTAATAGGGTGCCATTTTTCATATAATTAAATAGAATAATGCTTGGCACATTCTTTTTAAAGTTTTCTGCCAGCCTTCAGTGCAGAGGAGAACCTCGTCCCACTAGCACCACAGGCAGGCCCCACACAGCCACCCTTACCCAGAGCCCAGATGGTTGCTTGTCTTAGTCCTCTCCAGCCAGAAAATGTATAAACTAAATGAACAGGACAAAAGGACAGGCAGAAGACATATAGTGGTGGGTTTAGTAGCAGCTCCAGTGAGAGCTTCATCATTTTAACCATACCATATTACTTCTCAGTGGACTTCAAGGCTTCCTCTCTACTCCCTGCCATCCCTTTGTCCAATCTCCCTTTTCTTTTCACTGTCCATATTTGCAATAAATGCACGGTACATTGCCATGGAGTGACTGCAGTGTCCTGGCAGCTGTTTTAAAGTGAGAGTGAAGGATCCATGATGCCCTCAGGCATAGCATCTGGCATTACAACATCCGCTAGTGCAACTCACCCAGGCCTTCTACCACTGCATTATAAAGAAGAAATCATAGCCAAATCGTGATGAGCAGGATCTGTGAGCCCAAGAGTGTCCTGTTTGTTTGTGGCCCTGCACTCTCCTTTGGAGTCACAAGAGTGCTAATGACAGCTGTATTGAAGCAGATCATTATAATAAGTCATCCTCTCCTCATCACAGAGGGCCTGCTCTAATTACAAATACTAAGTGCAAATCCCAAGCAGTTCCTTTAAAAGCAATTGGATTACCCCAACTCTCCCTGGTGAAAATATGTTGGGAATTCCCCATGTGTGGAGACACGAGGCTTGACTCCATGTTTCTCAGAAGGCTGGTTTATTATCTTATGATATATATTATATTAAAATACTACATTAAAACTATACTAAAAGAACAGAGAGAAAAGATCATCAGAAGGCTTGAAAGAACAAGAATAGAATAGAATGCATAACAAAATCTTGTGACTCTCAGAGTTCAATGCAGCTGCATCTGTGATTGGCTCTTAATTAGAAACAACCAACATGCACCAATCACAGCTGCACCTGTTGCATTCCACAGCAGCAGATAGTTATTGTTTACATTTCTTTCCTGAAGCCCTCAGCTCCTCAGGAGGGGAAAAATCCTAGCAGAGGATTTTTCATAAAATATCATGGTGACAAAAATGGCTGCAGGTTTTGGCCCCAAAGTCCTTTTCTGCTCTTCCTGTTGCAGCCATAAGGCAGATCCTCCAGAACTTTGAACACTGAAACAAAATAATGACGTCTAAGAGATATTAAAAGGGCCAAACTCTCTGAGCCACACTAAAGCAGAGCTCAGTGGGCTGGGTCTATGGAGCCCAGAGGTACCCAGGCTATGTAGGTGCTCATATTCCCTTGAGACACTCTAAGATACACCAGCATTTTTCACTTTCATGGCACTTCTCTCTCCCACTGCTCCAGCTCAGGAGGAACTGTTTCCTTTACTCAAACAACTTCTGCAAGGGTGTCCTTTTGGCTCTGTGTTTGAACAGCAGCAAGAGGGGCCTCACCTCATCATGTCACCATAGCCAGTGAGATGTGTGGTCTAGCTGGATATTGCAAAGAAAAGAAAGAAAAGAAAGAAAGGGGAGAGGAGAGGAGAGGAGAGGAGAGGAGAGGAGAGGAGAGGAGGAAAATAAAGATCTCTCTAGATGCTGCACGCTTTGTTGCAGGCTGTTCTAACTAGGCTTTGCTACCTTTAGACTTTACTAATATTACATCTATGCACTTTCAACACCTGGTTGTTAGAGATGATGCTTCTCTCTCTCTCAAAGGATAGTGGTAGATAAGCATTTCAATTATGATCATTCAAATTAGTTACATCAGCAAAGCAGAAGAGAAAAATATGTATACAATAATCAATTTGGTGATCTGATCATCTAAAACTGTTAAGACAATCCTTTGAAATAAGGGACCTCTATTTAACAAACTGTTGTAATTATCCCAGGTCCTTATACTGGGCCTCAGTATCTCACAAAAATAAGTTTTCTTCTAGATTTGGCTATTTATGCAATAAATATATTTGAGGACCCTTTTCCCTTTTGCATCCTCCTGCACTCATCTTCCCTGGCTTGTGCCCATTTTTATTGCTTCCCTTTTTTTCCTTATGATCATGTTACTTCCAAACATCTGCATTTTATTGTAGTTAAGGCAACTGCTCTTGTAAATAGCAGCTTCAACTGTGGGTGTTGCACTGAAAGTCTGACAATATATTTCAGCAATTCTAGCCAGTTCTACCTATGTTTTCAGGAGGAAGAGACCATTTTATTGTCATCATATAAGATTCTGAATAAATACTAAAAAAAATCAGAAACTGACCTACCTTGTAAAAATTATGCTCTTTAGCTCTGGTTCTGTGCAGGATTCTGCAAAACAAAAAATTTTAAAACCCCAACCAAGCAAAAAATTTTGCCAGCTTGGAAAGGGTGGCATTTGTTTTATATGTCCCATTTCACTTACTCTTCTTTTTGCACTATTTATCTGAGGCTGGGCTGCCTGATGTGGCAAAGGTGACATTTATGGCATCACAGGGTGGTTCAGTGATTCACTGTGATACTCCTGGTCCTGCTGCAAGTTCTGGGCAATCTCTTCACTTTCAGGCTCTTCTCTTCATTCATCCATGACCTGCAGCCCTCATGTTCACAAAACTTACTGATCTCCATGGGATTCTTTTCTTCTGCTGGAAGATCTGGCACCAGTTGTGACAAAATAGATTACAAGCTAAAAGATGGGAGGCCTAGAAATAGATCGTTAGATGAAACCAATCTTGGAGCCAAAAGTGGCCTGAAATCACTCTTGCATGGGAATGTCTTCTGCAGCCCATCTTCTGCTATGTGTCCTCCATGCATGTCATCAGCTCTGTCACTTTCCTGCAGGGAATTACTAATGGGTTGGGTTTTCTTCTCCCCCTTCTGCCCTTTCAAACCGGTCATGGCCATCCTCATAAATCTGCCAGGATGCTGACAGCGAGACTGCAGCTCACAGGGGCTCAGGGGACTTTGAATGATATTCCTTCTGTTCCAGCTCTTTCCAAGACAGCCACTGATTTAAGAGGATGTCTCCTTTTACATGTTTAAACAAAATAATAACAATAATAATAGTAATAATAATAATAATACTAATAATGAAAAAGAAACACAGGGAGGAAAAAAGGAATAGGAAAGATAGTGGCACTATGATCTTCTGTATTGAAGTGACTGCAAGTGCAGGATGTGTCCCTGGACAAACAGACTTTCCAGGCAATGAAAGGAGCGAACAAAGAGCAGAAAAAAATGGACCAGGGACTCAACTATTTGCCTGTGCATTTGACAGAGTGCCACACATGCTTTATCTCTACCCAATGTCTTGTTAGTAAAAAGCCATTTATTTATTTTAGAACATGTTGATAATGAATGCTCCTAGCAGATAACATAGTCTCATACCAAAACAAGGTTTTCTGTTAACTCTAATCCCCTTGATTTTTTTTCAGCTAAGACTACCTGTAGTATTCTTTTACTTTCTTTACCAGTGAGCTGCTGCCAACCCTAATCACTCTGGCTCACACCCGACATTATCTCTATTATCTGGCTCATTCTAAACTACCCTATCTTCAGGATTGAAAGGCATCTTGATGCTATCTGGAGGATGACAGAAAGCCTACACACATAAAGGCAGGCTGAGCAAAAGCCCAGCGTGCCACTAAAAGCCCTGTACACCATTCACTCATCACATGAAAGTAGCCTGAAAATCAGTTTAAAGATCTCTGGTTCTGAAGTGAGCGTAGGAGATCATTGCTTCCTCACTCATAGTAAATGCTGTGATGGATGAATCTCCAAAGGCTGGGAGGTTTCATGTGGGTGAATTCTTACATGCTGGCCCCTATCCAAGTATCTCCTGAGGATGCAGAACTGGAATAAAAACCTTGTGGAAATACACGGGTGCTTTAGAGGTTGTCCACAATTTAACAGCAGGAGTCATAGTATGAAGGTAAATTCAAATTGATTATTTCTAGGCATAAAGAGTTGGTAGCATTGAAAATAAATGGGAAGAGTATTATTAAAAATATTTGGATCAGGTATTATAACTTCTTTAGAAAAGCTCAAATAGATAAAAAAGAAAATGGGAAAAGAAGAGTCCTGTATTCAACAAAATGTAATTTGGCATACCAATAAGCCAATAGTATTAAATTAGATAAAGCACAAGTGGAGCTCTTTGGTGACCCTTGATAGATCATCAGTTTGAACAGGTGATGGGAAAATCATGTTTGTAAGTACCTATCTCTAACATGTGAACATACAGGACTGTCTGAATGCCACAGAACAAAGTTCTCTGGATGGCGATTCTCAAACAGCCTTTGCATTTTTAAGGGGAAATTTTCTGACTCAAATAGTAACTAATTTAACACTGGGAAATTTGTTTCTGGAACTCCTCTTAATAGACAGAGGAGAGCTGAGAACTGGAAAGATTGTTTAGACAAAAGCAACAGTGATTTAGTTGCCCTTGTTTTAGGCAAACAACATGAAATACAAAAAAAAAAAAAAAAAGAATATCAATACTTGATACTTTAAAGGGAACATTTCTCAACATTGCTCAACATCTCAATGGTTATGAGCCCAGCTCACTGGGAGAAAGAACTGAAAAAGAAAATTGTTAAAATAATCAGGAACCACAGAAACTGTAGTAAACATAGAAGACTTTACTGCTTTGAAAGCCCCAATGTTTCAGAAGGGAAGTGAAAGCAGATAGGCTTTTATGTAAACTAGCAATATATAAAGTAAAGGCTAGAAATGGCCAAAAATTTTTAAGTACGCAGACTAAGTCTATTACATCTGAAGGTATGGGAAGACACAAAGACAATATTTAAAACATTTAAAAGCTGGGAACCTCAAACCAGAGAAGAAATAACTCCATGAAAGACTTGAATAATGAGCTCTGTAACCAACTGAATGTCTGCTTCCATTGCAGGACTGAGGAAAGAGCAGTAAAGGTGGCTTTTAGATATCTAAGAGTATGAGGGTGAAAGTGCTACACATTTGTCATTGTTTCCACTTCTGATGTTCTTATTTCAGAGACAGAGAAACTGAAGGACTTGACCAAAAAAATCCTGAGTAGTTAGGAATTTGGGAAATATGTTTTAATGTGGAGGATTAAGGAGTTGTTTAACCATTTAAACTAGCGATTTAGGCAGACGGGAGATGACAATGAATTTCATTGTTTTATTAGCAGTTACAAATACTTGCAATAGGAAAAACCAGAGTGACAATCATGACTACTTTGACCTAATCTTGGATCCAGTGGCTTCAATATGAACTTGTGGTGCAACTGCAAACGGAGTGCTGACGAAGGTGGATTTTCTTCACTGGATGTTTATTAATCCAACCTGGCCATTTTTCCCAAGGTCTGAGAAGAGAGGTTACTTTGTCAGCAAGGCACTGGACTGCAGATGGAACTTTACATACGAGAGTGAATCATAAACACCACATTTCTTCAGTTTTATTGTGATAGTCTGAGAACCAACTGTTTTTCCAAATGGACTGCAAGGTCTTTTAGGCAGGTCCCATCTTTGTCTATGTGCAGAAAATATACTTCTGTGAGGGCAAGATTCTTGCACTTCACTGAACTCTCTCAAGGCTATTGTAATGTAAGTGGAAACAACACATCAAACAATCCTTCCATTCATGTACTCACCACTTCAGAGGTGGGAAAAGCCACTTCTGAAGTTCCAGCAATCTCTGCACAGGCTTAGGAGTGTGATTTCTGAGGAATCCAGATTCCTACTGCAAAATGTCTTGCACAGCACAAAAGCAGACAGGTAACAATTCCTGCTGCTTCAAGAGGTCCTGTGCTAAATGCCAATGTGTGTAAACTCCCTTTCCCCTATGGATATACAGATATACAGATATATAAATATACAGATATATAGATATGTATACACGCACACACATGTGCACACACTGAACATATTCCAAAGTTCTGCTAAGAGGTCAAAATGTAGGTCTGATCCATCATGTTTTTCAGTGTGCTGTCTGCTCTGTAATGGTTTTGCTCAGGTTACACCACAGCAGCACAGAGGGAGGGCAGAGGGACGTTGGGCTGGGAACGGCTGCCGGGGCCAGACAGCCCCATGGTTAAAGTTCAGCACAAGTAAGGAATAGAAAGGATGGGGCTGAGGGCAGGCCAGCTGCAGCACAATCCCAAGCACAAGCTGTTTATTAGGGTGAGGGTAAAGCACTCCAGAAGGGCAAGACTTAGTGTTCTTCCTTTTGATCCTATTATCATATGACAACATGATTAAAGACTGGGTAAAGGCAAGGCCCTCATGGAAGAAGCACAGGGGTGTCAAACCACTAATGGAAACTGTCACGGAGGAGACAGAAAGTTTAAAGAAAACATGGCCCTCTCTCCCCCCAGGGCAGGGAGTGAGGGGGATCCCAGTGCCAGCAGAGGCTGCACACAAAGGCAAAGCAATAAAAACAAGAACATAGGACAGAACTTAGAAAAGTAAATGTGGTGTCAGCTCCTCCTTTGTCATCTCTGTGTCCTGGGAAACCAGATGACAGCAAAGATTGGCTGTATAGCCCTTCTGGACACAACCCTTGCACACAGGCCTTATTTTCCTGGGTGCTAAACTCATTTTCATTTCCTTTTTAAGCCTTCAAGTCCACACCTCAACCTAAGCTCCTCAACCTCCCTGCATAGAGGCCATGCACAGGAATGCCTGATTCAAGTAGGACACTAGACACCAGAATCCAATTCCAAGACAGTGAGGAGGTCAATCCAGACCCTAAGAAACACGTTTCTTCCCACACCACCTGGTGTGGAGCCCCTCGTGTGGCAGGTGATACTCTCTGACGCAGGGCTTCTAGTGCAAGCCTCTCAGCAGCTGGCACAGGGCTGCACTGGTAGGACACTGCAGGGTGTGGGGTTTCAAGCTGCAGTCACTGTACTATTACAAAGTGAGACCAGGACAGGCAAGCCCTAATTCTCCTTTTCCTCTCCTATGGTGGAGGTACCCACCTCCCACACTCCCTCTCCCCTCCTATATACCTATGAACACCCCTGATCACAAACTAGCTGTGTCTCGTCCCCTCCAGTGGCAAGCAAGGGGCTGTGCAACACCAAACTTCATCCAGGAGCAGGTGTGCTGAGTACAGGTGCGGGTCCCAGGCCCTTGCTGAGCATAGGGAAGATGGACTGAGGGTAGTTGCTCAGCACGTATGGGCTGCCAGCTCTGCAACAGGATGGGAGAAGAGGAAATGGCAGGTCAGTGCTGAGATAAGGCACCTAAAATCCGAAGGCCAGTGAGCTTAGAGTGTTGGGAGAAGCATTAGAGGGGAAACATTACCATAAAAATGTGTAAATGAATTGCTTAGTAATGGAAAGTGCCCTTCCTTCTCTCTGTGTAACTTGTCTGTAACACCTCTCTCCTTTTCCATCTCCTATTTCCTCTGCTTACTTTCTTTGGCTCCCCAACACATCATTTTCTTCCTTTCATTTTGTGTTCAAATCCCTTCCCTCTGTCTCCTCACCCTCTTCACCCTTTCTGCCCCACCTCCAGTTTCAGTTCCTTTGTCTAAAACACTAGATAGGTTTTGTAACTTTCTGGTGTTGCCAATTGGTAGCCCTGAAGCAGCAAAGGCTTGGGTAAGTTATTCTTCCTGGCTACATCTTCAGACACTGAAGTATAGAAAGTCCCTGGGAGTTACAGGGGGAAAAACAACCACAATGTAGGGTAATCTGAGCTGCGTTTCTGCTTCCTAAGACCTCAAGGGTGCTAGATCTATGCAACACAGTTACCAGGACTATATCCACGAACTCAGTTCTCACCTTGACTCCAGTCACAATGAGTTAAACACATCTAAGTCCAAGAGGGTTTTGGCACTTACAGTGCCTTCCTCTTGGGAGCTGGATGTGCACCTCTGTGACAAATACAGCATCACTATAAACTGGTGTTCCTTTCCGTGAATGGAACAACCAATGAGTGAAGTTTGTTATAACAATCTTGAACAACCAGTGGAAGCATCAACAGCAACTTGCAATTAAAAAAAAAAACAAAGAAAAACACTGGAAAGCTGTCAAAAATAGAATATTTTTAACATAAGATATTAAGTGAATATTTATTTTAACAAGTTTAATAGGATTCTTCCCCATTAGCTCCCAGGAATTCTCAATCAGACGAGCCCTCTGGATATGCTTGGAACATCTGGATACTCATTTCTCACTTATTTCCCACTGGAGTCTTAAAAACTCAATTTTGTTGAGTGTCAAAGCAGGACTTCCCTTCGATGTTCAGGAATATTCATTTCATTTTTTCTTCTTCTGTCTGTTGCACTTTCCAAAAGGTGGTTGGTTGCTGATGTCAGCAGTATCTCAGATACATGGAAAATATTTGACACAAGAGCAAACACCACTGGGGCACAGAATGGCTGTGGAAACACTGACACTGGCAGGCCTGTGTGTGTACAGGCAGAGAGGTAGGTGGTCACTCAGGATGAAATAACTTTGCAGTGGAATATTCCATGAACCAGGAGCATCATTCAGGATGGATCTGTTTTAAAGGAACAAGAAGACTACAGGCGTTCCCTCAGGGAGGGAGGGAGGAAGGGAAGGAGGGAAGGGACAGAGATATGGAGGTAAGGATAGATGAAGAAGCATTGTTTCTGCAATTAAGCTATATTTCAATTGCTCTTTCATTTATTTACATCCCATTGTTAAAGATGTGTCTTCCAACTTTCTATCTTTTTTGGAAGAAAAACCTGCTGCAGCTACAGAAAAAGCAGTCTGCACCCACTGTCTTTCATTTTCCAGAACTTTCAGGTGTGCACCTCCAGTGAACCTTACTGATGATTTTGTTCAGGCTTACTTCTGATGCCATTGAAGGAAGAACAGATTTTCTATGTAGTAACACACTTTGAGTAAAGCTGCCAGATCTGCCTGTCAGACCCACACAAGAGTTCCTTGAATCCATTTGCCAAATAGATATAAATAGTACTTAGGAGACATATCTCACTTTGAAAAGACCTCAGAATAACAGACGTATGTGCTAGGAAAACAGGTATTTCAGGAAAATCTTGTTCCCAGGTCACACACTGTGTCCCTAGATGTAATCAACAATATATCTCAGATTGAACATCCTGTAAGCAGTAAAGCTTAAAGTTGAAAATGTATAGATCTCCTTTTTTTGGTGTTGCTTCCTTTGACAACATGCTGCAAACAGGAGATTTTAGTTTGCAACACACCTTGTAGTTCTGGCATAGGAATCTGGCATCATGACAAAGCATAACAAATGTTACTGCCTCATTAATACCTTTTTTGCAGTGGTATTTTTATGATTTTCTACATTCTTCTTCAGTGGGAGCTTGGCATCTGGGACACTTCTAATGTGGTATAACATAACTACTGATAGCTAGTGAAAGCCTCCATTGAAGGCGTGACACTCCGGGTTGCTCCAGCATGTTCCTCAGCAACATGGGGAAGGCTGCGGCAGACTTGATGACAAAGCGGCGGGAGCAGTGGCTGATTGCACAAAACCTGGGGAGCAAATTTGGCTTGGCAATCTTCTTGCGGCCCCTCGGGCACTCAGTGCTGTGTGCTAGGAGGGAAGAATCAGTGTGGGTGCATTAGGGTAACCCTTCACACACTATTTGCAGGATTAGAGGAGAGATGTGATGACAGCTAGAGCCGTGATGGATATTTTTAGCAAGCTATATAGTCAACATGTTTCACTTCTAGCCTTATTCACAAATTGTTTGTGAGGATTTTTTGGCTTTTATGATTGTGTCTGTTACCAAAGTCATTCAGTCACTGCTCTGAGTGCATTCTGGTCAATACGTGACTGGAAACTATAGTCTGAGCATGTACAGGCTGTTTGCTTCTCACAACTGCTGGGGAGGCTGGTTACCACAGCCACGTTATATTTCCCAGACTAGAAGACTTTAGCAACTGTCCAGTGGGGTGCATGTGGGTCAAAGATAGGATGTAAGAATAAGCTGTGATGCTAAGAGGAATTAGCCACTCAGACCCTGAAAAACTAAGCAATTGTCTTAAAGCCTGATTTGAAATTTACCTTCTGTCTTCACATTCGTGCTCAGAGTTTCTGCATGTGCTGTCCCAACTGCAAAATATTCCGCCTCATCTTGCGTGTTGCCATCAACTGCCTCCATATGTGCTTACCAAGCATTCTGTGTCACAGCTCAGCAAGGAAGCCCCCAAGATACAAACTGGTTCCTCTCCCCTCTGAGGATGGGTGAAGACTCCAAACCCAGAAAAAGACCATTTGCTGCTTCAAGTGAGCAGGGACCCACTGCTGCCCTAAACCATTGCTCCTCATGCCTACAGCGAGCAGGTTTTTCCTAACCTACATCTCTATTAATGCACAATAAATCAATATCCCTCCTTTATTAACCTTACATATCAGAGGGCTCCTATCATGATTTCCCTTCAGATTTGCCTTTCCCAAACCTATTCCATTTCCTCCAGCCTGTCCTCATAGGCTGTATTTGCTTGCCCTTATCATTCCTGCTGCTCTCCTAGGGACTTCTTCCACTTTAGGTATGTATTTTTTCCAAAGCAGAGTTTTATCATCTTTTTTCATTTTCTTCTTCAAAAACCAGTTCTGTCCTCCCATAACCCAGATCACAGCACAAGGTGCTAGTAGAAAGAGAGGAGAGGCTACAATCTGCTACAATAAATCTGCCCTGAATGCACTGTATGTATAAAATTGTATTTATTTTATGTATTTTGTTTTCCAAGATTTGTTATGCCCCTAAGCAGCTTCTCATTTATTCCTGTGTGGTAAATATAATCCAAAACAATTTTTAATACATAGATATGAAACACTGAAAATCAATTAGCAGAACTACACACCTGAAGTCTGTCTTTTAAAGGGATTCCTTTTCCTTTTTAATAAGCATGCTTGAATGTTTTTGCATCTCTGATTATTGTGAACAACTGGCATTGAATTCATAGATCTGATGTATAAACAACTTCAGTACAAAACCCCAATTTTTTTATGCTGTGTTTGCCCCTGAAACAAAAGGCTTGACACAAAAATCTTAAAATAACAATTATTGCAAAATTCCACCTACAAAAAAGGCAGAAACAGGTTCTTGCTCATTCATTTTGTTTTCTTTCTTCCCTCTGCCCTCCTCTTGAACTTTACATGACTTTTTCTTCCCCTCCACTTCTGTCAGCAATGGGAAATTTCTAATCCAACATACAGGATTCATCCCCATTTGAAAATGAAAAGGAAACACATTTGCACTGAGAGACACTGAGGGGTATTTGTTAAAGCCAAGGCAGAGTGGCAAAGTTCATCTCCCAGCAGCAAGACTTGTGGCGAGAGGTAACTGCATTTGTCCCTTTTCTCCCAATGACTCATTACATCTGAGCAGGTCAGACCTGTCAAACGTCGACACATTCGATGATGCTAGGAAAGAAAAAAAAAAAAAAAAAAGAAAAAAACACCCTGTACTTGGATGCAAGAGCTGTGCATCCCTTGTGCTTTGTCTGGCGCAACCGTTTCAGAAGCACAGACATGAAACAGGGTCAGGAAGATAGCAAGCCAGCAGCCTGATGTCCTTTTGACTGACTCCCATGACCGCAGAAAGAGCAGTGGCTTCAAGAACCTTGCAAACACAAGATGAATGCCTCTCCCAGCAAAATCCAAGCACAAGCCTGATTTTGGTCTTGCTGCAGGTTGGTGGTTAGAGTGCTTGTTTATTTCAGTGTCATCTTGTGGTTTCACAGGCCCACTGCTGTTTTCACGCAGGATGAAGGAGAGTAACTCAAGCCCTCTCCCCTACTTCAGAGCCAGCACGCCTGAGCCTCAGCTGATATTCATGAGCCCAATGCCACTGATCCGGCGGCACAGCACAGTGCAGCACATGGCCTCCCCCCAGCTGGCTGTCTGGGCCAAACTTCGCCTGGAGCCCAGCAGCTTTCAGCCCAGGGTAACTCCACCAGAGCTGGGAGCTTTATGCTGGTCTCACAAAGAAAGGAGACAGGCTAGCCAGACCTTAATGAGATGATGCTGATCATGTAACTGTCTTATTGAATTTGCATTTCATTAGGAGACTTCATTTGAACCACAGCTGTGAATATTTGAGGACCTGATTGTGTCTATGGATACTAATTTGCTCAAAGAAGACAAGGAGGATACTGAGCTGCAACCCTGACCCTTTTCATATCAATCACACAAGATAGGTCCTCCTTAAAACTAATGTCAGAGCTGTACCAAAAAGTGCACAGGTCCACATACCCTGGTTGCTATTGAACTGCCCAAATGCCTCTTCCAGAAACTTTCAACTCTAGGAAATGGACAGGAAAGCTGGACCCCAGCACCCACTTGAGCCTTTGCCTGATAAAATTTCATTTTCCTGTACTGTAGCGTAGTAAAGATGATGAAACCCATGGGATGGGAATACACCATCAAGGGAAAACATCCCACCTCCAGAAGGAAATGCCATCATTCAAATACTGACTTGGTATTTCAGGCTTCATGATTATCCCTGTAGCCATGTAAATCAGATTACCATACCATAATGTTCTGTTGGAATCCCATATCACTTAATGATGGAAAGACTGCAGACAGCAGGAATGAAACAGTTAAAAAGCCAAGACTTATGATAAGCAGATGGCAATTATTGCTGCTTACTGGTAAAACCTGTTTGTATTAAAAATATCTTAATGTTTCCATTGGAACCTGCCAATTAAGAGATTAAACTGTGTTTCATTCACATACAAGTGGCTGTGAGCTCACACACACACCTGGCACTCCCAGCTCCAAATTCTACATAGAGGCTGGCTGAAAATATATGCACTGGTCATCTTCTTTTTTGTGCTATTGAGTAGGGTTTGGGTTATTTCATGAGCTGTCAGGAGTAAGATATTTTCACGTTATTATCAGGAGAAACAGGAAGCTGCTGGTAAACACAGCTATTTTTCAGAGAATTATCTAACTGGGGAGTAGACCTTCATTGATGAAGCTACTTGAAGCCCAGCCAGGCCTGAAAGGTGGATGATACATTGCCAAGATTTTATTCTCAAGATAGCCTAAGCAAGATGATTTGTCTGGGCATGGCCCTAAGTAAACATGCCAATGGGATGGAAAAAGCTAGCCTGTTTGCCTTCTTAGCCAACCAGCCATTTCCCTTCTGCTGAGGGGAGTGACTGCTGGCACTCAAGAGCTTCCTGCATGTAACTGGTCAGTCCTTTGGTGCAGTCCCAGGAGCCTTTTTCTATTAACAGGGAAGCCAAATTTCCTTCACGGATGCTGCCTTACTCCAAGCATTGCCTCTGTCACTCAGGGGCTGTAAGTGGATCTGGAAAACTCCCCAGAGGATTCCAATGTTTATAAACTAATAAAGGATCTGATGTTGCCAGTCTGAAAGCCAGACGTGGCTGCTGCTGATATAGGAGGGTTTTCTGTCCCTTCTCACTTTTTATACCTTGACATCCATTTGTGACCATTTTAAAGGATGGAGTAAGGGCATGCCAACATACATGCCACATACATCATTATAAGCAGGGCTTATATAAAGAAATTATGCCCCTTGCATTGTCATCAAGCACAGGGTAACTACTCAGGTGAGTGCTGCTAACTACCAAAGGAAAAGAACTGGCTTTAATTAGCTCAGTTGACCAAGTGTCACAGCTCTAAACATATCAGGACATCCTCAGTCTGAAAGCTCTTGCATAATATACTTTCCAAGGATATTTTCAGTCCCAGCTGGTATTACCAAAATCAGTGATGGTGCAAGGAGAGCATTTGATAATCCACTACTGAGTGTTGCTTCCTGGTGTCTGCACGTTCTCTGAGATGGGGAGACAGGGAGGGGGAGAAGAGGTGTCTCAGTGTGCTTTCCACCCATCCTACTGCTTCTCACAGGTGATTTTCAACTTTCTCAGCTTGCTGTTGGCAGCAAGGGGCAGGGAGTCTCCCAGGAGACCTTGGCAGAGCTCCCCTGAGACTCCCCAGGACAGGCAGGCGTCTTCAGAGGCAGTGCTGGTGCCGTTCTCCACTGGGATCTGCAGGGGAGGCTAAAGTAGCACGACTGGCCACAGAGGTGCACTGGCTTAGAAGGTTCCCAGATCCCCCACAGCCCAACCAACCACATAAATAAATAAATAAATGGTGGCACACACCCGCTCCCTGCCCCTTCCTCCCCAGGTCAGAAAAATGTCACCTCTGCTCAGGCCTGCTGCCACCAGAGGCTTGCAGAGCAGACTGCTCTTCTGTTCCCCGCTCTGCTAGTGCCACCTCCGGGATCCCCATTGTCACTGGCCTTGTGCCTCTCATTGCAGTCTATACCCACCCCTGCCAAGACCCACTCCTGGTGCCTGCCCTGTGGCCAGGCTCATCCTCTACATTTTTTGGAGGAACATCTGGATTTCTGGAGGAGCAGAGGTGCTGCCTCAGCTTCAAGAGGAGCAGAGAGTTGGGCTGGCCAGGCCTGAGGACACTGCTGCCCCACAGGGCACTGGGCCTGCCTCTCCACCACTGCACCCAATGAAACCACCTGGATTCCCCAGGGCTTCCCTGCGGCCCCTCAGACGAGATAGCCAGCAGCTCCCAAAGGGATTTTTAACTCCTTCTGCCGTGTTTACAGTCACTCATTCAGCTCTGCGCAAACATGCTTTTCTTCAGCATGGCAGGAGGGTTTTGTTGGGTGTTTCTGTTTTTATTTTCCTCCCCTCCTGCTCCTTCCGAGGCAATAAGGTGCACAAACAAGCTGCACATAGGTGGCTGAGAGCAGAATTCAAGCCGCACTTAAATAATAAAATTTTTAAAAGAAGAAGGGGAAAGAAAACCCACCCCGTGCTACCAGGGGCCCCGTTGGTTAAAGGCTACAGCGCAGTCACTCTGAAGTGAGGGTTTAATGAAGTAGCCTGTGAGAGAATGGAGGGGATGGTCCCCGCTGCACAGATGGCTCTTTGTCACCGCTGACACCTGCCATCTGCTTGTTTGTCTAAATGATGTCGGAGGGGCATCGCGAGCCTCCAATCTGCTGCGCCGCCTCCACCAGCTCGGGGTGACCCCCTGACCCGCGTGTCAGACGGGTCCGGAGAGTTTGTTCTTTCCGCTCACTGGGCCCGGCCCGGCCTCTTCCCCGCCGGCAGCCCCCACGCCCGCCCCACCGCCCGCCAGCCCCTAAATCTCCTCTTCATGCATATGAAAGGGGGAGGACATGGAGAGATTAACCTCCCAGGGCATGAAAGGGGTACAAAAGTTTACACCGCCGGACAGCCATTTGCGGGGGCAAATGCAAACCTTTTGCAGGGGGATGCACTCACACTCCTGGGCTTTTTACCATCATCTCCACTCGATGCTCAGACTCTTTCTGAGGTAATTAAGAGGCTAGATTACCCCAGATGTAACACCGCTGATATCAGGAGAGGCAATTAAAATATTTAGAGAATACCGCTTCTTTCTATTTCTCTGCCGTGAAGGCAGACTGGTGCCTTAACATTAGCTATAAAATTTAGAGGTCTCTAGAGACGTCTGGTTTGAAGGCAGAAGAAAGAGGTAGGACCACTTTCCTGACAGTGGTCACCCGCAGACTTTTGAAATCGCACTTGGAATCAGAATATATTACTGCAAATGCATTCAGGTAGCATTTTTTTCTCAACTTCTCACCATAGAAAAAGAATATCTTATTAATACATGGAAAAGGGTTTCTCAGTGTATGAAAGTGACTGACAGTTGCCGAGAGTCATAGCTTTGAAATAAACTTGTTGGAACAATAATTATATCCCAAGAATCTAACATTTAATTTAAAAACAACATTAAAGTCTAAAACAGCCTAAACATTCTTGACTGGTTGGAAACCCACTTCCCTTCCCCCCTGCCGCTCCCCCCCCGCTAGGCCCACAGAAACTCTATATTCTATGACTTCAGGTCACTTCAAAATACTCAGGGTGAGTGCCTAAAAGGAACCTCTTTCCCAGTGCAGCCAACAAGCCCATCTCTAGGACGCCTCAAAAGAGACTGAAGCTTGCTGTTCATAGCAGCACATAAATTGCACTTGATGTTATCAGTGATGTCAGTGTATATGGAAGGTGTATAATAGATATTAATTATGACTGTTATCACTTATGACTTGTGTAGTGCAGCCAGGTATGCCTGAATACTTGCAAACACAGTGGCTTTTACACGTGGCAACTCATGAAACGGAAAATGGTCACTCTGCACAGCTCTAATGAGGGCAAGGGTGATTTAAGCTAGCAGAAAGAATCATAATTATTGTAGGTTCAAAGTGATCTTGAAGGAGAGGAAGTTAAAATGGGGTTGGGATTGATCTACTTTCATGCTTTACTTGGCCCATTGTTTTTATTGCCTCATTTTGAGCTATAAACAAATGGCTTCAGGTGATTTGCGTGGTTTTCTGCAGATAAGTCCCAAATTTGTTCTGGGCAATGGTGGAAAGTGTGCACTGTGCAAGGATAAATAGCAGGGGAAACTGTGACAACAGCCCCCACCCTCTTTAATTTGTCCAAAAAAAAGTCCAAATTAAATCCTGGATTCAAAGGCATGTCAGAGCACAGACGAGAGGAAAGGGCTCCAAGGTTTGCAGAGGACCGCATCCTTACTGGGGAGCTGGTGCCCATGCCCAGCTCCAGTAAGGCAGCCTGGATGCTGAAGACCTTCCCTCCTGGGGAAGGGCTGGCTCTGGGCTCCTGTCCTGGATCACAGGAAGAGGGGATCACCAACCTTCCCACTCCTACAGGTCTCTGCCAGCAGGGCTGCCTTGGCCTCCAGCTCACATGGTCTGTTCTTCACTTCAGCCCCTTGGCCACCAGCACCTGGGCTGAGACCAAGCACATCAGGAGTAAAAGAAAGGCAAAACACAGGGACTCTTGGAGAGACACAGAAAGGCCTACAGGCTATGTCCTCAGCCTGGGAAGCCTCTTCTTCTCCCTCTCCTTCATGACAGTGCAGTTTCTGAGCCCACAACAAAGGACCAATCTATTAATATTGCTGACAGAAAGAGAGGAAATCAGGGGCAGCCATATCCCCATGCATCCATCCAGGAAAAAAATTCACTGCCTGAGATCCCTCTTTTTTCAATTATATTGGATGATAATTTGGGGTGATATAGAGGAAAAATAAAGGGAAATAAAAAAATCCCCAAAAAACATCCAGTTTTTTCCAAAATCTAACAGAGAGATAAAGGGTGAAATAGTAGCTTTGCTGACTTCTGTGTTGTGCTTATTAGTTCAGCATGGAAAGGTTTTTACCCTCCTGCATCATTTTTTTTTTTTTTTTTTTTTTACCTGAGGTGCTTTTGGTTAATTGGTGTGTGTAAAAATGTCTCATTGTGGAAGCCATTCCTGATCCAGGTATTAAGTATCTAATATCTGTCCAGCTGCCTCATGATGGGTACTTTTCTTCCTTCAAACATCCTGCTAACTCCCTGCCCCTCAGCCAACACCATGCTCAGCAGCAGAGCCAACACATCATGTTTGTCTTGGCAAAATGAGCCAGTCTGCATTAAAATGAGGGTCAATGGAAAACAAAAGGAACGAACAAAAGTCCCTTCCTTTCTTTATTTTTGTCTGAAAGATAAAATCTGCATGTTTTGATGCTTTCTGCCAGCCCACCAACTCCAAAAATCACCTAGACATCCCCAGAACAGGGTGGTGAGATGCTTCAGGAACATTTCCTTCAGAAGCTATGGTGATAACAAGCTTTCTGTAGCAAACAATTTCAACACTATTCTATTTTGATGAGGTGAATGACAGTCAATTCCCATTAACCCCCCCTCCCAGAAGCTAAATTTCTTCTGAAAATGTTTTTATTTTCTTCCTCGACTGAGGCTGACAGAGCTGGATAAGGATTTGCACGTACAAAGTTTATTTCTTTTCTAGACTGGAAATGGGATTTTTTCACTGTATCCTTTCCTTCTGGAGCTCAGCCTTTTAGTATCAATCCCAAACAACATCTCTTGACCATGGTCAGCTCAGCCCAGACCTGCAAGCAAACTCATCAGCTGTCTACAGGAAAACAAAATATTGGCACAAGCCTATGTTTCTGTCAAGACTGCCATGGGTGGATAGGTATTGTGGCACTTGATCATTCTGTGTTTCAGCATGCAAGAAACAAAAACACAAATATTTTAATAGGGTGAGGAGATTATTCTGCATGCATTTTTGAATAAATGCAAATGCCTAATCAATTAAGCAAGCTTGCACACTGCTGTGGACATCACCTCAAAATCCAGCCCTGCAGGCATGCATACTTCTGTACCCTTTTGCTCTTGTGAAGCAACATAGTCTCTGGCAAGACAGAAATCTTCCCTCTGGCAAATTTCTTCATGTGACAGAGGCCAGAGATTTTATGTGTTTTCTGAAAGCAACTATGGCAAACAGTCAATTCAGCTAAACAGTCTTGGCCACAGTACATCTGTGCTTAGTTTTGGCTTAGCAGAGCAGAATAACACGAGTACTTCTCTCTCTGTCCCACTCCTTTCCTAAGATGGTGAGAAAAATAGCCGAATTACAGAAGTACCTTCTGTACAAAAGTGTCCTGTGACAGTGCAAAATCTGCATAACTGGGTATTCCAGCCAAAATGAACTCACAGACCCACATGATTTCCTCATGAGATGACTTTGTGGGGAGTGTTTTTTGACTTAGTTCTTGTTGCTGTTGTTTTGTTGGCTCCTCAGATCAATACATTTACTGATCTCACTTCAGACATTTTTATAATCAAAAATATGAGAATAAACAGAAGTGAGGAAATTTCATGCAGGTCTCTGCCATATTTATAATCAGGGTTTCCTCCTCTGACCCTTCTTGTCCTGCTTCTGGAAGAGGCACCATCACCCTGTGAAACAGCAGCCCCATGCAGCCAGTGTCACTGCCACCACTGCTGACAGCAGTAATGGGGACATTTCTTCAGGTGTCTCAATGCCTTAAGAGCTCAGACTGTGTTTTCCAATGGGATTTAAAGGTCATCAGCGTCACTTTTTGTAGGCATATATCACTTGCTCCGTAGTGCACCATGATCAAAAACGTCATGCCTGTATTAGCTTTGGCTTTAACCAGGTTAGGCAGCCCAGGTCCCTAAGCCAGGCTCTGCAGCTCCTTAGCACAGTCACACAAAATACCACAGAGATGGGTCCAGCAGACCCTGTATGCCTCCGCAAGGTGGTGACTCTTGCTGAGAAGAGCAGAACAGCAATCCCCAAGGCAGCACAGCCAGTCAGGGCCTCAAGGTACTGCAGAAGCACTGCTGCAGGGCACTCTGCCCCAGCTGCACACAGCTTGTCACACAGGTCCCAGGACCCATGGAGCCATCCCTGTTGTTGTCTGCAGCACTGCAAAGCCATGATCAAGGCTACAAACTCTCAGAGAGTTCACAAAATGCTTGCAGCATCTTTCAGTACTTCAAATGCCTCCTTTGACATCAGTTACACTAAATTTGCCAAATTTGCTATCCCTGACTGTACAGACCATGGTAGAGAAACATTGATTAGCTTGCACTGCATTCTTCACTTAATTCAAATAATTAATGCACCTCTCCATCACTTCCTCTCCTGTTTTATAAGCTTCTG
Source organism: Pyrgilauda ruficollis (assembly GCF_017590135.1). NCBI lineage: Eukaryota > Metazoa > Chordata > Aves > Passeriformes > Passeridae > Pyrgilauda > Pyrgilauda ruficollis. The sequence goes on along the minus strand of NW_024508213.1, from coordinate 1,436,421 downwards.
TTAATAACATTTAGCCTCTTAGCAAAAAGACTAATTTTTCGCAAAAATATTTTAGTTTTAGAAACTTCTAAATTTGATGGAAGCTCCTTATTCAAAAGACTATTTAAGTCTTCATTTCCAATTAATATTTTCCAGCATTTTTTTTTTACTCTTTGTTTAATGCACTGTTTTTTCCTGCAGTTACATTGATTGGTTTGTCTTTGCCACTCCAGACAGCTTTTTACAATTAAATATTTCTGACATTAAAATGGTTTCCTTTCCAAGAGTGAAAAGGGTTCAGAAACAAATTCAAGCAGAAAATTTAATTTTGTCACCAAGAGGAAAGAAGTTGCAAAGGCTCAGGCAATTCTAACCACCATTTACTGGACTAGCAGTGGCTGAGAGATGATCATATTTGATCCCAGAATTTACATCTGCACCCTGGATTTGGAAGAAGAGTTTGCTTCAATTCCCTACACTGACATAGACTTTCAGCATGGCTGTGGATGAAGTCCTGAAAGCATTTAAGGTATTTGGCTTTACAAAACAAAGACCCAAACAGCATCGTGTATCCAAATTTCCAAATGCCAGCAATACATTGAAAAACTTTGAAGTTAAAGGGATAATCTGTCCAAACAAATCACAGGTTGCCTAAACATGCAGCAATACTTGGCAACCCCAGCCGGCTGCCATGATAAGCACACACCAACATGGTGGGAGAGAACTGGATCATCTTCATCCCAGAGCCACCTACTGCCACGGGCCAGCTCTGAAGTACCCAAAAGCAGCTGCTACCCTGACTGTCAACCTGCTCAAGCTCCTGAGCATCTGCAAATTTACATTCCAGCAAATGTTAGCAAATAATCAAGATTTACTGTTCATTTGTTAATAGAGTGGAGCTGGATGGATTTTCTTTTTCCTGTCTTTAGTCATCTGGTTTTTGAGCAATTTTTACTGTCATATTTATGTTTCTCAGCTAATCTTAGAGCCAGTGACATAATTTCACTGAATTATTAATATTTCAAGTGCATTTTTGTGGCTTGCACAGGCTCAGTAACAGGATAAATCACATTCTGTGTTGTTCTAACTTTCTTAAAATACTCCTTTGTATCTTAAAAAAGACTATTTCAAGAAATTCATTCCTGGTCTATGCTTGCATCACCAAAAACCAGTGCTCTTCCCCAGTTTCCCAGTGCAGAATGTGACCAGAGCAGACATGAAATCAGAGGCGTGCATCACTGCTTCCCAGGTGGTGCAGGCACTGTACACACACAGCTGTCCTCCCGCTCCCTGTGGCCTTGGCACACGCTGGAGTAAGTGAGGAGCACACGTGAGGTGCCTGCTGCCCTTCCCATGCAGTCCTCCCCCAGCAGGGCTGGGCCCCATGGGCTCCACGCTTCGGTAGCACTTGAGGCTCGGTCTGCAACTGCAGGTCCTCCTGCTTCTGCAATGGCAACAGCCAACAGACCCTCGGCTGGTGTCCGCCTTGAAGGGTGCCTGCCAACCCTGGTGCCCACCACGCAGCTCCAACCTTCCCATTGCCCGCAAGCAGTGCAGCCAGCGTCACTCTCCCACGCGAGGCCGGTGTCCCTCTCCCGAGCCGTTAATTGGCTGGGATAAGCGTCATGCGGCCAGGCGCACACATGTGTCCCATAACCTAAACCATCTGTGAGTGCTTCAATTAACCGATCCCCAGCTCCTCTGCACTGCCATTGAAAAGATCCCGCCCTGGCCCCAGCCGACCCTCCCCCATGCAGCCCTGCAGCTCCCCTCCCCACCCAAGAATTCGTAACCACAACTGTACAGCGTGGGCCCCCCGGCCCTCCGCGGCCGCGTGGGAGCAGCCCTCAGCAGCCAGCGAGGAGAAGATGAAAAGGGTTCCCTCCATATGTGACTGCCATTGCGGACCTACAGGGTAGGCTCCACGCACAATAGATAACAGGAGGCTCCTTCTCACAGCTGTTCGGCTGTAGGGCCTTCCACGTCACATCATACATGCAGGCATCAGACACCCCTTACATAAAAAATGATTGGAGAAAAAAAATCCCCTTCTTTGAAGCCACATGGATGCACATCAACACAGAATTCAGCCTACTGCTGCTGAAAATTGCTGGAAAAATGCAGCCATGTCAGGCCCCACGTTCTTGTTACTCTCCAGGGATGTGACTTTACTCTCTGACTGGTTTTATATTGCAATGAAGTGAAGTTTTCAGTGGAAGCACTCAAATTCATTGGAGTTGCTCTGGAGGCTGAAGAGAAATCCAAAGTCACCAAGACCCAACCAAGATCAGACTCTAGATGAAGGGATTTACACACTGTAAGCACAACAAGGCTCACAAGCAATATTATTAGCAAAAGAGAAAATTTGCACTGGCATGCTAGGTTTGCAGCTGGTCTAAATGAGAGCAGCTTACTAAGGAAGAATTTGATGTTGCCCATCCAGAGGCAGGACACCCTCACTATAGGATCTGTTCCTCTGGAAGTCACTCAGAAGGCTTAACAAAGTCTTACAAAATCAGGGCGACACACCACGATCATGGTATTTATAAATTTAATAGGAGTGTTAGTACAAAGTAACCCAAGAAAGCAAAACCTCACAAGTTTACTTGGAAGTGCTCATTTTCACCAACTATTGTAAACTAGCTCTAATCATATGAAACTCATGCCATCATCAGCACTGTGCTTTATCCAGTTGTCTGGGGGTAATTCTGGGCAACTTTTCTATTGCACCTTCTACTGAGCTCTATCAAAATAGCTTTATGCATGAGATCAGCAGTTTCACCATTTCATAGGCAGATAAATTGCACAGAGCTGTGAAAATACCCTTGCTTAGGATGGAATATTGACAGAGCTGTATTGTTGTGTACAGCCAACCACAGTTCCAGCCTAGGACTTGAAAAAAAAATTGGCTTAGACCTATTTGTTCACAAATAGAGTTTTCCTGCCAGTTTCATAGGATGGAAATAGCACAATCTCTCTCACTGGCACCAGAGATCATTGATACACACAAACCAAGAAGGGAAATTTTCTAATTAACAAAGCTGGCATATCAGTTTGTCTGGATTTCATTCGAAGTCCAGCCCTCCAACTATGATCCTGCTGTATCCATACATACATGTGGTGTATCAGGGCTCCAGATACTTAATGAGCGCCAAGCATGGCAAACTATGCCAAGTTCAGTGAACTCCTGTGCTACTTCATCTCTCCCTGCCTGCAGTGAAGCAGGATCAGACCATAAGGGTCAGACTCCCTACCCCATTACCATCCACCAAACTGTACATAAGAGCAGAACTGGGGCTGAGGAAGTGCTCCTGCTGTGTTCAACAGAAGTAGAAGTAAAATTGCAGTTCCATTCACTCATTCACTGAAGCCTCTTATGACAGAAATACCTGTATTTTCCACTGTATGGAGAGCAAACAGCTCACCTGTGTGCAAGCGTGGAAGATTGTCCCCACCAAAAAAGTGGCTTTGATCCCTAAACAGAACCTTAGACTGATAAGGACAGGCTAGGTAGGACAGTTTATTCCTCAATGTGCTCAGCCTCCTCTGAATCACTCTACAGCTCATCTTGCAGTCCAGCTGGACCTTTGAATCCAACGGTTTCTCATAAGACATGTTTCAACATCTCTCCAGAAAATCAGTGACAACAGCACACTGGTCTCATGCTGAATAAGGTATAAATATTGCCCTCAAGGAATCAAGTCCTTAGGTTCCAGTCTGATAAGCACAAGATACGTTTTTAAGATCAACATTCCCACTCATCCAGCAGCTGAGTTTTTTGAGCATCTCATTTCTCTCCAGTGTGATTTTCAGAGTGACTCAGAAGCTTTGAGTAGAGCTGGAGGATTTTGGAAAACAAACTCATTTTTGTGCTGCCACCTCGCTCACTTTGGCTTTCTGGGCTGCGAATGCAGAAATTGTGCTTTGCTGTCAAAAATGCTTCTGACTCATGACCTCTGACAAGAGCACAAGTAAAGCAGCATCATGAATTGCACAGCCCGTTGGCCACTGGGGAGGGTTCATTGGCCTGCTAATCTGAACTGTCTGATCTTAAACTTCCACTTCCTATTGCATTCAAATGCACTGCTGAGTTATTTGATTCCAGCATAGATCCAGGGATGTTTTTCTTGTCTTACAGTTTTGTACTGACTGAGCTAACCCACAAGATAATTATTAAGGCAAAGAACTTAGCGGGATCCTAATAAGGATTAAACATTTCTATGATTCATTAAAATATTCCCAGTGCCACTGGCTGGGATAAAAATGTATAAGAATTGTGTTAAAATTATAACACCAAGCTTCAGCCCAGAAATCTCCATTAAAAGAATCCCTGGAAAATGCTGTTTGAGAATGCCAGAGCTGCACTCACTGAAGTGCCTGTTTCATTGCAAACCCAACCTGAAATCCCATTGACTAGCACATCCTTGCAGTCAGGCTCATACAGAAGCACCTGGCTCCTGGGGCAAGATTGGGGGCAGATAACCCACAGCAATATAAGCACAGCTTCAACTGATTGTGCAACAAGCCTGTACCAGCTGAAAATGCAGTACTTTAAGTGAGAAGCTTTGTTGCTGGTGTTGTTTTGTTGCTGCTGCTCAGTAGTAAAGTAACCAAAACTGAAGAGGAAGAAAAGGAGGACAGGGCAGACAAGATTTGTGAAAAACAAAGGAAGAAAAAAGGAAAAAAAAAAAAGGAAGAGCTAGACATTTGTGCCTTTTTACCCAGGGAGATTTGAATACTCAATCAAATATGGGCAACATCAATGTGCATTGCTCCATCATCTTAAAGGCTACAAATCCACATCTTTTTCCTGCTGAGAGAGTGCACAAACTTCCAGGCTGCTGCAGGTTCAAGGGAAAAGGTGTTGTCAGTCCCCTGCTAACTCTGCTTGTTTGCTCTGAATACCTGTTCAGGGCTAGGTTGTAAATATTCATCTCTAGGTACATATCATCACTTCGGAACTGGAAGTCCTTCTTGTTTGTCCCATTGGTGGGAAGCATTTCAGTGTGCTATGCAGAGTGGGACTGCCCCATGTGGGAAAGTCACATCCAGCTATTCACTATCAGATGGAGTGTCTTTGGTAGACAAAAAAAGTACAACTTTGTTTTGTACAACCCAGTCCTACTCTTTGCTGTTGCCAGCATGCAGGAAGGGGCAGGGATACTGAAAAATCTCCATAAACATCTCAGCTTGGAGGAGCATGCTTGGCTGAGTAATTGCGTATTTTCTCCAACAGCCACATGAACCACGCTGGTGAGGAGAGTGTTGTATACAGGGTCTCACCTCATCCTAGCTTGTGAGGTACATTATGCTCATGATGAGACCCAGAAAGAGTAATCTGTGCTGGGACTGAAATCTGTCAGGTGCCAAGATGTGTTGGAGAAAGCATGGGGGTGTAATGTTCCCATCCTCACCTTGCAAGGCACAGGTAAGATTGATTGGGCCCTGAAGACCATTTTTTTGCTCAGGACATGTCCTCGTATACCAGATTTAGTAATGGATGTAACAGAGAAGGATGACACGTTATAAATCTGAAACTGAACATTCAGTAACAAGGAGCCTTAACTCAGATGGACAGGTTTGCCCAGAACCAAGCACTCTTTGGTCTTTCGCAAGGAAAAGATCATACTTCTCAACATGCTGATGCTTGGGGGTATTATGGTTGCAGTTGTAATACAGCAGAGAGCAGCAGCATTGGCCAGAGTGTCTGTCCATCTGTTTTAGTTCAGATTTCCAAAGAGGTAGTGCTGCAGTATCACTCTCAAGTGTGTGTCTCTTCACCTGTCTATCTCCACTCAGCTGTGCTTCTCCCTCACCAGTAACTTTTGAACCTGTTGACCAATTTCAAACAAATTTGACAGACAATAGGATGTCTCCAAGGTATTAAATTCCAACACATTTTATGAAAATTGGCAGCTGGCTAGAGGAGAAAACCCAATTAGTGGCCCTGTGGAAGTGAAAGCTGCAATATGAATGTGACCCTTATTAGACAGTGAAGATCCTCCTGGGAAAGAGATATTATGAATGTCCACAGAGGGAAAAACAGATCAGCACTTACATCTTATTAGATACCAGACAATCCAATGCAAGCCCCAATTATGTTTGAGGAAACTGGCTGCTTCAGCTCTGCTGCTCAAAGAACAACATGTCCATGACCTCCAGCTGGGGCACTTACAGCCTCCTTACACAAAGGTAGAGACAGAACTAAGGAGGAGGGAAGAATCATAAGGTGTTGGGCTAAGGGAAAAGCCTTCTTCCAACAGCTGCTGAATGCCTCTCCTGACCATCTCTTCCAGCCCTTTCACTGAACCCTCTCAACCCTTCTTTTCCATCTGTTCTGAGCATCCCATGGATCCTTTCATATCTTATATTTCCCCATCTTTTTGATTTTCCCTAACCAAGGCTCCAAATAATCCCCAAAGCCAAAGGTCTTCACTGTTGTACCTTATGTCTCTGCCCTCTCACCTTCTCAGAAATGCCCTTTGCTGCAGCCACAGACTAAATGCATAATTTTCAGGACAGTTTGCCCTCATTTTTGAAGCAGCAGAATTAGGTTTTCCTGCACTGCTAAGAAACCTTGAGCCAGCACTAGAGTCATGGCACAATGAAACAGACAAGGACATTACATTTATGAATTGGGCCTGTCCTCAGGGACAAATTCATCCTTCTTATAACCTCCCTGAAGTCACAATAGAGAAAACATAGCCCTAATTAATCCAGCCTGCTTGCATTACAAGAGATAACATGGCCTAGAGAAAAGCATCTGACTGGAAGAAGCAGGAGGGTCATGGTCTTACATGACTTTGTAACTGACTCAATCACTGCTGTTGAGCACATTCTATAGCTGCATTTATAAATTCAAATTGTAGGACTTACTTATGCTTCATGGTCTGGATTCTCAGCTCAGAAGGGCAACCACATGCAGGCTACACTTCTGCAACTAAAGCTTTGTGAATCCACAGTGACTTCACTGGTTTGCTGCTGAGGAGTGAAAGAACTTACGTTGAAAGGCACTGAGTGAACTGCAGCCTCACAGTAACACAGATCCCTCTAAAGGTCTCCTTGCCTGTCCTTCAGCTCCTATCACGTGTTCTTCCTTGGGAAAACTGCTTCCTTGTTACAAATCTCCAGCCCTTTCCTCTACGTTCCTGTTCCAGCTTTTCCCCTCTCTTCCCATTCCTCAAACAAAATGTTACCAGAAACATTAAAAATCATTGAAAAACATATTTTACCTTTTTTAATGAGAGGAATATAATTGAGCTCTGTAAGGACAAGAACAACACGGGAAGGCAAGAGAGAAGGCCCACAGGAAATTATTTGTATTCTCCTTCTCCTGATCGCTGCATAAATATTTAACTGAGTGGCATTTATGATAAAGATGTATCTTACAGGAAAATTTTGATAAGTGGCTGGACAGATCCGTAGGTAACTGATTTAAGACGTTTATATCTACTTAATTAAGTCTGCATCTAGTTAATTAAGTAGTGAAATATTTGAAAACTCTGCAAATTGTGCAAAGAATTCACATCTGGCTAAAAAAGCAACTCTGACGTGCTACCAGTGAGTGCTCTGTTCAGAAACTTTTGGGAATTTCATGTGTATGTAAGCCAGGAGAACCTAGTGGCTCATGATAGCTATCAAAGGATTAAACAGCAAGGATTTGAAAATAACCTTTTCCAGAGGGTCCTAGCAAGCTCTGGGACACAGTTGCAGTAGTGATGCTCCTGAAGTGAACAGAGAGACTTGTGTAATTCAATTGAGAATGCTCCAAGAAAATGCTGCTGTCACTACACAACTCTCCTGTACCTACCAGCTTTCTCCATTTGGAAAAGACAATCTTCATTTTCTAAAAGCAAAATATTTACAATTGTTCCAGTCTGTCCCTCCAGAATTCTTCCCCCCTTACATATGGATTTTCCTGAAGTTGCAACACAGGGCTCTGATGGTCTCTCCAACTGTCTCCATTGCTAGATATCAGATGTCGGAATTCACAACAGTGCAGGCTTTGAGATGTGGACTGACACCAGTACTTCAGCTGATTGCCTTTAAAGTCAAACACACATGGTTACATGCTAAGGATGTGGTGGAGGTGTCTGATACAAATAAGCATCCTGGAAAGGCACAGATGTCTCCACAGAGGTAACCTGGAAATCTCATAAGGACAGGCTCCACAGCCCTTCTGTGGTTTGTGAAGGCCAGTGTGTTTGCTCGGGGTATTAAAAGAGAGTCTTAAATCAATTTTTCACTAATATGATCCTAGTTATTTCACTAGGGTTGTTCTTGAGTAATGATTCAAGGGCATGCCAAGGAGGAGTGGATAAGACTCCCTTAGTTTCCTCTTGGCAAAAAGCAGTAACAAAGAAAACCAACTACCCACATTTTAAGAGTTTTAAATACTTCTTTGTGACATTCAGTTCTGAAAGCAAGCAAATGTTTGGTAACAAGCTTTTTTCTTCTTAGCCATTTCTAATTCCCTTTCTTATTACCATCCCTTAGTTTTTTGAGCAATTACCTCACATTTTCTGTCAATCCCTTGTCATTTCTCTACCCTGCCTGACCAGTTTGCTCCTGTTTTGGCCCTGGGCTGTTTGAGGTATGCCATGCTCCAGAGAGATTGTCCTGGTTTAGTCATCATTTCTCCATGTATCAAGCTTTGCCACCCATCAAGGAAGCAGTAATGTCACCATGCGGATTGGCTGGCTGATCACAGGCCAAGAGTCTGTTGTGACTGAGGAGTTCTAAGGGCCAAATGCGCAAACATACCCAGGCTCCAAGGACAGATCACATGGCAGACGCCGGTACCTGAGACAAGCCTGGGGCAGATGTAAGGTCCCAACCTCCAAATCCATCCTCTTAATCTGACATCCAGCTCTAAAGAGACTCCTTTGTTTGACATGGTATTTCCTTGTGCACATTCCTCACAGCAGAGTTTTCTGTCCACATGTCCACACATGGCAATGCCATCCTGTCTGAATTGCCCCTGAAGTTCTGACCAAGCCCTATTGGGATGGGGATTCCCACCTTGTGTGGGAATCTCAGCTAGGGCAGAGGTGGGAAGGCTCCCAGGACAAGTTATTTTCTCAAGTAGCATAAGATTCATCACAAAACATTAATCTCAAGTAGGTAATGGCTACTCAGAAACTCATGCCAAGAAATTCCCACAAATAAATAAAAATCCACTGACTTCTGTGACTTTGAATCTTCCAACAGTTAGAATCTAGTTTCTTCAGCTAAACAAGAGACTTAATCACCTGGCTGTCGTACCAAAAGCAACTGTGCACGGCTGAAGTATCCTTCGCATTTTCTAAGAAGATTGTCGGATGGTTTAGGTCTTCCATAGTACAGGAATAGGCAAATACCTTTAGCCAAAGGGATATTCCTATCCACATCCTGAGCTGACCACAGACGGTGTATCTCAGATAAGAAGTCGCCTATGCCAAGTTAACATGGTTTTGACTTTCAGCAGAGCTTATTATGAGCCCTCTGATATGCACAGGGCAAACTTGAATCTTTCTGGTCTTTTCAAGTCTAAAGATCTCGATATATGAATAGAATGGATGGCATACACTAACCTTTATTCTTCTGCTGGACAATTTGCAATAAATAAAAAACAGAAACAAGGATTGATTGCTAAAATATTAGCAAGAACAGAAAACAAACAAGAATATTTTTCTCTGGATATTTCCAATGAAAAAAGCTGATCTTTCTGCTTTGCAATGAGGGTGGCATTTAATCTCAAACTGGAGTTGTACATTCTGGCATTTATGCTACAATACTGGGGAAGATAAAGGGCAGAGAAAGGGGAGGCTGTTGATGTTGAATGATCACATATTGACAACATGGCATTGTTGTGCTTGGGGAGGGGCAGAATTGTGGACCCACCACTGGCGCTGCTAGGCCTGGGCTGCTTTCTGGCCTCCCAAAAACTGCCAGCAGTGTGGTGGAACTATCATTTGACTGTGCACAAGGTTCTCATAAGTGGCTAATGGTTCAGCACCATCTCCTCAGATGATTGCAAATGCATCCATGCTCCTGTGTGATGCAATAAAAGCACAGACTGGGAGGGAGTTATGAGAATCCGTTTTGCTCTGACACCCTATCATTCACTTTGCTCCCCAGGGCTGGCTGAGGGAAACATCTTCCTATCAGCTGCAGAGCTAGGAGACCTGCAGCACTGTAAGACTTAGGTGTGTTTGTACCTCATTATGGACCTAAATAAGGGCTGGCCTCATTTCTCATTTTACTGTAACCTAGCAAAAAATGTATCTCCAGCAGCCTGCAGTGTGTCCCAGCCTGCAGTGGTCTCCCCAGCCAAGCATCACTGTCAAGGTGCCCCATCGTCACACTGTGAAATTTGGGAAAGCTGTGTCCGCTGGCTTTGGCACCATTAATGGGCAGGAAAACCTCCAGTTAAACCTTCCCCCAGCATTGCATGCTGTGCTGGTGTCATGGACTCTGTACCAGCTTTCATCACCAACAAAAATCTGTGATAAGATGTGGCTCTATTCAAGCTACGGCTGTAACCAGTGCTGAGAGGACATAAAAGATGTCCTTTATACCCTCTCAAGACAATATTCCTCCAAATAAATCCCCCCACCATCACTAAATTTCTTGCTTTGTTACCTTCCATGGAAAACCAAACAATTCTACCCCCAAGCACAATTTTCAAATGAAATTATTGAAATAGTTTTTGTTAGCTCTTTTATAGGAAGATTAATTTTTTTTCTTTTTTTTCTTACATCACAAACTCTCTCCAAAGCTGTTAGTCTTTGGCTGTAATTTGTGGCATAACACATGATATTCTCTAAGATAACAGACTCCAACACCAGTGGGGCTGAATTGAAATTTATTACTTTCACAGCCATGTGTATAACAACCTGTAGGTTGTGGAATTCTCTTTACAGGCCTGTGCTGAATGATATGTATATACAGCAGCCAGGGACAGGAATTAACAACCTTTCAGAGAGCTGAGAGTGATTTCTATGTATCTCTATGATCTTCAGAAAGGAAACCCTGGGCAGAGATTTAATCACATGTCATTGTCTGTTATGCATTCATAAAAAGATGAATCATTATGGCAATTCAAGGAAACCTATCATCAACTGAGAGGAAAAGACTATTTTTCTGAAGCATACAAATTCAGTCTTTTATGACAAAATGACTACTTAAGACTTAAAACTGTAATCATTACCATTTGCTTCCTAAAATATCCACCTCCCTTTATCTGCACATTGGTCTGAAAACACAAATCTCTCGAAATGTCTCTTTCTAACCTCTAAAGGGATGAAGGTATTTTTTTCCTTCCCCAATTCTGCAGCCAGGTATAGGGGACAGCATTTCCTCTCTCTTGGTGTCAAGCAAGTCACCCTGGGCACAGCACAACCCTGCAGGAGTGGATCAGTTCCTGCCTGGGGTGCTGGCACAGGGGCAACCGTGAGGTGTCCCCACACCCCTTCCTGCAGGGCCATACAAATAAGCCCCCACCACACCCTGTCGTCAGGAAGGTGGTGCTAATGGGAGATCGTTTTGAAGGTTTAATATAGCCTCTGCAACACCTTTCAGAAGAGGAAAGGGGTGCCCAGCTTACTACAGCTGAAAAAACAAAGAAAAGGAGGGAGAAAAAAATAACCTATTTCCTCTAAGTTTCTAATTTTTATTGCACTTGCCAGCCACAAGCAAAAGGTGCCCTGTCAGAGGGTGGAAGGGGAGAAATAATTCAGCTCTGTGCTGCTAGGGCTTGGTTCACTAGGGGAAATCAAGGCTCTGGGCTGAGGATCTTTTTTACAGTCCTTACTCATGAAAACCACTTTGACAGGACATAACTAAGCTTGGCCAGGCATCCAGGTAGCTTCAGAAGGGAGCTCGCAGGCTGGCAGCCCTGCCTCTGAGCTCTGCAGCCTGAGGACAGTTTCTCCTGCCTCTTCTTCCAGCCTCTGCATTATCCAGCATGGGGTATCTGCACATCTCTTTTGCCACTGGAGTAGCTGGATCCCTTCAAGACAGGACAGCTAAGGAAGCTGTGGGGATGTGCCTGTGCATGTCTGTGGCTCTGTGTGCGGCTGTCTGAGTGTCTACATTTTGCTTTTAATCGCTCTCCTGTGGCAGAGAGCAGAGCAGTGTCAGTGCATATCCACACTGCATCCAGCAGCAAGGAATGGCCAATACCTGTTCCACTGGGGAATCTGCTACCCAGTGATGCCTCTTCTGTGCCTGGACAACTTCCCAAGTGGCAAGTTAAACGGGTTTACTGAAGAGCAGAGACCATACAGCAGGGATTGGGCCTCCCCCTCCCGTGTGTCTGATGGAGCCCTACAGAAGCTCTCAGCTGCACTGGGGAGTGACAGCAAACTGCTGTGCCACACAGCCCATTACACACAATGTACAATGAACACCTTCTTCCTCTGTAGTGTCAAACACAAAAGACCGTCAATTATTATCTGGTTTTGGAGGAAAATACATTTAAATAATTGTAACAGTAAGTGAAGCTGCATCAGGCAACATTAAAGCTTTAGCAGCCCTTTTTCTAAGTTAAGAACCCCCTCACTCGATGCGCAGCAGGCAACCAACACCGCCCCCAGAACCATGGTAAACCTTGGCATAGAGAAACAGCAATATCAAAGCGAGCCTGCTCCTCTAGTTCGTATGAAGCTCTGCTTTGTTTTGCAGGGAGGTTGCCATTCCCCGTCTGCTCAAGCCATGGCCAAGCAAGCCCACTTGAGCCTCCCCAGCTGAACTTCTGGCTGAACACTTCCTTCGGGAGTTTGTGCTGTCAGATTGGAAGGGTGGGCTCAGGAGGATATGGGTGGGACGCAGTGGCAGCAAGGAAACCCTTGTTCACAGCTCATTTGGGGAGGAAACGGGCACTGATCCCAAGGAAATTGTTTTGTGTTCCTGAGCAGCCACGGAGGGGGGGAAGGTGGCGGTACTGCCGGGCGGCCCTTTCCCGCTGCAGCGAAAGGCCACTAGGCAGCGGTGCTCTAGCATGGACGCAGACACAGGGCTCCAGCCTTCCATGCCTGGCTGCTCAGGCTGCACTGGACAATGTGTCCCCCAGGCACCAGGGACAGCCACCCACTCAGGCACTGTGGTAGCAAGTGTTGGTGCTTGCCCCAACGGGGTTTCAGCACAAGGGGTAACCACAGGTGTTCCAGCCAGCCCTTCCCTGCTCTCAGCGTCTCTCAGAGACACTGCCACACACACCGAAGTGGGATGAAGAAAAGGGACCTGCCCTTTGTACAAACTACCCAGCTGGACATGCTGGCTCCCATCCCTTCTTCCCCCACCACTCTGTCCTTGCCCCTCCATGGAGGTTACTTGGCCACACTCTTGGAACTGACCCAGAGGTGTCACAGACACTCTATGCGAGCCCGAAGGCACAGCCACCTCTCAGAGTTTCTCTTGGAAATAAGCAGGGGCATGTATTGTCATTTGCGGTCTGGACCAGGCTGCAGAAGGGCCCCGTGACTCACTCCAGGGGGCATTGAACATAACCTGCAAGCCCGCAGTGTGGAGCAGGGAACGGGCGGGAGCTCTCAAGGAAATATTTTGCTGAAAACAAAACTTTCAAAGCCTTTCAACAGCAGAGCACCAAAAATAGACTTCAGCCTCCAAGGGAGGGGGAATTGGAAAAGGTTAGAAGCGGGGGAGAGAGAGAAAGAGGGAAAGATCAAACAGTCAATGACAACCCTGGGGAAAAAGGGGGCACAGAGGTTGCCAAAGATTTTTTAAGTCCATTTCCTGCAGGAGATGGAGACAAGGAGGGTCAGTTTATTGCAGTTTGGCCTGAGAAGAGAGCTCTGCAAGAGGCTCTTCAGGCTCACTCCAAACACAGCCATTCATTACCCACTGCTGCATCCTTCAAAACAGGAAGCGTTGCCAGAGCATTAATTTATCTCTTAATCGCCGTCCTTTTGTTGCTGTGAAAAATGTTTAGTCATAGATTTAATTCCTCTCACTCCACCCCGCTACATCCCGACCACCTCTGATCACAAACACCATGAAGAGACAGGGCTTGACAGCTTTTCTGATGGTTTTACTGCAATTTAACTTTCAGAAGATCAGCTAACTTGCTCACAGATTCTATTGAAGAATCCTGCATAGCAACAAGAGAGCTGCCTCTGGCTCAAAGTGGGAGTGTAGTTCTTTGGGATTTCGCCTTGTCATTATTATTTCTCGCTCTTGTTATTGTCTCCAGTTCATCCTCCCCAGCCCAAATTTACTTTAAACAGATGTCTTATTTGTTCAGAGCATGCTGAGGATTTGCCCTGGCAAAGAGATCTTTTTTTGTATTTTGTTTTGCCTTTTTTTCCCTTAAATCTGTTTTAAATTTTGTGAAGAGCCCATGAAACAATAGCAGATGTGTTGTAGCTACAATTAATTGGATAATTAACTTAATTCATGTATTGCATTTTAGGTTTGTGTTTCTTATGCAAGCGAGTACGTGTGCTAGAATCTGGGGTGGGCACAAGCAGCGGGGAGGAAGATACATGCTTGTTGGGGAGGTGCATCAGGGGGTCCCAGCTATGGGTCCCCCAGCCAAGGGCATGAGCAGTGGGGAGAAGGCAGTGCAAGGAAGGGGCCACACGATTCAGCAGGGGCCCAGTGACTAAAGATGCAGCCAGTGGTGAGCACAGGCGTCTGGGCTGCAACAATTTCCCGGGGTTATGTCCCATCAGGCATGTGCATAGAGAACTGTGGGGTGTGTGGACCAGCTCTGGGAGGCAGGGATTCAGATCCCCTAATCCTCCAAAACACCTCTTGAAGGAAAGCAGAGGGATGCATGGATGACCAGTCCATGCCACCAGGGCCATTGGGATATACCTGGGATGGAACCACTCCCCGCCAGCCCCAGGCCAGCTCAGCATCAGGCTGCCCCATGTTCAGAGCTTGTGTCCCAACCAACCCGAGCCACAGCCAGGACAGACAGGACCCTTCTGTCTTCTCGTGCCCCACCAAACACCCCCACATCTCCTCTGAAGCCATTCGTCAGTGAATGTCTGCCCTGTGGTGAACAGCCTCAAAACCTTGGTGATCTCTCAGCTGTGCACTGTCTGCAGAGCCCAGGACGCCAGCACTGCCATCCAGGCAGGCAAGCCATCTTTAGACGTGATTATTGTTCCCTGGTATGGAGCCCCGCCAGGCGACACAGTTCCGGCTGGGCTGCATGCCTGCCCAGTGGGAGGGTCAGGATCTGGCCCTGAGTGTTAACAGCCCTCCATGTCTCCTACTTAAAACTTTTTCAAAGTCCTCCCGTGGCTATTTCATGTTGGTCCTGGCTGCTGTCATCCTTCATGAGTAAATGCTCCCAGTGTCTTCAGAGGCAGCTGTGTCTACAAGCCAACAGGGTGTATTCTGCAGCCCCAGAAATACCCGTTGTGACTTCACCTGCACCCACCCTTCAGAGGACTCAAAACATTTCACAAATACTAAGCTCTCAAGACAGGTACAATGCCCACAGCCATTCAGAGCAGACTTCCTGGCTGCAGCCCTGGTAAATTTTCTTCTCTTTGCTTTTGCATGGAGCTCAAGAGCAGAGGCTGCGAAGCAGTGTCAAAGCAATGTAGGACCCAGTTCTGGTTCTAGCTTGGAGCAGCTGAATGACATAAGGAAGAACAAGACTGGTGACTGCAAGGCATATTTGGACTGGATCCTGCAGCAAGCTCCAGGCAGGCAGACAGCATCCACCCAGAGCTATCCAGCTTCCCAAGGCTGCCCATGCTGTGCTCAGAGCAAGACCAAGACTTTGTCTCTTATTTACAAGACCCTAAGTGAGACTTGAGGTTACAAACTACACTGCAAGCATTTTTGAAACAGCATTGTCCTTAGAAAACTTCACAGTGTTGGTAGAAGCATCTGTCTTTTATGCACTATGTCTCATAGCTATCAGAAGAACAACTGCAACAATAAAAAGCCATTTTTTAATCTTAAAATAGATATTTTTTCTGTAAAATTTTCAGTAAAAATGCATCCCAACAAGTTGTTCACAAAAACAGAACAAAAAAATCCTTTAAGTGCTCAGATGAGAGCAAATGATACTGCTAATTGCAGTGTACAATGCCAGATATTGGCATTTAACTCTAACTATGCTAAATACAAATGTCAGCTGGAATAACACAGTCTGGCTTCATCACCCAAGGCATACTTTCCGAGCCAGGCTAAGACGGATCCAAATTTGCTACATTTTTTTTCTTCTCCTGTGGCAGCAAATGAGTGCAGAGAATGGAACTATTTAGCCTTCAAAAAGGCTGGGAATGGGAACACACAGAGGTCCTGGTTCATGCTTGACTAACAAATTACGGTAAAAACACAACATCACTAGCAGGGCTATTGGAGAGAATTATACCCAGAAGAAGTCCTCAGAAGAGGCTAAAAAGAAAATCCTGTTCAAACTAAAAGGGAAAATGTTATTCAATGCAGCATTTTTCTTCTCCTTTCCTTTGGGGTTGGGTTTTTTTTCCTACCATATTCAGTTTCTGTTCTTCTTTTCTCTTAATTTGGAGGCTGCAAAGTTGCCAATTATTCTTTTATTCCTTTTTTTTTTTTTTTTACCCCTACAGTGTCAGAAATATTTGGCACGTTTCTGGGATGCAGCGCACCTGGATCAATGGGATTGATGAATATTAGCTGAATTCAGACAGGGAAAAAAGAGGGATTTAGCCTTTGTGGTGGAGGACAGGGTTCAAACTTGCCATGCACCTCAGAGAAATAGCTATACCAGTGAACCAAATAGCCTGTAAGGCTCAAGAACCAGAATCAATTAAGAGGAACCCCAATGCTTTAATGTTTTGTTGTTGCACATTATGATTTCTAAGGCAGCTGCAACAGCCAGGGTAGAAGAGAGAGAAGCTGAGCCATGATTTATGGATACTTTGGGCTCATATTACTGGCATCATTAATCACAACTGCTGATAAATTAATCCATCTTCTAATTTGTGTGCAAGTTTCTCAGCTGAAAGTAGAGGAAATACCAGTGTTTCACATAAGGTGCTGTTATAGCTCACCATAAAGTGCTGGGTTTGAACCTTAAGCAACCTGGTTGTTTCTCCTGACAAACACCGGCCAATGGTGAAGAAAATCCAGAAAGTTGCTGCTGTCAAAAAGGGGGTCCCAGAACATGAAACCAAGGAAAAGGATGGAGCCAACCACAGCTCAGAACTATGGTGGCTAATCAAAAACTCACCTCTGACCCAGGCTGAATTCTGCACTCCAAACAACCACATTTGAACTTTTTCCAAACCAGCTTCCTCCAAATCTCTGAAGGACATTCCTTACATTTTAATGAAGGCCACAAGTTTTCATTTCTCAAGTACTCAGAGACAGAATGAAATGACCACATGTGGGAAGGATAAAAAAAAAAGCAGTTGCTTAGCTGTGGTGAATTTCTAATGATGACTATAGACAAAATGAGCATTTAGTTCATTCACATATCCTTTATGAAAACTATATATGATAACTCCAAGAGAGGAGCTTGAGATGGTTCTGAGAAAACTTTTCAAACATTTTATTCATAAAGATAATTTTATATTATTTTAAAATATATTACTATATCTTCCTGACCTTTAGAAAATCACACTTGGAATAGACAAATTTCACAGGATGAAATAAAAAGTGATTAGAATATGTTGTTTTCAAATAAAAACAAACTTTCCAATGCATCCTTACATGGTTGTTTTTCAGTTAATTTTGAAGCCTGTGCAGAACACCTGAAACTGTGGTTTAAAAATTCCTTGAGCTATAACACTGAGAAATAAATTGTCCTTTTACCTAAAGTGGCTTCAGACCTTAGGCCTATGACTAATTCAGGAATGACTTTCATCCATCCTAAAATTCAGAATTAAAAACTGCTATGTGTAGAAAGACAGAAGCACCTATTCTGACAGGTTGATTTGCAAAAATAATGGTGGCTGTTTGAAAACGATCAGACTTTTGGAATGCTAGAAGCAGTCCCATTAGGACTGCATTAGCAGGCAGAGTGCAGCTGAGGTGGTCAAGAGTGCATAATAATAAATGCAATTTATCTTCTCATTATCACTTTCACGTACATGATGTCTAATGTTCATATACCTATGGGTTGCCTGGGTATGTGTGTAAGGTGTAGAGAAGCAAGTCCAACTCTGCTTTGGTTTACTCCTATACAGCTATTAAAATTGCTGGTTCTGTAATTGGAATAGTGTAATATTGCTAGTTTACATAACTGGAAGCAGAAGTAGATGCAGGATTTACTTTGAAATGTAAACTTTATTGTGTGAGTGCCGTAACCTCTATCTTATAACTTTGTATTTCAAACCCATAGGTTGCAAGTTGTTATATACAGAGACAGATGGATAGATAAATTAATCAGTTGATCAAATGATCAATCTTTCTTTCTTTCTTTTTTATTGTCCAGGAAGTCAGAATGCTTTTTCTCAAATATTTTCCAGTCACTGATGCCCTCCCTCTTGAGTACGTGTCAGTCAATTGAGTCTGGTATTTCCTCAATTAAGATATCTAAAGTAAAAGCAGAGACAACCCTGCTCTCACTCCCTAATTTTGACTCTGCCAGACCAACCTTTTCTCATAGACTCTTCCCTGTCTACTGCAGTGGCACCAGAATTTACAGCATGGTGAGGAAGAGATAAAGCTCCTTGCTGGTCAGCTATCCTACACTCAGGCCTGCAAACAAACAGGTGCCATTTCTTGGGAGTGAAAGCCCCTTACCTTTTTAGGAGAGTAAGTTTGCTCAGACTTTGCCGTATCCCTTTCTCTGGTTGCGATGCACTGAGAGTAACACAGCAGTGTAAGGAGGTGAGTCCCTTCCATGAGAGTGGGATTTAGGCAGGGACCCCTCTCTAATGCAAAATCTTCATCTGTCATCATTGCCAGTTAAATACTCATTCCTGTTTTCCATCAGCAAAAGTGAGAGCAGCATGAGGTTTCCTTTGAGCTCTGGGACAAAAGAGTCATGGATATTGTCAACACAAGGCAAGAATAGTTTTAAGAACAGGCCAGGTCTCAGCAATCTAAAATGCCAGTTTTCTTTCCCCCTCCTCCTCTTCCCTTGCAAACTCTCTGCCATCCTATTTTATCAACTGCATGCAGCCCAGGGCTGTGCTGACCTTGCTGGCCTCTGCAGGGACAGTTACCACATGCCTGGAAACCCCTTCCCAGGTTCCCAGGACCTCAGCAGTTCTTTAAAATGAGCTGCTTTTCATGACTTGAAAGTAAATAGACATAATTTCTAATCTCTTGTGCTGGAAAGTTGTGGAGAGTTTAAAGCCTGCAGCTCCAACAGCAAGTTTAGCAGTCCATTAGAAAAGAAGGACATCCCCAGTTATGTGACCTTTCAGGAAATTGAAGCATCTCTTCTGATGACTCTTTCACTGCCCCCAGAGAGCCACTGATGAGATCTGGACGCAGAATGGAGGAGCAAAGAAGAACTGTGATTTACTTTTATTATTCCAGGAGAACAGAGACAGGTGGCAGAGCTACTGCACCTTGGAGCTGTGTGCCTGCCCGTGCCCGCTCTGACTGGGGTCCAACACAGTGCAGCAGATCCATCGACACCAGTTTGAGATGTCCAAGGACCTGGCCCTCTCCATGTAGCTGTGGTGGGAGGCTGTAACTCAAAGGGAGTAGGGGAGAAGGGAATAAATGTCAGGAATTAGCCTTTGAGGGCCATGTACTTTGTTCAGGCTGCAGAGGACAACATTTGGGATCTGCAAGGCACAGGTACATTAGTTCTCCATCTGCACCTGTCCTGGAGGCATTTTAACAGGCTGCCAACTTCTGCGTCTTCTGAGGCTCTTCCCCCAGATAGGCTGCTTTGCTGACTAATACCACCTGGCATAGATGAGCTGTTCCAGCCAGAGGTGAGGGTATTCCTGCCTGTATACCAGCTAACCTCTGTCAGCATTATGCCCTTTGTTGCCCATTCCCTCTCCTTCTTTTCCCAGGAAGACAGACCATTTTCATCCACACAAGAGAACTGAAGATAGTCAGAAGACTGAAGCCAGGAAGACTCTTGCCCCACATTTCTCCAGTGCTTGGATATTCATGGTGAACTATAAACCTTGCCTTCAGAAACCCTTTCTGTTGATTTGAAAGGGCTGCTCCTGCCAGTGGATGTTGTATTTAGGAACAGTCTGGTACATGACAATGTTAAGAGGCCATGTTTCCCTGCTGAGCAGTAGCTTATGTCAGGAGCAGTTCCATTTCCTGTGCTGGGAAGGCATTGGGATCAAGGTGCTGCCCTCCAGGAGTAGGGAGGCTCAGCTCCTGTCCTTGCAAACACTCTGCCAGGCTGGCAAGGAATCTGCCATGGGACAGCCTAATTGGATTAAATAAACACTGGGTGAAAAACACCAGGGTGAGAAAGGCACAGAATAGCACACCCTGTCACTGAGGGACACTAGTGGGTGCATTTAGTAAACCAACATTAAAACCTCTGACTCTCTGAATCTCCCTGAACTCTCTGAATCTCTGAATAATGCCTGCTGTGCCAAGCAAGCTTACTTCTTTGTTGCTGTCTCACTTCCCCATGAACTTGTCTCTTCTTTGTCTTTAGCTGATGTTTGCTTTGCCACAGGATTCATGTTCCTCCCTGTTTCCATCTCTCTGGCTTAGGGGATGGAGATGGAATCAGCAAGCTGGGTTTTAACCCTACCTCCTTTCACACACATCCCCCATCAAGCACATCTGAGGGACATGATGTGACCCTCTCAGGTCACATTTTAGCTTTGCAGGACACACACATCTAGTCTGAACCCATGGGGTAGTCTCCTTAGAGAGAGAGAAAACTTCTGTCCAAAAAAAGATTCGCCCATCCAAAATCAACCTTCCAGTCGTGTGCATACACCCATGCAGGAGTGCACCACAGTGAGCCACCCTCCAATGCCACCCACCTGACCTCTGCACTGACACACCTGGGTGTGCACACCATCACTCCAATCCCCTGCCAAAGTATTCTTGTAAGGAAAAAGATAAATGCATTAAGAGAATATCATCTAGCCACTCTACAGATTTGAGGGTTTAGTTCTGGGGTGCTGAATGATCTTTAAACACCTACAGTTCCATTTTTAGTGTAACCAGCACTAGAAAAATTTAAGGGAGGGATTTCAGTGCAAGTGGAGTCAAATCAGTGTTAAAAGATTGTTAAAAGCTGCAACCAATAAGCACAGTATGAGAGGGCCATGGTAGTCAGAAGAAAGTATAGCTATTGCACCTGTACTATTCTGCTATACGTTATATAAACATTTTCCAAGGCCTGGTACCAAGTATATTAAAAATTATGCCAGGTTCCCAGGGCCCTTTCTCCTTCCAAAGCCTCCCCCCCACCCCCCCCTCCCTCAGCTGGCTCTTTTGGCTTTCACAGGCTCCAGGAGGAACAACGGGCTAAAAACACCCTCAAACACCCAGACCCTGCCCCACAAGGAAGGACAGGGAGCAGGCAGGGAAGGTTGGTGTTTTTTCAGCTTTACCATGCAACCAGGATCACTACTCCTGCATTGCACTTGCCCAAAGGGATTGCCCCCTCCCTCTAAGCTAATCACAGATCCAGCACTGATGATATTCTGATCTGTGTCTCTTTTTCTCTTAGATATAAAAGCATGTAGGAACCTACAGGGAGTCAGAAGTTCACAGACCGTCTGGTACTTGCTTGACTTGATGTGAACCTCTGCTGTGGAAATTTTTCTGGGACATGCTTTCTCATGAGCACACCACACTTTCAGTCTGGGTGAAAATACCACAAGAATAACCTTTCTCATGGTATTTCAGTATTTATTTTCTGGTTCCTGTCCAACCCTAAATCAGGAAGTGCAGAAGCGTGAGAAAATTTTATAAAAAGAAAAAAAGAAGTTAAATACTGGGTTTTAAGTCTAGAAAATTTTCTGTTCTGCTTGAGCCCGAGGCAAAAGTTTGTTCTTGTTTTATTCCAACAGGTTCATCCATTTTTAGCTGCTGCTGCAAGAGCTGTCACATCACTGTGAGGCCATCAGCAGAGAGGCCATGGGAAGCCCTGAGCCCTGCTCTTGACTTTCTGATGTGCTGCAGACTCCTTAGCCAAGTCATTTATGCACTGTGAGTGTCTATTCCCAGCCTCTCTGTGAAGATCGCTAATATCTAGTTTGCCTTGAGAAGTGCTTCAAGATTCTTGGGTAAAACCTCCTATGGAAGTTTAAAATTCATTCCAAAAATTAATATCCCTGTGTTTTTTACCCTTTACAAGTGTGACTGAGCCTGTATGGTCCCTTTAAGTCTTTAAACAGTGGGATCTTTTCATAGTGACTTAGGATATGATGTAATGTCTATGCATTGTTAATGGGACCAAAGTGTAATAAACATTCATTTTAATGAACAAAGCAAAGAGATGTAACTCAGAAGACCCACAGGGAGATGTGTTGTATAGAGTTGCCATGCTTACATACATGCTTTTCTGACTGCAGTCAGCTTTAACAAGGGTAAAATACTATTGATGTTAAATCACATGTGGGGTTTTGTTGTTGTGGTGTTTTTTGTTGTTTTGTTTTTTGGGTTTTTTTTAAATGAGCCTCAGAATTACAGGGGTGTTCCTGAAGACATAATGGCTACATCTGCACTAATAAGCTAAATATGTCCAGGACTGTGCAGTGGCCCCAAGGCCAACTGGCATGGAAAAGCCTACCTCCATGCTATTGAACTCTCCTTGTCTCCAGAACAGCAGGGCCACATCCAACCCACCTCCTGGGAGCTGGCGCTGGCTGGAACTGACTCCAGCACCGTGCCAGGAATTGTTTGGGAGAGCATTAGCTGGCACCAGGCTCAGCCATGCCAGAGACCACTGGAACAATTCACAGCGCAGACATGCAAGTGCCAGGGCCTGGCATCAGTCCCTGTCACTGCTCGATTTATTAATATCAAGTAGCCATGCGACCTGCAGAGCCTTTATTGCTGGTGACAGTACCAGGAAAGGAGAAAGTTGGGGTTACTTTTGCAAGGCTGGCAGATAGAAAAAAAAAAAAAAATAAACTAGGCGGCTTGGTCTCTTTTCTTGAAAACTCCACATGCTTTATATGGAAATTATTAAGAGACAATCAATGTGGGAGCCTGCAATGCTGCCTTGGCAAAGCTGCTTTTCAGCCTTGTAGTGTTTTGAAAAACAGGCTTCACACTCAAGAGTGCTCAGTACTGAAGAATACCTGGTCAAACTAATTTTTCTTATTTTTATTTGAATCAAGTGGTGTAACCAGGACAACATATTGTTCTTACAACTCCACTGTGTCCCATGAAGTCCCTGGAACCTCACGGCACCCTGTTTAGTTGCAACTAAATAACCAGGACATCTGATGCTACCACATGTAAATCCTTTACAAATAAAATGTCTTGCCTAAACTCCTGTGCTCCACTGCTGTTTGAATGATGTTTAATTAAAATTAAATAAATGAAGCTCTAGAAATCTACATTCTTTCTTTCATGTTTTCCTAGAAAAGGTTTGCAAGTAGTACATAGAAATCAGGGGGAATCTCTTGTGTTCCTATCTAAGTACTAAGTATTTTTTTCCAGAAATTTCCTAGCATTAGAAATTATCAGTACCATATGTGCACAGCAGAAGCATCTGTCTTTGATGTATGATTTGCATACCTAGTGAGAGCATTGTTATCAAATGCTGAACATTTCTTTAATACCTTCTAAATAGTTGAATATGAGAAACCTGCCCATCCAACCCAACACTTTGCATCATTATCATATAGGAATTTTAGCTTTCCCTTTCTTGCTGGGAAATGAATCCTCAATCACTCAAAAGAGAAACTGCTTAACTTTTTCCTGTTGACACAGCAGTGGATTGACAGGCTAAACAGGCTTCTGAACCCTCCCATAAAAAATTCTGTCAAGAGGTGATAGTTCAGGAACAGAGAGCCATGACAGCAGTTTCATTTGCTTATTTCAGTGTATGACCCAACAAAGAGTCCAGGGCCCCACCAAAATAATGTTTTTTAATCTACAACAGGCAGCTGCCCTGAGGAGCTCTTGGTGGAGCAGGTGCTGATGCTGGTTTGGGAGACCCATGTTCTGCTACTGTTATTGCTCACTAGTTTATTTATCTTCCTCCCTGCCTCTAGGCTCAGTTCAGCAAAGCAGCATGTGCTTAACCTCTCTGATTTCAACAACAATCTAGGCACCAAACCAGTGCTGTAATGCTTTTCTGAGTAGGCATGTGCTGCTGGTCAAGCCAGAGGCTGTTCCATACTTCATTTCTGCCAGGAGGAGCTTCTCGGCTGCCTGAACACACACCTAGGCTTGAAAATTTAGTCTTCATTTGGAAGAGGAGCCAGTCTTCCAAAAACTGCAGACCATGAGCTCTTTTGTTGGGATTGACTGCTCTCTCTGCTCTCAGTCTTACCTCTTTCTGCTTTTCTCACTGGGCCCTGGTCCAGCCAGAAAGAGGAGCCTCATGAGCAGAGCTCACTTCAGCCTCACAACCAGGTTTATACCACTTGAGAGATCCTGGAAGTACTGAAAAGCACCTGGCCTGAACTTGGTGTTGTTTCTAAATGTTAATCTGAAACCCAGTCTACTTGAGCTTTAATATTGTGGCATTCGTGGCATCCTTTTCCTTCTTCATCTAGTGCAGGCTGCAGGATTTTACATCAGCAAGCTGATGTCAGCAGAACACAAAAGCGCATTTCTGGGACTTAGAACTGACCAGGGTGGTCTCCTCTGCCTGGTCCTGGGACCAAGGCAGCCTCTGCAAACACTTGCTAGATGCCATAGACTATGCACAGCCAGCTGGTGAGCTTTGCCAAAAACTGTGTTAATTCTTGATGATGGCTGCTGCTCTACAAGGAAACAAAAGGCTGCTCTGCAGACACTCAGCCTCCTTGCAGCACTTCGTGGTGTTTAGCTTTAAATATGCTTTGCCCCAGCACCTTAGCAAGGTTTTTTCATGCAATAGGAAGCTTAGAAGCCAGAGGAATTCATAAGGCCTTGATTCATCCTGTATCCTAAAAATACAGACCGATTCCTGCAGTGGTTATTTTAGTACGAGACAGCAAACTGCTTCCTTGAGATGAAAAGGCTCAAATACTGGCAGCCTCCTCATAAACAGGATCTTGAGGTATAGGGAGAGGAGTAGGACAATTTAGACTGCACAAGGCTCGCACAAATGCAGACACAAAAATACACAAACATGCCAGCAAGGCAAGATAATCAACACAGCTCTTCACAGAAATTCCTGCCTTCCATTCCTTTTGAGGCAAAATAAGTAAATAATAATAGTAATAATTTTCCAAAAAAAAAAAAATCAATTAAGCTCTCCCTTTTTTTTCTGCTAGGCTCTTCCTGCACTTGAGAGTTACCAGTTTAAACATGCTCTCCCAGCCGTTCTACACCTGAAGGAATATGAGTTCATAAAAAGACTGTAAAGATCACGAAGTACTTTAATACAGCACCCAGTGTTCTCCTTGCCTCTCACCCTGGAGGTTGGCCCCAGTTTATATAAGAAGAGATGGGTGGGGGGGAGAAAACTAGAGAAAACTGTTTTCACAACACAGCATATTTTCTGTAGGATATACCAAAGACACTCCAAGTGTGCGTGCTTGAATTGTAAAGAGTTGACGCTTTGCAGCCAACCCTGTTGGTGGAACTTCAGCAAGAAGGGACACATCTTTGGGGAGTTCTGATGAGATTTTATGTACAGCCATTTGCCATTGCTCTTACTGATGTTTCGAATCAATCAGTGCTACACTCCCTTTCTTAAATGCAGAGTCTCCAGAAATATCTGTGAGTACACCATGACAGGAAATTTTACTCTCCTTAGCAAATAAATAGCCAGATTCCAAAAGTAAAGTTTTCTGAAGTAAACTGCTCTGAAAGGTTTGACTCCCTACTTATTTCCACCACTGGATTTTAAGAGCGGCCTTTGTGTGTAAGGATTAACCCTGTGTGTCTGAAACCTGGTGAAACACCATTCAAAAGAAGGTTTCAAGAGTCCAGCTACTATTTTGAGGTTTGACAGTAATATAGCTGTAATGCATATTTCATTAATGTAGAAGAGGGTAGTGAGAGTTTCCAGCTGAAAAAGTCCTTTCTCATCACTTCCAATATCCTTTTGCTTGTGCTTCACTGAAAAAGAGATGCAAATGAGTAAGTGAACTAGGAGGTGTTGAACTTGAAACAATTTTCACAGAGAAGTGAGAGGAGGCAGTAAGAACAGGGGTATGATCACCACTGTAACACCACTGGAGTCACCAGAGATGCTCCGAAGAGGAATTGTAGTGGAATTCTCTATGACAAGGATGCTATTTCAGGTGGGGATAGCTATGGTTTTGATGTTGGGCAGAATGATGCTCTTCATGGAGCATGGACTAGCCCCTGTACCTCTGGAGTGCAGAAAGAGCAGTACAGTTTGCACAAGCACACACGACTCAGGGACTCTCATACCTCTCAGTCTCCAGTGTTGGGTCAGAAATCTCACAGGCCAGTTTTCATGTATTTATTCAGCTACATTAACATTTCCTTCTGAGATATACTGTCATGACAACAGGAGAAATTACCTTTTTTCACACCTTAGAAAGGGTTCATCGCAAGTTTGTTTTGCTCTCATGTTTGGGTTGGGCAGATGCAAGGGTGTTGATTTTATCCCAGCTGGTTTATTCCTGCTTTTGCTTTTGTGTGCCTGTTGTCTTCAGGAGAGCATTCCCTGCAGGAATAAGGTGGCATCTCCCCAGACTACCTCCAAGTTATGGCTGACATTCATGCTGCAACCTGTCCACCGTCAGAAGGTGAGCAGTCAATGACACATAGTCAACAGCTCCTCAGAGCAGATTTTCTAATAGCCAGTGAAAAATAAGAAAAACACTAATAACTCTGTCAGGCTACCCCATGCTTCTTAGAAGAAAAAAAGCAGATAAAGAGCTTAGTGCCTCAGCGGATAGCTTCTCTCACACAGCAGCCAATAGCCACTTTCCATGTGCCCCCACAGCTGGGAGACAGCTCCAGATAGGGGGCAGGAGAGTGAGGGACACTGTCTTGGTTGTTTTCAAGAACGGATGGTAAAATTAAGCTTTTCCAGTTAAATCCTTTGCTGATATTAGGGACAGGCACAAACACTCTCGTGCTGATATCCCACCAGATTCAGAAGCTGCTCTTACCAATCTCCTGCTCCCCACCCCCACACCTCTGGCAAGGAGACCAGTGTCCCTCTTCCTAAAATTCAGTGGTGGGAGCAAGGGGGCCACCCAGACTTGTCAGTGGTAGCAGGGCAATGAGCAAGCCTACATATGAGCACCACATTCATGCACACTATTCATGATATATACACAACAGGGGCTGCTTTGGCTCTTCTCAGCTTGTGAGTACTTTTCCTTTGCAATCTCCACAGCGCTCAATCTGCATAATTTTCAGCACAAGCACACGGCATTTTCTGTGCCTGGTGCTTCTCAGAACACTTTGAACAGGCTCAATGAAAACACATTTATGCCAATGCTGGCTTCTTTTGTCAGAGCAGAAATAGTCCAGCTCCATCCCACAGACCTCCTACTGCTCTGCATGTGTCAGAGCCAGTTCAAGTGCCCCTCCTCCTACCCTGCCAACAAGCAGACTCTGCCCTTGCACCCTCTTGCTTTCCTTACCATCCCCCCCTCCATCTCAGAAAATAATTAGCAAAGAAGAATTAATAAAGCAGTATGGAATGCACTCCTGAGGCTTCCAACAGCTGTTGGCAGCTGCTCTCGTACTCCTGGTGCTGCTCCCCTTCCCTAGCGAACCACATAAGCCTTCCCTTTCAGGTGTCCCCAGCCTCTGCACACCTGGCCTGAGGTCAGAGGAAGAGAAAGGCACCGGTGTGACACCAACCTCTTGCAACACATGGAAATTCCAGGATGGGGACTGTGCATTTCCCTCAGGGCAGAAAAAGCAAGCCTTTGCAGAGTCGCAGTGTCCCACTGCATCCCACCCTGCCATAATGAATAGGTAGGCTGTAAGTACAAGCTATTAATAGGCCCTACAAAGTGCTACTAAAGCAGCATACACATCTGTGGTGTTGCTTGCCTCAGCCGAAAGTGTCACAAATTATGAGCACAACAGCAGAAAAGGATATCACAGCCTGATGAGCACTTGTGAGTGATTCTGCGGTCTAAGAGATAATGGAGCAACAAGTCTGCAGGCTGCAGAGCTCCCCAGCACCAGGACAGGCACCATCCCATCACTTCCTTCTTCTCAGGAGAGATGGCCAAAGAGGAAGACACAGCTCCTTTGCTATCTCCTCTCAGGCCTCAGCTGCTCTACCAAGAGCCACAACAAAGGTGTGAGTAAATAGCAATGATGAAATTTCCTCCATAATTGTCCAAGTAAGTGTCAAGTACCCCACCACAGAAGTACAGCCAGGGAGCAAAGTGATACATTATTCTTGCACAAGGCCAGCCATAAACAAGCACTCCTAATGGGTCTGGGGCAAGGGCTTTGCTGTCCATTAGTTACCTGCAGAGCATAAATGTCTTTGGCTGCATGGATGTACTGACATGGGCATGTTCATATGCTCTTCCTCTAAATAATGAGAATAGACAAAAATATGCACTGTAGTAAAAGCCATGAGAGAAACCTGTAGCTGCAGTCCTGCAAGAAAGAGGACTTCTGCTTCTGGGCTGCTTAGAAGCAGTGGGAATAGCTGTTCAATATAATTTTGTCTAATATTTGATCTCACCTATGGATGTCTGCACCAGGATGATCAGGATTTTCTGACATTCCAGGAATCTCTGTGCCACCTTGTGTAGTCTGGAACATTCCTTCCATCTTGCCATATACATAACATATGTTCACTGTTTTTCACTGATGTCATAAGATTGCAATATCCTTATCTGATTAGCAAGTTCAGGCTTGGCTCATGTTGTATCTCAATTAATTTTACCGACAAACATTGATGTACTAAATCCTGAAACAATGCCTACATAATTCCCCAGGGCATTGTTTTGATTCCACCCTGGAACAAGGTCACTCTCCTCTTGACGGATGGTTTTTCATTCTTTATCTTTTCCTAACAGTTGTTTCTTAAACCAGATTTTCACTGTCAATAAACAGAGTAATCTTCACAAACTGTTTCAAAATTTAATGTCTCCTGCCAGCTGTTGTTCAGAAGTTTATAGTACATATTTTAATTTTACTGCTTGTTGAATCCAATAGCCCAATACAGATTTGATGTCAAAGGTTTCCTCTAACAACCTGAGTACTCTGCAAAACAGAGATGCAGAGGTAGCAAGCACACAGTCTCCAAAGTAAGCCTGATTGCATTTGCAGAATGTCAAATGTACTGACCTGAAATTTTCTGACTGCTGTCAGTGCCCAGGCTGCACCTCTCCAGAGCACTGCATTGCTCACCCTACACACCTCTGTGGCCAGATGGCACCAGGTACTGGCAGGCACCTCTCACCATGGACAGCTGGGAGAATCTCTTGAGGAAATTGTGCTTTCACTGTTGCTTAACCTACTTTCTCATACCTCCCACCTGGATGGGAGGACCACACATCCTTTCCGGAATGCTTTTTTTTACTTTCTGCCTTATCAGCTCTGCTGGAAAAGAGTTCTGAACTGTTCCAGGATCCTGGCATGCTGCCTCACCCATCCTGCCTGCTGCTCGCAGCACCACCCATCCCACCAATATTTCATCCTCCAGTGACTATTACAAGCCACTTGTCTGGAGACCATGATTCTCCAGGCACTTGCACTTTTTAAAACTTTTCTCAGCATCCAGAGCACCTGAGAATTTGCCCCACATGCTGGGTGGGTGTTGGGGGACTGTGGGCCTCTGCCAAGGGGTTCAGCTCCAGACTTCCCTTCCAGCAAATGACCTGCGAGTGAAATGTAGG
Source organism: Pyrgilauda ruficollis (assembly GCF_017590135.1). Classification (NCBI taxonomy): domain Eukaryota; kingdom Metazoa; phylum Chordata; class Aves; order Passeriformes; family Passeridae; genus Pyrgilauda; species Pyrgilauda ruficollis. Next base: position 1,406,629 of record NW_024508213.1, on the reverse strand, counting down.
AAAAGTAGTATCCAGATCATCATCTGGTATAAATCAACAAAGTCCGACTAAAGACAGTAAAGCTCTACTGGTTTACACCATCTGGGAATTTGGCCACAGGGGAGGACTTAATGTTTTTAGCCTTTATCACAGATATACATGGGAGGAAGGCTAGTGCCCTATCTGCTCTCAGCTAGCATTACCAACCCCTACAGAGATCAATAGGAGCTCCCTGCTCACATCAAGAGCAGAATGATGCCCTAAAATGAGCATGTGTTTGAATCAGTGCATTGTATCTTGTTTGCAGATTAGTAGCACTGAACAGATATTGAGAGCATCACAAAGCTAGCCAGTTTAAAGAAAATAAGAATTGACCTAAATTTCTGCTAAGCCGAAACTGATCTTTTTGGAAGAGAGAGAGAGAAAAAGATATCCAGAAATACTCATGTTTTGGTTCATTTCATTATTTCATGCACCTATCTTCAGCAGACAAGAAATAGTAAAATTTCACAGCTTGGACTTGAACCAGGAAGTGTTGGGCTCCTGTCTTCAGAATGGAAGACTTCAATTCTAATTTATAGACCAAACAGATAATGACAAATAGGCTTTGGGAGGTTTATCTAAATCCACCAAAGCTGTGCCCATCAACTAGCTATAAGCTTGGGCAACAACTTGGTTAGTCCAGATTGTCTTGCAAAGACAATTCATATTTGCTGTGTAATGTATCACATATTTCTGCATGCTGTCTCACAATCATATTCTAAATAGCAAAATTGGAGGAAATCTGGAGTGAAATGAAAGTAACGTGTTTATTCTTTATATTATGGTGGCAATAAATTTCCTTAAGGTGCTGCCTTTTCCATTTAATGCAGTGAGTACCAAACATGGGCTGGCTAATGGATGTTTTATGAATACAGCCTTGCCTTGAGCAATTAACTGGTTAATTGAAAAGACTAAAGATTGAAGCAGGCAAAAATAAGAAAGAAAAAAAAAACTACCATGAACAGGCTATGATTATATATCGATTTCAGCAAGCTAGCAGATAAATTACAATTATAATAGAAGATTTAATATTATTAAATATTCAATAAAGACCCTCTTCCTCTAAGAACACTTTTGTAATATTTTACAACTTCTGTACTTTACTGAAAGAAAAAAGTCCCACACTCTGATTTGTACCTTATATTTCTTTAAACCGGACAAGATTTTTGGGGTGTTTCTTTTTTTTTTTTTTTTGTCATTGCATATTTCTTTTTCTGTGGATAATATTTTTCCTGATGGAAGAATGTAGAGGGTGTATGCAGAGAAATGTTTCCTCTACGTCCTGGTGCACTTGTCTCTCTGCATCTAAGCCACAAGCCTAAAAAGACCTGAGTGAGTTGCTATTTCACAATGCAGAAGTGTAAGCACTCTTGTTGTCTTTCTGTTGTTTTTTTTTTTTTTTTTTTCATCTAGCTGTGTGTTTTTCTTGTTTGTCGTGGAGATACATCTCTTTCATCTCTTTTTTTTTTTTCTTCATCTAATATAGCCCATGGGCAAATGATTAGAGATTCAGTGAAAAGTAAAATTACTGAGATGGTCTGGTTACTGATGTGAGGTGGTTTTGCTAGTGTATTTATCCACTGATTCCTCTGTTATGAATAATACACATATTCATCACACCACTGCTTCCAGAGACAATGTTCTCATCCAGGCCCTCTGTGCATTTTAAGTAGCTGGGGCATCCCCTGAGATCTGGGACTAAAGGACTAAACTTATCTTTGGTGTAAACTCTACAGAGATCAGTGAAACCACTGAGACCTAGGATGAATCTGACCCAGGGAGAGAGACGCTCAGGGGCTCCATTTAATCTCTGTCACAGCATGATTTTCCCCAGGAATCACCATAGCCATCCATCTCTCTAACACCCATAATAAATAATTTACTCACAGATATAAGGAAGCACTTTGCCTCAATCTACTAATGCTTTTAGCTCTGAAAAGGACTCTGCCATGCTTAAACCCTCTTTACATTGCCTGAGAGATTCAAAGAGCCATTATAGTAAAATGAGATAACAAGAAATGAATAGGAGACAGTACAGTACAGTAGTTATCAGCATTTCCACTGCAGTTTTCAAGTGGATCTTCAGCTATTTAAATATCCAAGTGACATTCATCTGAAGTCACCTTAGCTGTCCAGTCAACAGAGACCAACACTTCTGGAGTTGTATTACAGATGGAGCCTACGTGATGCGTAAAGGTTTTGACAGCTAAAGCCAAGTTAGATGAATCCCATTCCTAAATATCTGTTTGAACTCAGTCTCTTCTCATCAAGCTTGGTGTCCCCCCTGACACGTGCCTTGCGTACTTTCTTAAGCCACAGAGAAGGGACAATGGGGATTTGGCTTCAGCCATTTGCAAACACCACAGCTGGAAGCAGGATAGAGTTGCAAATGTCAGGATAGCCCTCATCTCCAGAGGCCGGCTTCCAGTCTTGCTTATATCCTGGCCTGACACCTGCTAAGTGTGGCAAGTGCAGCAGCAATCCTCAGAGGTGATGTCTTTGTAGCAGAGAAATGTACTTGCTGCAATCCTTTCCTCACTTGCACAGGGTCTGTCCTCTATTTGACTGGCCTCCATGTTATGTATATTTGAGGACCCTCCTCTCTAGGTAAAAATTTCCTGGATGCTGACTTTTCCTATCAAATGCTGTTCCAGTCTAGAAGCTTCCAATATAAGTCTTTCATGATAGCTTTAATATCTCTGGTTAATTTCCTCCTTGATCTGCCTGTTTTTTTATTGCCCTAAGTAATCCATTTCCATCCCTGGCACTGCACCTTTTAAGAATTGATTTAAAATTAATACATTAATAAAACATTATAAATAATGTATAGTTGCTGTATTTAATATTAATAGCCATTAAGCGAGGAGAAAAAATTGCATACCTGCAGATGATTTACAAAAGGATTGTGGGGCCATAATATTATATTTCAAAGAGAGACATTGAGGCTGCCAGTGCTTCCCATCAAAAAAGATTTTTATTTCAGCTGCCGACAAATTTGCCAGACTTCTCTCCTGCAGAGATTCTTTTGAAAACAGACTTTTGCCTCAGAGTGACTTATTCACTGCTATGCACATTGTGGAAAATATCTCCCAAATAGCTTAGACATTTCTGTGAATGGAACAAGGCAGAAAAGTGTGACATAAGACAAGCTCAGTGTACAGAGCTAGTAGCACTGTGCTGTGGAGCAGGAACGAGGCAGAGACGTAGCCAGTCTGTCTTGCAATGTCCCTGTGAAAATTCGTCTCCTCCCTCAAATCTGGCCTTGTGGAATTGTTTGAAACTACCAAGCACTGACTTGCTGGAACACCTCTGTACACATTTGCTTGCAGAGGGCATGCACCAGCCTGATACCAAGGAGTTTGTCCTCCTTTCTGTGCATCACAGCAAGCCTGAGCTCCTACAGCAGTGGTTCTGACCTTGATCTGAACTCAGTGGGCAAAAGGATCACACCAAGGAGAATCAGGATGGGGGATGCCATGGAGACATGGCAGAAAATAAGACTGCAGGCTGGTAGGCAAGGACCAGAAAGGCAAACTAGCAATTAGAGCAGAGTCCTAATGTGGTGAGGAGACCAGGACTTAGTGAAACTGGGAATTAAGGAGTGTAAGATAGAGAAGAAAACACTGGGAGGGGCAGTGCCATTCACAGAGATGCTGAATTTCCTGTCCCTGGGCATTTCAATGTGCCTTTACACCTGTGTCCCATAGCTAGTGCACACTACAGTGTACCCAGAACTTCTACAGAGCCATGAACTCCCCCACTGCCCTGCCACAAGCCCAAGCAAGCAGAAACCTGGAGGTTTTGTCTTGGCTTTCATACATACCTCTCTCTTTCATATGCTGTTTTATTCTGGGAGAAGAAGAACAGGAAGGCTCAGGCATTTAGGAAACAGCTCCCCTCCAGAAGAACTGCCCTCCCTCATCCTGACCATACACAGGGATCACACATTGCTCACTGTGTGGCTCTGCCATCACACAGGTCACATGAGCTGAGCTGACTGTCAGGGATGGTTACTAAGGGGAGGGAAAAGGCTCCCAAGAAGATCAGCATCTACAGGATATGTTTGGTATCCAGTAAGCAAAGGGTTAATGCTAGTTGTAGTCCTCACACAGGTGTCGGGGCAGAACTGATGGCTGTCAAGGGGGGAATACAGGAAACTTTCACTCTTTAGGAAGGAAGACAGAGGGGGGAAAGGATTGTTTTCACTCCTGATGAGCACAGGAGTGTTCATCACTCCATCAGTGCAGGGATTTCACCTCATTTTTTAATGAGTCAGTCAAAGGCTCGTTTTTCTCCGCATACTTTTCCATGGTGCAGACACAGCCCTGAAAGCTTTTCCTTACCTGCTTGTGCAGTTGTTATCCCACCATGACCTCATGACTCCCTTGTAAGTTTCAGTGGGGAGAGAAGGATCTTTATGTTGTTTTCACATCAGAGAGACCCTGATCAAACTTCAGCTGCAACAGCTGGGATGCTAGAAGCAAAAAGAAAGTTGTTCCAAAGATGCTTTATATGCCTGTTTAGAGGTTCTGTGAATCTGTTATTAATTTTTCTGTTTGTGTGTGATTATTTGTGAGGCTAAGACAGGAAGGAGCAAGTAGTGAGATGAGGGTTGTAGAGCTGAGAGGAACTTCTTCCACGATGAGTCCCTGCAGTGCCTCATCTGTGGGTAATTAGGCCTCCTGCACTTTGCCTTGTCTGGAGCCCTTTTCTGCTCTGGCCCCAGCTGTTTCCATAGTCTCCATAAGAAGAGAGGTTGCTTATTTATTCTTGGGTAACCTTCTCAGAAATAGGCAATGAGGATTTCCAAACCATCCTAGTGATGACAGTAAATTTCCAAGCTCTCTGGATGTGTTTTGTATACTGTTCACTTGTGATAGCAGCCTGACTTTAGAGGAAGACAGCTTCTGTCATTGAACAGCAAGACTTCATCAAGACATACTTTAGCTACAGGGCTGTCCCATGCCACAACTCAATTCCATCATTCAGCTAAAGAGGGAAAACTCAGCATCTCCAGGTGAAGCAATGACCAGAGACTACAAAATACAGCTGATTTATTTAAAATATTAAAATGTTTAAAATATTTATATGATATTAAATAATAACTGTTCTCAGAGATAATTTCATAGGGCAGAGAAAGGTAAGTTGAGTAGACCCTTCTCAGCCCATGCCTACACTGTATCTGATATCCAAGTCCAAACCCCCAGCAGCCAGGTGGGAACAGGCTTGTCTGGAGCAGCCTGACGGGGATGAAGTGATCATGCCCTGCAGAACAGCAGTTCAAATTCAGCAAAGGTCTGCAGTGATTTTTGCTACCAGAGGAAAACACAGAGTGTTTCTGCATGGAGTGACCATCACCAGTTCCACTGCACGTCTGCCTGCCTGGGGCATGAGGAAAGGAGCTGATCCACAAGGGCTGCGTGCCCAGAGGCCACTGTGGGGCCATGGCTTGTCCTGTGCGTCCAGAGAGTAGCAAACTGTGTAGGCAGACAGAAGGACTGAGAGCCTTCACCCACCCCTACCACAGCACAGCCCTCCCCATGCAGCCGAGGCTTCAGGCCTGGGGCCATATATGGAGCAGGAAGCAAACATGGAGAGCGTGACTGTTTAAATGCCTGAAGTCTGAATCGCCACCACTTTCTTGGAAGTTACGTGCTGCACTTCCCGGGTGAGTGGCGCACTGACAAACAGAGTGCTTGTCAGTTCTGAGAAACAAAAAAGAATGAAACCGTAAGTTGTCGAGTTGCTCAACCTTTGCTGTGGTTTGGCAACAAAACAATGTGTAGGAATTTCTTACTACTTACTGCAAAGGGATGGACAAGTCAAATTGGGAGCGAGGTATATTGGGAACACCTTAACACGTGAAGGAAAGGGGGAGCCCAGGAGCCAGGTTTTAGCCAGAGGTGAAAAATATTGCACATCCAAAAGATCAAGACAATTTGCAGGGACGGGGACTGCAAGGTCTCAGCTTCCTGACAGCCTCTAAAAGTCACCCTCCTGGTCCTCTTCTGCTCCCACAGTTTGCCTGACCTCATCTGCCCCTCAGTGATGGATCTCTGGTCCTGTCCAATGGCCTCCCAGTCTCCTTCAAATCTCTGAAGTGTTGTGGAAGCTGCAAGAGTTAGATCTTCCCCAGCTCCAGTGAAATGTAAGAAGTTTGTGAGGAAGGACCACAATGCAGAGTCACAGCAGCCAGTGGAGATTGAGCAGATGTGTGGCTGAGAGAAGTCATGTCTGCCGGCATTGAGGGAAGCATGGAAGTATGAGGCACCCTCTAGTCCTTCCAAACAAGGGAACTTGAAATGCTCCACAGAGGAAACAACTGACCACATTATCAATGACAGCTGAAGTCAGACAAATGATTGCTGAAGTGGACTCCATGTTGGAGTGCTACCAAAGGAATTGTAAGTTCCAGAGTTGTCATCATCTGCACTTTACATGGCATTTTTTGCCTGAGATCTCTCTTAGAGTCATCTCTACGTTCACCAAATTATCTGGATCTGTTGAAAATCTGTCATGTCATAGCTGGAAACTATACTCAGACCCCAAAATGTGAGAATCTCAGAGCCATGCCCTCCTCCAAGTATGAATGTCAAAGCACACGCACAGCTGTGGAGACCTTCCTGCCTCAGGGAGGTTTTCTTCCTCTTGTTGTCACAGGAGAAAAGAGGCTCCTTTCTCTGTGCTCCTTTCCCCAAACAGCTGTCAGCATCTCACATTTTAGCCAGCTAGTTTACAGTAAGAAACACCTTTCTAAGCCTACCCTCACTTCATGTGTGCAGTGCCGGCTGTCAGAGCAAAACAAGTAGGTTTTTTTCCTGTGCCCTGTGGGCTGTGCATGCTGAGTCTGGTCCTTCCAGCCTTTTCTAACTCCAGAAGACACAAGCCTTGGCACTGAGGCCGAGAAGCTGTCCTGTTCTAGAGCGGTGGGAGCCTCTGCCTCAACGTGCACAGCTAACAAGTGTGTCCTTCCCCAGCAGCCTTGAGGCTATGTTCTTGACTTTGACATGACCTAGTCATGCCTCTTGCCTGATTCCTGCATTGTTTCAAAGGCAGAATCCAAGCATTTGCTGTCATTTTAAAGCATTCATCATCCTCTACCTCTCAGTCATTCTGCCACAGGGCTCGGGAGCAGCCTGAGCATGATGCAGCAGTTCAGCTGCCACAGGGCTGCAGATGCAATCTTTCCCTGGCACATTCAGGTCTTGTTTGCAGTCAAACCTCTGCTCGTGCCGCATGCAGATAGTGGCATGTGCAGGAATCTGCCTAACAAATACACACCTTGCCAGCTGAGAAGGAAAGGGATTTGGGGTGGAAAGGTGCTGAGCAGAAGCCAACAAGCTTCTTACTTCCTGTTCAGCAAGCTGTGCAGCTCTACAGCCACTCTCAAAGGCTGTGGGCAGAGCCAGGCAGACACTGCCTGCAGAAAACAAATCCCACTTCTCCAAAATGGCTGTTGGTGCTCAGCAGAGATGCTGAAATTCACCTGGACCCCAAGTGGCTGCAGACAGCAGGGCTGCAAACACCCATATGCAACCTTGACCATACATGCCTCCATGCTGGGGTTGGGCTGTCAGAGCTGCCACGGCCAGCTCTCCATCCTCGCCATGAAGCAGCCTCACACCCCGTGGCCTATCCCTTCCTCCCAGAAGGCCATTCTGGCTGTTTCTGAACTGCTGCCTGAGCAGCATGAGGCAGAACCATGGCAGAGAAGGAGGCACAACGGCCCGATGTTATTGACGCCAGCCAGCGAGCGGGCAGTGTAATCTGTCTGCTTTTGTTCCGTTCGCTTGGTGGTGTGCTCTCATTAGCCCCCCACCAACAGTCAACCTGTCAGCAGGTCTGCACTCCAACTGCCTGACCTCTGACTTCCACTCATTCTTCCACAAATTAATTTCCCAAATTGACAAATTAAAGTGCACAGTATGCCCAAGGTCACTAAATCACACTGGGTTCTGGTAAATGTCAACTAGCGTTGAGGGGAGAAAAGACAAAAAAAGGAAAAAATAGGGGGAGGGAAGGGATAGAGGGTAAAAAGGGATAAAGGAAAAAAGTACCATATTTGTTTGAAAGAAATGGACAAAAACTCTGAAATGTAGTTTCCAATTTGCAGAGGACGATGTTGTGTGAGAGCAATAAAAATGGAGGCTGACAGCTCACCCGGCACACAAGAAGGGCTGAAACATGGCTGGCCAGGTCTCTGTGCTCCATCAGGTCACCCTGACAGCTTCCCAAAATGGGCTTGGCTGGCCCACAAAAATGGTGAAACTGTGAAGCCCAGGCTGGGTCTCCTCTCCCTTGCAGTGCCACCACACTGAGACGTTGCAGTTGAATGTTTCCTGATTCTTGTCAGTCAAATGGGAAAGCCAGACAGAGTCTGGGCACAGATGTTAGGAAAGCCAGTGCACACAGATACCCAGGGAAAGGGCAGAAGGGCAGACTGACATTGGAAAGTCCCACGGAGTGAAGAGCATTTACCATTGTACCATTGAGCCTCAGGTACCAGCCAGCAAGACATGGCCGCAAGGACCTGCAGGGACATCAGCCCCATGACCCTGCTGCCACTGTCACCATGGTCACAATCTCTCCCAAAGACCAAATTAATGCCTTTCTGCCAAACCCTGCCCATGAGTGACCATAAACCCTGCAGTCCTCAGTGTATCCATGATCAGTTTGTATTTGTTTATTTGCCAGTTTTGTCTCTGAAGTCATGCTTTCCTCTCTACTGCGTTTACCCACTGCTTATTTAGAGAAAGCCGCTGTGTCACCTCGCAGCTGCCACTCACTGGGTGATGGAGACCAGAGCTGATATGATCCTCTGCTCCTAATAGCCTGTCTCTGCACCTGCGCTGCCAGGGCTTCATCTTTCTTTACCACAGGAGACAGCAGTGCTCCAGGGGAGATCTCACCCCTCTCCAGTGGCATTAATACTTCCCTGCCTCTTGGGAAGGCTGTGACTCATATACCCTACACTCACATTTGTCTTTTTCATGGTGGCATGATATCTCTGCTTCTTAGTTATCCCATCAACTAATACACCCAGGTCTTTCTCTTCTACGCTTGTTTTGAGCTGATAAGCTTTCAGCTTATAGTGGAAATTCGTGTTATTACTTCCTAAGTGCATGACCTTGCACTCTGTAATATTGAATTTCATCCCATTTCTATTTGTCCAGCCCTCAAGGTCAGTCAGTGCTTCCTGTATCATACCCTCATCTTGCATAATAATTATGATCCCAAACTTGCTGTCATCTATGAATTTCATCCACGCACTCCTACATTCCATCATGAGACCATACTGAAAATATTCAGACCCAAAATTATTCCTTGAGCAACTGCACAAGCAGTCCCCTCCTCCAGCTCGATCATTCCCATACCATCATCACTTGTATTCATCCCTTCCTTAGCCAGACCTCCACATACTCTTCTTCTGCTTAACCCCATCATCCCCTATTGAATTAAGTATTTCCCATGTGGCATCATATCAAATGCTTTGCTGATAGTCAGATCAGCCATGTTTCCTTTACCAGGAAAATCAACTAGCTTTCTTTGATAAGACATCAGATTCTTCTAGCACAATTCACCTTTGACAAAACCAGGCACCATGCAATCTTGCTTTTTATTTGTGTCCTTTTTTCTGTTCTGTACAGACCCCAAAGATGTTTGTCTTGCACAGAGTGTTGATGAAAGCACACTTGCTGTGCAGATACAAACAGTGATTGGTGTTCCGTTAATGGTGGTTTCATCTAGGAGGACACAAGAAAGAAAGTGCCGCGGTTGCAGTGATCCTTCTTCTGTCCTGATTTCTGTAGCCCTTCCCCCTCTACAGTGGGGATGTAGCAGCATTTGGCATAACCCCTGTCCAAATCAAGGTATTGTACATAGTGAAGAATTTGCCTACACAAGCAAAAATTGGTGTTCATTAAAAACACTAAAGAGCAGACTAAGACTAGATACTCCTGTTCTATTCTCCCTGCACATGGCACTTCGTGATCCTGTTGAAATCCCTGGGACTGTTCATGGAGTAAACTCTATTACTCTATAAACTGGGTTCAGTGGATGCCATCTGGAAAAATTTTATGGCTTGCCTGAGTTGTTTCTATGATCACTATGGACAGAGGTCAGCAAATATGAGCACTCGGCCTACATTTGTTATCTTCATTGTTTTTCTGGCTTATCAGAGTACTCTCCCAAGGAGTTATGGTTTTTATAGGCTCCACTGTCAGGTTGTCCCTTAACAGAAATATAGTCAATGCCATCCTACCATTCAGGAAGTCATTGAGAAGTGGAGAACTGAGGTTTTACTCTTGATGCATCAAGACAAAACTACCAGTCAGGAATTACTTGAAACAATTTTGTGATTCTGTAGGGCTAAGTTCTGCACAGCCCTGTACTTCCTGTATTGGGAAAGAAGTACAAGACAAGGCTTAGGGCACCGACTCCATAGGCATGATATGAAATGTTGTAACCCTGGTGAGCACAGGTTATTCCATGGTTACATCATGGTTCTGTGAAAGGATCCCTGCATCCTTCACTCTATAAGCAAAGGACAAGGAGAAATGACAGCTCTCATCCCTTCCCATATTCTCCTTCTCAGGCATCAGTACTGACAGCACAAGGGAAAAGTTTGGTCTTCCCCCTCCAAAGTGAAGCAATGCCTCTTGAAGGAAAGCATGGCAATACATTCTCTTAAGTCTTGGAGGGCAGCACTATGGTTTTGAACAGAAATCCCTCTGGGTTCCCCCTGCCCACCAAGTGTCTCCTCTAACTTGAAGGAGGGTAGGCATCTGCTGCTTCTCTCTGTCATGGGCAGTTGGAGCTACGTAGCGGGGGACAAAGACTCCACCTGTCAATGCTCAACATTCGCTGCAGCAAAAAATGAATCAGTCAAATAGTCCTGTATATTTTTATGTGTTTGGATAAAAGATGGAATCTTCCTATTAGATGTCTGAGGGTAATTCTTATGCACCTTGACTCCCTTGCACTGGCACATAATCTGGGTTAAAGATCAGCAGAATAAACTCCTAGTCCTAACTCCTCTGAGCATGGTCAGACAGGTATGAATCTGTGCATTTCTCATGGAAACTCCTTTCTTCTTCCCTGCTCCCACATGGTAAAATACAGAGTAAAAGCAAAACAGCGTCTGAATAATTTTGTTGGTCTTGGGAGGGGAATTTTTTAATGGTTTATCTGCTTCCCTAGAGTAATGACATTGCACCTCTCCAGCTAGCAGTTCAGCTCATAAAATACACTCATCTGAGTAAAAAATTAGTGTCACACAGAAGTCTAAGCATTACATTTAAGACCACTAATTGAATCTGCTGCTCTGATATCCTCTTGCAAGGGATTCCAGAGCCTAGAAACAGGCAAATGGTCTGGCACCAGCTGTCTTAAGCCTAAATCTAGTGTCCACCAAAAGTCTGGCATTAGATGTCTTCTCATTTTACATGTTTGCATTTTTAAAACATTCCACAGTTTTGAGGCTACTGTAGGCTGGCTGAAGAATCAATTTGGTGACCTACAATCTGAGTCTTACACCAGGAGATGAAAAGCAATGACCACAATAGAAAAGAAAGCTGTAAATTATTCTTTGCATCAGCTCTGGAGAGCATGCACCTCCCAGGACATGGATATAAACTAGTGTGACCATGTCATTTATTCTTCTGGGTCCAGGGACTTGTCCAATATAAGTAACGATGGGTGGTTTGTTTCCATATTGGTTGAAACCCATGAAAATTCTACCATCTCCTTTTTAATACTGCATGCTGCTGCATTTATCCTGCTGCTGCTCATGACAGCAATGTCCTCCTGCATGCTGCCTTTCTACAAGGCACACCGGGCAATCAGGATAGGCAGACACAAGTGGACAAGTCTTTTACAGCAGCTACTTAGCTAACACAGCTTGAAGTCCCATGGCACTAACGAGAATCACCTCTCCTATCTTGTAACACGTAGTGATTTTAATTTAAAAGAGATCAAACCTCGCTCCTTAGTCCTCATATCCCTTTTCACAAAACATGGGAAGTGAAAACCACAAACCACAGAGCATGTAACAAAATTCAATGGGCTACCAGTTTAAACCTCTAGCTTGGAGCTGGCAGGCACACTCTAGATTTACCCTGCTGCATCTGAAATCTCCATTTCAACCTGTTTCCTTCACAGCTAGCTGTGATTAGAGTCTGCACCTGGGATTTGCTGTTTTCAGTGTGTTAAAATAAAGCACAAAAACCGCAAACACATAAGTGAAACACAGGCACAGGAAAGAAAGGCAAGAGCATTTATTACAACCAAAGCTTTGCACTTCATGTCACCAAGTGGACTTGTCAGTCTCACATGCATAGCCAAGGAAATCAACCCTAGACCCCAGAAATTACACTACATATCATATAACCTGCTGGCATATTAATACCCTTTCCTTTTAAAATCTTTGCTCTCCCTTTGGAGCCTGCCCTCTCACTGGGGATCAGACTGACACATTATAGGCTCAGTTTTCTTTCTGAGCTGACACCTCGTCTTGGAAGAGCTGGCTAGGATGTCAGTCTTTGGAGGGTACATACAAAATTCCAATGTGCAATTTGCATATCATCACTTTACTGGAAGGCATCGTAAGAAGAAACAAATACTTTTCTCTTTTAGGGCAATACCTTCAGATTTTAGCCAGCATATGACACTTGAATTTAAAAAAAAAAAAAAATTGCACTGAGTTTCACTAGATTACCATCTTCTCAATAATTTTGAGCTGAGAAAAAGCCAGTGCAGAAACAACCACTTCGTGCATCTCCCTTTTTCCTTCTCTCCATATCTATTTATGGAAATATGTGGAAACTGAAATATAGTCCTTATTTTAGGTGACTCCAGTTGTTACCTTTTGAAACCTTCCTGAAAAGCTGCCTATAAAAAAAGAACTCTGTATAAAATGAAGTCTAGAATGATAAAATAGGAAAGAGAAAACTTGAGAAATGGATTAGTTGCTTACATCATCTTCCCAACACAGAGATTTTGGTCCCAGAAAAACCACTACTGAAAATGATAAATTGTGGGTTTTTCAAACAGAGCAGATGATTACACAGTTACGGCAATATAACATCACCTCACATACTAGAGTGACCATCTTGTAAGTATTTTTGCCATCCAACAGAGGCTTCATGTCTCCCATCACATGGTGAGTATACACTTGTATGGACATGGAATTAAATAAACTCAGAGGAAAAGCTACACCTGGACCAGAAGCCACCTACTCATAACAGTGACCTTTCAAGGGAGCCCTCTTGTAGGAGCTCAGACTGACTGGAGTCTGGGAAACATGGTGGGTCCTCCTAGCCCAGCAATGTGAGAGCAATGTAAAGCTCCACATACAAGTCAGCTACTACTGATGTCTAATTTACAAACCAGCCTTTGGATGATGTCTGTGGTCAAGAAAGGGATGAGCCTCAGCTTGCTCCCAGGACCTCAGCAGATCTAGCAGGCAGCCCAGTAGCATGTGGAGGTAGGAAAAACACAACCAGCAGCCATGAAGGGAACATGCTCTGACACAGAAATTTTTACATCTTCCACAATTTCCTATCCCATATCCTTCTAGAAAGACAGAATTCTCTTGCCTGCTGAAGAAGAAATGTGAAAAACTGAGTTATTTGGACCTTCTCAACTTGTTCCCCCATAAAGCCTATCAGAATACAGCCCTCAGCGACCTAGAGAAATTTACACGGGGCAGACCATAAAAAATTTTAAAAGTGAAGAATTTGAGAAACTAATTACATTCTGTTTATTCTATGATCTGTTTGTACATATTTTGGATCTTCTTGCACAGGAAAGGTATTATCCCACAGAGACTTGACACAGGAAAGCAAGCATTAAAATTAACTCAAACTTGTACTATCAGGATAGATGAAGGATCAGAAATGTATGAGCTCTTTTCTCCCAACTTTTGTTGAGCAAATTCTTTTCTCCTTAGAGTTACTTGCAGAAGTGGTACTGGGTGACTGTTTCCAGAGGTCTTTCTATTTTTGCCCATATGACCACAGGGTGCTTAAAAAACTGGCATGACTTACACCAAGGAGGCACAGCTGTGTGCCCAAGAAGAGTTTATTGCATTTTGCGTCTTAAAAATGTTGTCTGTTCCAAGTTAAATCCTTTTGTCTGCATTCTTCTATCCACAAAGCAGAAAGGAACAAGGCTGTGGCTCCCAAAAGTAGCTTTAGATATAGAGAGAGTCCCCCACGTCAGAGGCTTTCAGCCCTGCAGCTCTGAATTCACCTGTCTCAATGGCTTTGTCCCTACTGATTCTGACATGTTTTACTGCAGTCCTTTTGTTCTTTTTCTACTGGCCAGGCCTTTAATGGCCTGACTTGTGTCAGACAGAAGCATTTTAAAACCTCATTCCAGATCTCTGCAGCTAACACTGTACATGGCTAGCACAGTTAGGTGAACAAGGACACAGCTGCAAGCTGATGGTAGAACCTCTCCTCTCACTCACTGAATACCAGGAAAGTCCATGTGTCTTCAGCTAGTTAACGTCTTCCATAAGAAGACTTTTTTCCTCAACAATTTAATAAAAATGACCCCTAAGTCAATTTACTGACTGGTAATGACTGTACCTTCCTTCCAGTTTCTCTCCTGTAATTATTTGTGGCCAGGAGTGGCCAAGCAGATTTAATTAGTGGAAATAAAATGTTGTGGGAAGTTCTGTATCCATGACATTGCTGTTGTTCTCCAAGGATTGCTTTCAGAGGTTCTCCTAATGTTACGAAATTGCATCCTTCGGGTTTAGGGGCTGGAATATCAGGAACACAACTTTTCTCTGAGGTACTTCCTTCCTCTGCCTTACACTGATGTTGAGGTTGACTAAAGTTCACACAGGGACCAAGATGCCAAGGGAACATCAGTCCATATTGTGCTGTCTAAAGACACTCCAACAGCAGGATAAGTTCAACTCTCTCAGCACAGTAGCAACTGAAAAGAGAGCCCAGAGAAACTCTGAGGAGCAAGCCATCTATCTTGCTTTTCTTTTTACCAGGGAGCATGAGAAATTCCTGCCCTTTCCTAGGTGCTTTTCACTCTCTCTTTGGGGGTTGCTCTATCTCACCACACGTTGCTGATCTGGGAAATTCCAGAACAGCCTGGTGTGCCCCACATCAGAAAGGCAGTGCATGAGCTGCTGATCTGCAGGTGAGAGCCCCCAGGTGCGTGTGCTGGTCAGCCCTACTGCCCAGCAAACTCAATGAGAGTGGGACAACATTCCTGCTGCACAAGTTCAGTGAGGAACCACCTCAAACTGAAGGCTATCAGATTGCCACTAGCATACAGTGCTCCATCTCCAACACGGTGTAGCCAGCCTGCATTTTGTGGGTTTATTTTTTCCTGGGGGCCTTAATCTGGTCCATGGTGTTTTCCCTGTACAATAAACTCACAGAATCTTTGAGGAGGAGCTGGGATTTCAGTCAGGAAATCTCTGAACAGTATCTAAGTACTTTTCAGCATCAGCTATGGTCGGCTGTGTAGTTTCATCCGCAGATGAATCATCCACAAGAATAAACACCCTGGGTGGGGCATGGATGGGTCTCCCTCCTTACCCCACCCCCAATGCTTTGAATACTGCAGTGTTTTGATTTTTAAAACATATGTCTAACAAATGTAGCGGTGATAATGAGGAACATGTCTATCTGCCATGTTTCCTGTTCAAATTTCCCTTTTCATTTCTGAAGTTCAAGTACTTCTTGATGCCGAAAAGATAAACATGAAACAAGCAAGTACAACAGAAGTGTGAAGAGGTGAGAGTCCAGAGCTGCAATGAAAGCCAGAACCACTGCAAAACACAGCCAGGTTCTGCTGGGGGTTAAGATTGGCCCAGCAGCCCCACACCACCCTGATGACCCAGTTAGGTTGTAAGACCTCATCCCCAGTTTTGGCAGAGCCTGTGCACTGCCCCAGTGAGCCTTGTTGTGTTCAGGGTCTAATAGATTTGCTTTCTGCTGCCAAAGAGACAGTGAAAGTTTCTGTGGTCAAAATCTCCACTTCCCTCTCACACCCCAATTGCATCTAACAATTTTTTCAAACTTACCTGAACACCAAGGACCACATAAGCTGACATTTTAAGTGCCTGAAGTGCCATGTGCTGTGTCCTTGTTGCCCAGAGTCCTGCCTGTCTCAGTGGCTGATGCTGAGACTTCACAATCAGCAAAGGGCACTACCACACATAACATGATGTTATGATGTTTCAGGAAAGAGATGGCAGAGAGAAAGTTTACTCTCTTTCAAACACAATATGCATGCAGAAACTCCTCTATCACCGGACACACAGCTAAAATTTTACCAACATGAAAATACTATCCACATCTCTTAGAACACTCTTCAGCTTTTTTAGTAAAAAGAGAACGCTTTGAGTCATCCTTTCAACCACAGGCCAGTTCTGAGAGTTTGTGAGCCAATTAGATCAGTCCATCCTGACACACTTCTCTGTGGTTTTGATTCTGAGAACATCTTCACTAAGCTTAAGATTAGAGATTATAAGAAATGGAAAAATCTTGGGGGGAAGGGAAAGGAGAGAAGATGACTATCTAGGTTTATGAGAGGTATATTCGGAGATTTCAGAAGAATGGTGAACAGCTACAGAAAAGCTGACTGATCTTGCCAAAAGCCCTAATGAAAAAATATGGTCTAGATATCATGGAAGTAAAGACAAGGAGATAACATATGAAATTGCTATCAAGAGATTACTTCTGAGATGAAATCTCCTGCTTGCCACAATCATGAGTAGTTAAATTAAGTAACCAAATTCTGTCTATCACCAATGGGTTGGAACAGATAAGGGCGGTCCACTTAAGCTATTGTTCATCTGTTCCTGGCAACCTTTGAGACCAACCAACCTTCTGAGAAGCAGCATTATCTATCACAAGTTCCTCCTTGTCCTTCTCCCAGTCATGCATTTCAGGAGAAGTCCCACAGTGCCAGCCAGCACCTGGAGTTGTCTCTTTCTCCAAAGGAGACTCAGCCATACTCCTGTTTTGACTACCCTCCCATGTGCATGCAATCAGAGAAGGTTTCCACTGTCCTCAGCTGTTGTTATGCAGTCTAATATGGCCAAATAACCAGCCTAAAAAATGGGTTAAACACATTTGTCTCCTATCCCAGCTTCACCAGTGCTGGGATTTTTTCACATCTCTTAACACTAAGTCAAACACATAGGTGTCCACTGTCATTTGGGATGTCTCTGGGCATCCAGCACATCTAGAGAACAGCTGCACCTTTTAGGAGTAGGAGTTGGATGCCAGGTGGGTGTGGGGAATTGCACCGTGTGCCTCTGTGTAGGTACTACATTTATTCCTCCCTCTGGGCTGAGCTACCAGCCTCTAAGTAAACACACTTGCTTCTCCTACTCTAAAAATGCTGATGACATCTTTTAAAAGACTTCTGTACTTCAGAATAATCTTGTTTTATAGCTTCTGACAAGCCCTGATAAAGCACTTTCTCAGTTGTTTCTGCAGAAAACAGTAAATATCAGTAGAGCAAGTATCAAGATAAAACTGCAGAATCTGGCAGTGGAGCACCCAAAATCCCCATCCATTTAAGAGAACAGCCCTTTATTAATAACAATGAACTTTCCTCTGTCAAGTCTTTAAAATTCACAATACTCATAATGATGCCACTTATTTATTAGCAATGCACTAGGAACCAGGGATTGATTGTTGCATTATAATTTATCAACAGCTACTTCTGCTAGGGAAAGGGAAGAATTACTTATGGAGCTGGACACTGTGACATTTAGGCTGGCAGGGGACAGCCTGGCTGCCTCTTGCTTAAGGTTGAGCTGACTGATCAAGTGTCACACCCAAGGTGACCCTGCAAACCCATGGCTTAGGGGGGATTACAGCACAGCAAGATCCTTAGCGACACTCACTCTTGCCCTCTGAACCCTAGACCTTATGGCTCCTCATCAAAACGTGACCTGCTTAGATAAAAATATCCAGTATTTTTTCACTCTGGAGCAACTGGTTTAAAAAATGACTGGAGCCTGGTCTTGTTGTGTTTTCAGTGAGCAGCACAGTTTTTCTGCTCTGCCTGCACTACTTTTAACATGCTGTTACTGTTAAAACTAAATAGCTAAGCAAAGATCACTGGAAATGAGAATGTGCCCAATCAGCACATATTGACATGAACACACATCATCATTTTATCAGTGCATTTGGTAAAACCAGACCAGTCAATCCTTAAGGTTGCATCCAGAAAAATCACCCTCTCCCTGAGAGTATAGGAGGAGCAGGCAGCACACCGGGTTCACCAGGGGCAGTGTCTCTCAAAAATACTGCCTGTGCATCACAACCCACATGCATGTGTGGTAAACAACCCAAGTTTTGTGAGCATGCAGCTCAAGAGTTCAGACACACAGCCTGTGTGCAGGGTTTATGGATATATGTCAATCAAACCTCTACAATTGTCCGTGTCTGTGTTTTTAATCTGTTTCAGTTTAAGCTCCTTTCAGCAAGTTTTCAACCAAATGGCATCACCTCACATCTAGGGCAGACCAAAGGCAAGCATAGCAAAGAGCTGCCAAGGTTGCCACAGCTCAGCCAACCATGGCTTGTGTACAAGGGCACTACGTAGAGGAGGCTCGCACAATCAGGTAAAAACGAAGAATGCTGGGTGAAGACTACCCCAGTCCTTTAACATTTTCTTTCTGAAATCCAGAAGGCTCAGGAGGTTGGATTATTTACCTGATACCACTGAGATATATTTTCAATATGCAGTCTTTCACTGGACATTTTGCTGCCTGGAACTAGAGAAACCTAGGTGCTGAGCATGGAGTAGTGAAGCATTCCCTTCAAAGCAAAGCACTCTTTGCAGAGTCTTTAATGTTGTAGTAGGCAATCCTTACAATGAAATAATAAACCTGAAGCCACTGAATGTTGGGACTGCACAGGAACTGAGTTCCCAACATGCACCCATGGCTGATTACAAAAAAGAGCTGATGTCATAACACTTCCAAATGTCTCAATAAGATGTTGAATATGCTCAGTTTTAACTAAGGCTGTAATACAGCCTGTGCATCATCAGTGACTTCCTGCATATGAGGAATATTCATGGCAATTCAAAGCTAAAAAAAAGCCCATCACTCTGCCAAGAGTTGCATGGGAAAATGCTGCTATCTGAGGACAAGGGAGCTTAGAGATCCCATTTAAACTGGAAGGAGATTGACCACATTTCCACCATGAAATGCCTAGGATACTCAGACTTGGTAGTCTGTTTCAGTTTCATTTCCCATCAGGGCTCACTGCAATCACAGCTCCACACCACAACTTCAAGCATTTGATTTTCATTCTGCATCTTGACATCCTTTCTCTAAAGAAAATAAGTAACTCTAGAATTCCTCACTGGAGGTCTTCTGAGATTTGTTTCATGCTTGCTCAGCAACATAAGGCCCCCAGAAGGAAGGTGAAAAGGAATGCAAGGGAGGGTTATTGTTAACAAGTATTATCTGTGGGGTGAGAATATCTCTTGCTACAAAAAAAAAAAAAAAATCTCTGCACTTTCCAACTGTCGTTAATTGAACTTGTGACGTAGAGTGGAGCTGCTGGCTTTCTCAGCAATTTCAGCTCAGCTGTTATTGAGGATGTTTCTCAACACGTTGGAACAATGGAAAAGCAAACACAAATACCCAATGTCTTACCAGCAGCAGAGGAAACATTTGCAAGCAAAGTTTAGCTTAGCACACCAGGCTGAAAGTCTACTTGATTATACCAATACATGGTAGTGTGATAAAGGCAGTCCTGTGCTGGTTCAGTAATTGAAACAAAACAGGTTTTTCTCCATCTCATTCAGACCTGCTCATTCCAGTGACAATGAAGTTATCTGGGATGAAAAGTGTCATAATTGGGCTTTCATTAGCTTTGAGTTGCTGACAGAACTTCCCTCTTTCATGTTCTATCTCTCTGTCTCTTCGCTAAGAGAGCAGTGGGGAACCAGCACAGACAAAAAGCAATCCTTTATCAAAGCACCTGGTTAGTGGACAGGTGAACCACTTTAATTCCTCAAAAAGAGCTCTTGAACACTGACTCAAGTTATCCCAGTGTAGGTTTCTGGCTGGAAATGAGGTCACAGTTTCTTTATATCTCACCAAAAAAACTGGTCTTGTTCCACCAACATTGTCAACCACCCCTATCACTTTGACCAGGATGGGCTAAAGTATGCAAGGAACCTCTGTTCAATTACTCTCTCTGCCTCTCTCTGCAGTGGTCACCCACCTTTTCAGGCATTCAGGAACACATTAAGTCATTCTAGACAAGCTTTGCTATGCAGCTAAACAAATTACTCTTTCTGAGCATCAAGCAAAATAAGAGCTTGGGAACAATTGGAGGAAGTGAACCAAGCAGACTCTCCTGCAGTAATAATCATCATTCACTTAGGGAAGAGGGGGAGCAGGGGAGCACCCTAGCTAGGACCACCCTCTCCTCTGAGGCTGGGGTCTGCTCCCATTGTTCTCACCAGGAGCCATACCACTGCCTCCAGCGGGAGCAGGACCAGGTCCTTTAATCCCCATTTCCTCTTGGCCGAATGAACCACAGTGTATGCCAGTGACAGCTAAATGAAGGATTCCTTTTTCCAGAGGACCAGCAACAGCTTTTAACTCATAAACTCAAGGTAATTGACATTACAAACAAGCCTTACCCAGAGGGACCCCAAACCAGTCAACAATTGTGCTTTAATGAGTAGGAAGGGAGAAGGGGGGAAGTCTTTATATTCTGCAGTAGGACATTCTAAGAAAAGCTCTTTCCCTTTTCCAGACAAGGCAATGATTAAAGTCTGTGCATGAAACCCAGCAAGGAGGGAGACCTTGCTGAGAATGCCTTTCTTCCTGGCTTTCCTGTGGAAAAACAAGGGGGTTGAAAAATGGTTATTGGGACTTGAGAAGGACAACAGAAGCCAGTAAACAAACCCAAACAATAAAAGAGGAAGCCAAGCTCAGATGAAAAAATATGAAGATCCCAGCACTCTGGAGTTTTGCACACAAACAGAATTCAAATACTATATGAACTGCCATAGAAGGGCAGAGAGTGGGGTGGAAGTAGCTAAGGCTGATGTAACACCACTACCTTGCTGGCATTGTGCTTTAAATACAGTAAATCTGCACAAGGCAAATCAGGGGCAAATTTACAGCATACAGACTGTTGTATAAAATTAACCGTGAATTGCCCAGACCAGTAATATCATTTTGCTTGAGACCTCAAACTGAACCCAAACCACGTTACAAACTTTGAAAGGCCAGTGCATTATCTGCTAAGCCAGCCATCCTACTGGAAAATCTTCATACAAAAGAAAAATAAAATCCAGGCTGCTCTGGGCTGTAAGCCAAGTCTGAACACAACATACAACTCCCCAACAGGCAGGGGAAGTGTTGTACCAGGGTTTGGCAATTATGAACAGCACCAATATTTGCAAACTGGGCTTTTCCACAAAAGTCTTTATGTCAACTGCCTTGACTATGCTCTACCAGTTGTTTGTGAGCTGCAGGTACATTTCCTTGCTAGTGCTATTGCATTCCTCCTAGAAGGGAAGGCAAAGCTGGAGTATGCTAACCCTCAGTAGAGGAGAGCTATTTACAAAGACACTCCTGAAATGCAGGGCATCATCTTGTTTGTTCTTTTCTTCTCTGCCCTTCTGGACTGTAAGCACCTGTGTTTTACCAGGACAGGTGCAGAGGCACTCAGAACAAGATTTTCTCCTATCTTGTTCTTTGCTTTGAAATGTCTTGTCACTGCAGTCTCCTGTGAAATCTGTGTCCTACATTCCATGATAGAAACTTTCACCCAGCTGACGCGCAGTTATTCTTCAAGAACATACCTATGTGAGGCTCCATCACAGCGTAGGTCTGTTGCGACTTACACTTTAACAATTTATTGGCTTGTTCCATATCAAAGCAAGGCACCATTTATTACCCTTTATCTGCATGCCAAACTCCCCTTGAGGTGACTGAAAATGTACCCATATTTAGCTGTTATATTGCAAATAAGCTGCAGCACCCATATTTTGGTTATTGGTTAATAGTGCTCGGCTGGCACTCATGGTTTCCACAAGGATGGTGACACTTTGCCAGCAGATATGACACACTGAAAGCCCATTTCCAGGGGATACTACTGTATATTAATAAGTGACTCCCCCAACTTCTGCTTCAGAAAAACCAGCCCCATTGCCCTTCCTAGTGTTATGTTCAAGGAAAACAGCCACAGTGCTGAGGGGTGGCAACACTCCTGCAGGGTGCTGCAGTACGTGGCACTAGGCTGAAGGCAGAGCTCTGCAAATGAACTTCTCCACTGGCACTACAGGATACCCTCTTCAAGGTCACAGAACTACTTCTGATGGGATATTTTTATTGTGGAAAGACTTCCAAAAAAGTAAATGAGATGTATACACAGTGCTGGAAGGGACCTGACAGCATTACAAAAGACAGGACAGAGGGGTTATTTTTTGGATACATCAATGAAGACCAATAGCAACATGGAAAGAGCAGGAGATATCCATGTCTTTGAAAAAAGTGTAAGGCTATTTTGAATTAATTATATTTATATTTACAGAGCACAGGCATCCTGTGAGGCTTGAAAATTCATATACACCATTGCACACTGCATGTCAAGAAAGTTAAGGAGCTGAAGTGCACGCAGCTGACAAGCCTGATTCAGAGAAAAGGAAATTTATTCAGAGTCCTTCTGAGTAAACCCCTAATTTTATAAGAAACACAATGAACTACATGGCTTAGCCAATTCTGCATAGCAAACTCCTCAGTTTATCAGTTTCAAAGTGGCTTAAGACAGTATCAATTTTACCTAGATTTATATCTACAGTTCAAGAGTACAGAGATAAAATAAACTTGTGTTTAGACCACAAAGTCAATACCCCAACTCCCTCAGTAGGGTTCTTTTTATGGATCTTTTACTGCTTACTCATTGCATGGAAGAGATAAACGGACACTAGTTCACAGAATCACAGAATGGGTCAGGTTGGAAGGGACCATAGGAATTCATCTGGCCCAACCTCCCTGCTCAAGCAGGGTCATCCTAGAGCACATTGCACAGCATTGTGTCCAGGCAGTTCTTGAATATCTCCAATGAAGGACACTCCACAACCACAGTGGTTCAGAAACCATTAAAATGCACATTAGTAAACATTGGTGAGCATTATCATTGAGGTCATAATTGTGGACTCCTTGGTGATACCCCAGGAGCAATGTGGTGCTTTAATGTGGTTCCAGGTGATGTGAGATGCTTCCCAGCCACTAGCGCTTGGAAGCAGCATTTGGCAGAGTGAAAACCTTCCTAAGCTTTGGCATTTGGAAACACTGACCCCCTACCAGATTATTGCCATCCACTGAGAAATCATTCCTAGCCATGGGAATTGCCACAAACTACTCCCCAGACACTCTGTTACCATTGGGAGTGACTTCAAGTACTACATTATTTGAATTTCTTGCCTCCTTGGAGACAAAGTGCCCTATGCATGAAACTCACCTGGCCTTCTTCTAGCCACCAAATCTCCTTGGGTTGGGCATGGGTCCGACATGGATGCCCCTGGGGATTGAAAGAGCCTATAGCCCTCTGGCCTTGCCAAATCCCCAGTCAGTGCCTCCTAAGCCAGGCCAAGCTTCCCTCCTGGTCCTGCAGGAAACAGCAAGTGCTGCAAGCCGCTATGCCACTTGCATGTGCCTCCACCCAGGCTTGAAAAAAGTCCCAATCCGACTGTGGTGCAGCAATAGATTGCTTTAGATGGACGTGCCTGCAAGAGAGGGCTCCCTTCCTTCTCCAAAATATGGCTTGTTCCATGAGACCACAGGCAGGTTCACAAGACCACACATAAGACCACAAAGCAAGTTCCTCATCCTCCTAAGTGATTCTGTGGCTTCATTTTCTCAGACCCACTGAATAGGTCCAGTGTTTTCTTCGAGTAATGGGAGCTGTAGCCACTAAGCATCTGAAACACGTGGATTTCAGAGCCTTTATTCCCCATGATCAATCATTTTAACCCCTCCACGGCATTCAGAGACTAAGCTGGAGGGGCATATAGCAACCAGGGATCAGACTTCTGTGGACTGTAGCCACGTAAAGGTCTCAATCAGCAATGCAGCTGTATAAAACTGGTACAGGCACCTGGAGACAAAGAGAGCGGCTTGGAAAAAGCCTCTTCCGCCTGCCCAGCCAGCCCAGCACAGCCCCACTGCGCAGCCCAGCAGCCACGAGACGCACACACTGCCTGCAGCAGCAACTGCTATTCACAGAGATGGAAGGAGCCATTTTTTTGTCATTAACAAAAGGCAGTGTCTATTCAAAAAATAAAAGGCGTCACAAAACAAACACAATGATTCATTGGGATTTTAGAACTCACCTCCAGACACAGTGGGAGGGGAAGAGCTTGCCATTACCCATTCTGGCTACAGAATGGGATCAGCCCAAGAAAAAGCATGTTCCCACAGTAGACAGTTTGAGCTTGTTTTGTCAGACACTGAGGTTCAAATGACCTTTCTTTTTTGGCACAAGGATTTTGGCAGCCTGGAGAATGCTGGTGCTAAATAACAGTAACACCAGCTTTTTCCTGGTACCACATGGAGTAAACAATGCAAACAGTGTTTCCGGGACTTGGTGGGACTGAGCTCCCGATTCAGATACAGAGATGGATCAAACCTTGGTTAGAGAATGAATAGCTCCAATTTACTTGTAATCCCCACCTTGGTGGGAGGCACAGACATGCATGGAGAGAAACTCCTTCAAAAAGATTTTTCACCTTTCTTGTCTTTGTGCTCTTCTTGTTCAAGTATCTTCTTAGATGTCATCTTGTCAGCTAATGTGTCATGTAGAAAAGGTACCCACTCAAATTAACAGTATTGAGAAGCAATTGTACAGTATTAACAGCTACAGAAAAAGCAAACATAATCCTGCACTGCAAGTTTTCTACCTCAAGTTATCTTTTAATTCAGCTAGTTGTGACTTTATGTCTATTTTTTGTTTAAAAACTTTTGAATTCATAGGAAAATGTCAATGAATTTTGTCAGAGGGATAGGGATATTTTGTACTTCACCTTCTCACAAGGTTTGTGAAAGGCTCTGTGAGGAAAGAGTCCCTCTTAGGTTCTGATACAGAAGGACCCTGCTCTCTGGGGTCTCTCAGTCATTATTAGACACCAAAGAATCCAAGCAGAAGCCAGATTCCTTTTCCAGACCTGTCTGGTCTGCATCTTACTGAATTGCACTCCACTCCAAAATTGAGCATGCAGGTATCTACAACTCCCTCCAGCTTCCTACTGGGAGCAGACTTCTCAGAAGGCCAATAAAAGGCATTTCAGTTAGGGAAAAAAAATAAAAATAAAAAAAAAATCCAAAAAGCTAAGTGTCATTATCTTTTGATCAGCTCAGCTTTAGATTCACTCAAGGCAGCAAGGCAGAAGGCTTGCTGGGAACTCTCAAAGACACCAGACACATATTGCATGGCTCAGTATTACCTGGAAGTGTTTGATTTATTTTCTGAAGATACTGACCCACTCAAATGCTCCAACAGCTTTACTTTCTGTCTGGCTGGTTTTCCCACTGTTGACCTCACTCCTAAAAAATGTCTTCCAAATTAAGATGTTTTACACATTATTACAGCATTGAAATGAAATCAGGTGAGAGTTTTCAAAGGAGCTGAAGGTAGAAAGCCAGCATCTTGCTTCCTTTTAGAACCTTTGACAATCCCATCTTCAATCCCAACTCCCTGCAGCAGTGGGCACAGCAATTCACGCAGGAAGCACAGGGAGGGAGGGTGCAGTCAGCCACCAGCTCAAAAGAAGGACTGAGTTAGTAGTCATCAGTCTCAGCTGTGGTACCCACTTGGCAGGGAGCAATGTCCTCTGCAGTCACTGGAATGGATGCAGTGGTGCAGACTAAGCTCCCACAAAAACATAAAGCTGTCCAGGTGTCAGGCTGCAGGGAGTGCCAGAGTCTGGCACTGGAACTGGATGACAGCAGAGACAACAGCTGTGTGAAATGCAACCAGGCAGATGATGTGCTCATCACGGTGGCAGCGCTAGGAGAGGCGGGGGAAAGGTTAAAGAAGCATCAGGGACCCTGAGGAGAATATTGGCTGGTGGAGCTACTCTACACCACCCCTGTGGCAAATGCACCAGCTGGCTGCATCACAAGGAGCAGAGGATCCCCTACCGTCTCACCATGTCAGGCAGAAGAAGGGGACCTCAGATATGAGGTGGCGGGGGGAATGGAAATAAGTCTCTGCTAGAGTCAGCAGGTGAATCACTTTCCACAGGGAAATCTGGTGTACAAGTTCTTTCAAAGTGAAATTGCTTTTTGTATTGACCTGAAATATACTTTAAAACATCAGGAGGTATATGTCATCCTGTGGAAACTGATGATACTAGTTTTTTCACTGAAAGCATGTAAATGTGATATTGCTTTTGCTCTGTTCGTGTATAACAAATACTGCCCTAACCTCATGGCAGCAAAAAAGTTAAGATTGAATGAAGAAAACCTTGAACAGAATCAAGCCCTACTACATGCCAATTAACATCTACTCCTAAGGAAGGTACTTATCTTGCAATATTAAACCATTTTTCCTTTACATAACAAAAATTTATTTTTATTAAAATAGTGGGTTTGTGGTACTTCTTTCTAATCCGACCATAGATTATTCTTCTGCATATCTTTCTCTCTGTCCATCTACTTCTGTTCTCCCCACAGACACACCTGTAACACCTCAAACGTAAATAAGTTCAAACTCCTCACAAAGGTGAGAGCAACTCATGCTTTTGGTGAGGAATAACACTTTCTCATCAAGGAGATGAGGTGGAACCTGAACAGAAGCATCCAGGGGTCCCACTGTCAGTGGGAATCAGAGGAGACATACATTAAAGAAAATAATTATGTATTTTCCTATTTGTCCAAAATAATGCAGAAAAAGGAAAGGCCAGAGGCTATCTACAGGAGCGGCATGGATTAACACAGCTAACAACAGGCATTTGACCACCTTAAGTAGAAATAAGTCATTCAGGTTTAGAAACATAAGCAAAAGTATAATCTGTTCAGAAAATAGCTTATCTAACTGTTGAGCAGACAGTGTGTCCACATAGATGTCAGTGGCACAAATTCGATTTGCTTGTGTCTGGTCATATGTGTCTGGAGTATGAACAGCAGATTTTCAGGACCAAAGGTGGCTTGAAGGTGTCTTGATCAGCTGCCTGGGTATTAAGTCACAGCCTGTCCAAATGCCAAGAGAGCTGTTAAATATTTCTTCCTTTAAACTCAACTAACACTACCTCTGCTTTCCGCATGAGCAGATGGCCATACAACCCAAACCCAGCCTGATCCTTCCTGCAGCCCTTATACCCAGCCCTGACCTCAGATCCCAGGCCTTTCCTTCCCTCTAAAACTAGAGTTCTGTCTCTGCTTCAGCCTCTGCCTGAGGCACACTGCCTTGCTGCTGCCAATGAAGCTCTGAGACTGGAGTGGATGGCGATCAGAGTTCCTTTCTGCTTCTGAACTCCTGGGATGAAATGCCCCATTTTCAAACTCAGTCAATGAAGTTCAGCACCCTGACCCTGCAACACATTCTTCAAGTCTCTTTTAAATTAGTAAAACAGGTATTTAGGGAACAGTGTACTCATTTGAATGTTCAGACACAGTAATTTGGCACCTGTTCCTGATTTGAAAACTGGGTCAACTGTTATTTTCTCCTCAGATCTGCCTCCCTTTCACTGGTGACCATCAGCAAAAACTAATTTTCTAATCCGAGTCAGTCTTGCAGATTAATATGGCAGAACATCAGCACCTATATCAGAGAATTACTATCTATGGAGTTGCAAAACTACGTGGTTCATCCTATTTAAAAAGTAGGATCTCAGCAGCCTTTTCAGAATTACATCCTGAAACATTCGACAATTCTCCCAACAAACAGCTGTGTCTAGTGTAAGAGAGCTTTAATATGTCCCTGAAAAACTTTCATAGGTTGATGTTGTGAACTTGGTCAACACGTATAATTTGCAGTGTCCCTGGAGCAGATACTCAGGTAGAAGACTATATGGAGGGCAGCAGGAAAGACTGAAAAGAGGATTGATTGTGAAAAACATACTCTACAGGCTGACTGCATGTTGAGTTTATATCAGTTTCATTTTTGGTCACCTGTGTGCTGACATACTAAGGAGGGCTTGCTGTCTACTTCTCAGTTTTATTATATTTTGTGTCAATCCTGTACACAGAACTGCTCACAACCAGAAAGCCTGGGGTGCTACCCATTTTGATTCAGAAACTGTCAAAGTGAGACAAGTTGACCTCAAGCTTTCTGTTCACTAGAACAAAACCAAAAGTCTGCAAGTCCATGTTAACTCGCTTTGATCAACTACACAGAAAAACCATTATCAGGCTGGGCTCAGTCTTTTATTAGGCTGTGCCAATCTCAAACCCCAGCCCACTCCATGGAGCCTGTGAGAAGGGACAACTGAGGTAGGATAGCAAATCACAGAATCAGAGCCTCGATGCCTTTGCATGGTACCTCCAACCCAGCTTGTCTCGCCTGAAGGTGCCACAGTCCTGGGTGAACACATAAGCACCAAGCCCAAGTGGGGTCTTCAACACAGAGGCTACTTGGGTACTCAAGCCTAGTATCCGGTGACATCTTTTTAGCCTGATTCATAAATCACAGCTTCCTATACATAATTGGTGACAGTGATATAATTGTATCCAGCCCTTCTGGATACAATTACAGGTTGTTGTCTGTAGCTAAATCATTCCCTCTGTGTCATCTTGTGTGAACTCCTGCCAGTAAACCTTCATCCCAGCCCAAACCTTCTGTATATATGAGATCATCTTTTCCACCACACCAGCAACACCAACTGTAGTGAAAACATCACACTAGGTTTAGCCCCATGCTGCAGACATCACACGTGGTGTTTGCTGATTCACCCTCAGGGACTGGACACTTGAAGCCTCTGGGATCTCCCAAAGGAAAGTGATGGAGGTGACCAGTGCTTGATTGGCTTGATTGTAGCTTTGGGTGTTGCCATGATCTACTTGCAGTGCCCTTGCCCTGGCCTCTGTTATTCTCAGCATGCTGGACACACTTTAATTCACATTCTCATTTACACTTGGTGTTTTGGTATGACCCTGCAAAATTCAAATTCCTCTTTTGAGCAGCACGGTGCATGTTTATGGTGATAAGCCCCAAGACACTCATCAACAGATGCTTGTTGCTCAGGCTAACAAATGTCCTATGTCTCTCTTGTGTCTGAGATCATATACTGCGTTTTGGCTATGTGTCTTTTAAGTCTCAATTCAAGACAATTTTTTTGCCAGTTACAAAGCACAGCTGAACTACTAGAGGGACTCATGTTTAACTTGGATGTATTTACTATCAAGTGTATTATTAAAGCTCACCTTTTTCTAAATTAACTGACCTTGTGCATTTCCCTTGCAACTACTTTGGAAAGAGATGCTTGGGGGAACAGAAGCTTCTCAGAGCTCTAGTGAGACCAATCCATCTCCAAGCCCTCTTTAAGAAAAGTTACCCTGAAGACTCTTATGGTTTTGGCAGAGGCTGGCTCCAGCAGTGTGTTCCCCCAACCATCCTCTCCCAATGATAGGGCCTAAGCAGGGAGCTGTGAGGGCCAGCTGCATGGCCAAGGACTTTCAGCTGGTCACATCAGGATTTCTCCAGCCAGAAGAACTGGAAAAGTAACAAAACACTGTGTCAGCATACAGAATGTTTAAGTCTTCCAGAGAGTTGGTTTAATTTTATGATTCTGCTAATACAACATAGGGGATTGACCTATTTCACATTGTTTCTTCTTTTCCTTACTGCTTCTTCTATATTTTTCTTATCGGCTGTTCTTCCCATAAACACTTGCTGAAGCAGTGAATTTTTTTCATTAAAAAAAAAAACTCATTATCATTTCTACAGCCTGACCATGCTTCTCTGTTTGTTACACTGTGCCCCACTAGGAACTGGGAGGATGAGGTCCATGGCAGGACCCCCACTTCGAAAGCACCGGGATGCACGTGTGCATGAGCGTGTGCATGTATGCAGAAAGGGAATGCGAGAGGGAGAGTATGTGTGTGTCCCCAGTTTAATTAGAAAATTTAATTGGATGGAGTTTGGGTCATTTTTTCCCCCCCTTTAGAGCTGGGTGCAATAAACAGACTTTTCTCTTTCCCTTTCATCCTTCAGTGGTTTGTAGTTCTGCATCTGCTCTGCTGGCATTGTCTCTGCTAACGGCCATACCGATCAGGAAGCCAGAGCCAGGAGGCAAATGAAGGGACTGCATTGATACCGCTGATCACTGAGCCCCACATAACTGGCAACTGTTTCTGTCTTCTACCTCTGGAGATGAGTTGAACAGATTGTGTAAAATTTGGTGGCTTCCAAAAAAGAAAGGGGGGTGGGGGAAGAGGGAGGGACATCTTACTGCCTCGGCCCTCTTACTACCTGGTGCCCAGGGGTCTGTTCAAACAACATCCTCAACACAGGAAGCAAAAGTGAAAAATTCATGGAAGTGTGCAAATCCGCTGATTTCAGGGAATGTTTGTTCAAAAGAGAGAGAGACTAAACACACTGCTCCTTTTTCTCTGGGGGCGGATGCTACAGGCTTAAGCCCTGCCACAGTACCCTTCACCTCTCAGCTTTGGCTCTGCTGTGGCAAGAGAGCAGGCAAAGCCTTGCACCACATGCTTGGGAAAGTGCTCAGCTCGGACACAGAGGAACCAGTGCCAGGAACAGTGACTAACATTCGAGAGCGTCTGAGCATGTAGGACACTTCTCACAGGTGCTGTTTTCCATTGCTCAGCAGCATCTCATCACACAGGATATAGGCCACAGTCATAAGGTAAGATGGATATTTGTCATCTCTACCCAGAAAAAATGGCATGGGCAAACCAAGTGGTGGCTTTCTTGTTCTCCTCAGTTTGACTTTCAAGCAAGATAGTGAAGTTCTTCTCCCTCACCATGTTCTGCCACCTTTCTGCACATGTTAGCAGCTCTTCTGATGTTTGCTGTGTGTTTGAGAACACAGAGGATTTACATGGAAGAAGATGTTTACCCATCCTTGTCTAGCACAGACAAGGATTATGACAAAATAAACCTCTAATAGAGGACAAATTTTGATGCAAACAGTTCCTTTCCCTGAATTTTAAGACAAAAGGAACAAGGTGGGCCCCTACCATATCATCCTGCTGGTTCCTCAGGTGGATCAAGTTCAAACACAGAATTATATGGTCCACACGCCCCATAATCTCTCTCTCTTTTTCTTCTTGCTTTCCCTGCCCCCCCCCCCCCCCCCCCCCCCAACCACATTACACAGTCAGGCTGGGATCAAATTCAGCTTACTTGAATGTATATCATTTCCAAGTTGAACTCTAATCTGCAGCCTTGTCCCCAGTGAGATACTCAATTTACCACTCCTGTAACTAAAGCTCATTGTTACGGCTATAATAATCAAATGTATCACTTTCCTAAAGGATACTTATGGTCAACATTTTGCATTTTTAGAAAGTTCTCTAACAAACTCTTCTCTTTGTTATGTCACACGCAGGCTTCCTGCTCCATTCAACCTTTCTTTTTCTTTCTGTGTCCTGTTCACTACACCAATCTAGAGGCCAAAAAAAAAAAAAAAAAAAGCCCAAAAAAAAAATTATATTTCCCTTGGAAGAATCAAAACTGCTAGTGTCTATGAAAAAATAACAGCATCACCAGAGGACTATAGATCAATGTCATCCAGATCAGCACTTAAATGGAAATCACTCTGCATGAAAAATTCACGATGCCCTCTATCCTTCACATGGATAATGGGGACATCTGGTTATAGCAGGCAGAATCATTTTACGTACATATATATATATATGTGTGTGATATACAGAATTGTGGGCTTTCAGTGTAATCCAGACAATGACTGACATTGCCAGAATTAGTTATTTTGTAACTATTTTGAGATTAATACACCTTCCTCTAATGAAGACAAGTTCCAAATAGTAGCATTAGCAAGACAGGACAATGGGCTAGATAAGATCACTGATGAGATCCCACGATACCTGCAGGTTTTACCTGCTTGTATTTTTTAACTGAAATTTTTCATATTGATAAAAGGAATGGTGGCCAATCTTCTTGTCCATTCATTTCTCCTTCTTTGAGAAAGAGCCCCAGCGAGGTCTCTGCAGCCCTTGGACTCTTGGCAACACCTGCATTAAGGAGAAAGTGCAGAGCCTCCCCACACCCCAGACACTTTGCACACTTTTTGCCCACAGGTGTCCAAAGCAGTTTATGCCATGATGGACTCATATACAGTAGCTAGGGAAAAATCGTGTCTTAAATTTCTGACCATGCTACTGAGGATTGTACAAACCACACACTTATCTACCACCTTGACTGCCCTTCTAAAGGCTAATTCCTCAATGCTTTATGTCCCAGGACTGAACAGGACCTTCTTACCCTTTAAACACAGCTGGAGGACAAATGTCAGCAGCTCCTCTGACCTTCTGATGTGGTGTACTTGGGTTAGGAACAACCCTCAAGAAAGTGGAAAACCCAGCTTGTTCCCTTCACCGCTCCCACAGGATTTGATTCCATGCTGTCACCAGTCTGGGGAGGGAAAGCCTTGAGGAAGAGGCTGATTGGAGAGGCAATGCCTCCATCTTTCCTTCCACAAGAGGCCACTGCATGAAGGCTTCAAGGGCTAGAAGGAGAAGCAGTGTCAAACAAAGCCCTGTGCTGCAATCTTCACATTTAAAGGCATACATGAGTCTCAATTTCTCAGCCTTACCCCTCGGTGGATTTATACTTAACATGATCCAGTCTTTGGACAGAAGTTGCTCGTTTTGATTTGTAATGGGGATATCCCTGTCTTTAGTTAGTCTTTTGAAAAGAACATTAGGCCTATATTGTATTTCTTCTCATAGAACTCTCACAGCTGCTTCAGTTTTGCCTGAAAACACATCAGAAGTTTAAAGAGATCAGTAAGCTTCCCTCCTCTTTCTCAGGAAAGTCAAGAGTCATTGTGCAGTGCTGCACAGCACCACAGAACCCACAGGGTGCATCTCCTGTCTGTCCCCATTGGCAGCCAAGAACAGAGGACAGGAGGCCAAGTCTGGAGTCCAGGAAGGGACACAGCAGCACCTCATCAGTGTGCAGTAACATGAAGGAATGAAAAGTGGGCAGCAGTTGTGCTTTTAACTGTTGGGCATGAAATGTAAAGGCAGAGGCCAGCATGGAGGGAAGACCAACCCAAATGGCTTCAGAATACGCATATACAAAGGTGCACATATGTTAGAATTTGAGAATAATACTTGCAGATTAATATCTTGTCTTAAACCTTGGAAAAGACATGAACAAAATGTATAGAATCTCAGCAATCCAGAGAGAGATATTATAACAGATGAATCAAGATTATCTCCCACCACAGAGAAAAATCAAATAGCATATTTGTCATTGAAGTTAATGATATATCAGCATGTGCTTTTATTATCTATATATATTTAGCTGTCTTGGACAAGATAATCAGATTTGATCAGCAGAAGAGGAACCCATACTACACATTTATGTCCTAATAAATATGCACAAGAACTACTTCACACGCTACTCAGGCCAGAAGCTGCTCTCTCCACTGCCATTAATATTGATTGGTGTTTAAGTGGAACTCACTGTCAGTCCATTGCACCAGCTCTAATGTGACGGCCATGGTTAGTGCAATTTCTCTTTCTAACAGTGACCTTAACCTTCCTGCACTTTCTGATTCCTTCAATACCCACTGTCTCCTCAGGTGCTGCCTCAATCAAACAAAGGCCCTAGATGTGGTTTGCATAGAGGAGACTTTTTCATATATTAAAAGCATAATTTTTTTCCCATCACTACACAATTTTAAACATTCAAATGAGGAAATTAGTGTTGAGTGGTACAGACTAGATCTAATCTCATTAGTCCAACAATAATTGAAATACAGGACTTCCCCTGAGGCCATGGATTAATGACCAGCTAGGTGGAGCTGCTGACATGAAGCACAGCCAAGTGCCATTAACCCCAGCCAGGCATTATTTAATCTCAGAGGAAATGCCCTGTGCAAAATTTGTTAGCTCTTGGGCGAGAGGAAGAGGGAGGAGAAAGGTGCACGTGGTCTGGGTGCATGGAGGGCGCCCTTCCGGCTGTTGCGCACGGGGCATCCCTGCAGACTCCCACATATCTCCCATGTCTGCCCCAAACCACGCTGACCAGTGGACACATAATTAAAATGAAGTAATGATCTGAAGCAGAAACTGTGTTTAATTAAGCCCCACTCAGACTTGTGTGCTAATGCCAGCCCTGTTTGCAGACAAATATTTACTAACCTTCTGTGCATAAAGTGATAGGCCACCTGTTCTCCCCTCTCATTATGTCTCCCTAAGTCTAAAGGTAACACAGCCTGGTTAGATCTACAACATTCAACCCATTTCAGAGGCTCATAAACATCTTCAACAAAGCTGAGCCAGATCTGCCAAGCTCTATTTGTTTCAGCCTCCATCTTTTTTAACTCCAGCTACTGTACACCCCCTAGATGCAAACTCAACTAAATGCTGTTGCGTCTTCTAGCACAGGAGGTAATTTCCTGTCTAGATTCTCACCAAATAATTTCTGTCTTCTCAACCAGAAATCCTTTAAGGTTGCTCCCAGCTTTGATAAAGAGCTCCAAAGAGAAAAGCAATAGGCAATGCCATATTATTAGTTGCAATAACGATACTGGCAATACTAATAGTTATAAAAGACATCACAGTCATAACAGTCATAGCAGTTGCATTTAGCATCATTGTAATGTAATTAATAACAGTAATGGTTTAAGAGTCTACTCTTGTTTTCATTTAACTAGATGGCAGTTTTGGGATTTACGTCAGGGGGAACAGGGTCGGATCCTAAACAAGCAAGGATTAGCCTACCAAAAAAAAAAGATATCACAAAAAAAAAAAAAAAAAAAAAAAAAAAAAAGGAAGTGGTATGGGATTAAGTCTCCCTCCTCTTTCCACTCCAAGCAAAAGAAAACCAGGAAAGATTAGAAAGCTGTCAAGGAGACAGACAAGCAAGAGACAAGCAGAGGTTAAAAAGCAAACAAAGCTGCATGCATAGCACTGGGTGGTGCCCCTATTCACACCAGCAGGGGAATGTCCACATGAGCAGTCCCTTACCAACCCGAATGAGGGACTCTGTGCACAGCTCCTTTGGAGGAATTAAAGTGTGCCTCACATTTCACCTTTCTGCTCAGTGGTACATGCTTTCATGCTGTACTGAGGTGTTAGGTGCTCCTACGTGCTTGGGTTGCCCACCCATCACAACACGTGAGCATGGAAGTTCTGGCATCCATGGGAGGAGACAATGTTCCCACACAGGCAGGTAACTCTCCGCCTGTGGCACACAGGATGGAGGCTGCTGCACACAGACAGGCCTACACACTGGGGTGAGCAACTGCAGCTTGGACATTCAAGTGACACCAAACATGAGTTTCTTTACAGCAGGCCAAGTCTGAGATCACAAGAGCCAACGCTGAACCAAAACACACCCTGACAAAGACCCAGGAAAAAGAGCCCTACAGGCAGCCCTGCTCACACTGCACCACGTTCAGCACAGGTTTTGGGGTTTTTTTCAGCACAGGGTAAGCTAGACCCAGAAGGGCAGCTCTGACCCTGGAGGTAGGCTGACTCATGCACTCATGGTGGCATAAGGAAGAGTGGTTGTGAGCGCATATGAAGTCAACAGCTTTTTTCCACCTCTGCCTCTTCTGATCTGCCATCAGTGACAAAACTTTCTGTTTCACATCTGTATTTTTCTGGGAATGGCATGACACAAAGCAAAGCCCCACAGTATCACAAAGTCATGAAAAAAAGGCAACCAAAAAAAAAAAAAAAAAAAGGTACTGCCTGCTTGCTTATTCCTCCAATCTCACCACAGCCAAACATTAACAACTGACTGTTCCTTTGTAGATAGTTGACTGCTTCCAGCCCTGACATGTGCAATCACTTTCTGACGTCCCACCCGACAAAGCACAGTGTGAAAGGATGTACACATGAAAGCTAGGGTAAATTCAAAAACATCAGTCCCGGGCTGCAAGGGAGCTGAATTCAATATCAGCAAAACATACAGGAAAGGACAATGTATAATGGAAGCGGAGGGGGACAGAAGGGAGGGTGTGCAGGGGGAGGGAATAACGTAAACATTCACGCATGAAAATATTAGATGATTCTTGTTGCACAGTGACTTGAATTCAAAGTACTTATGTGGTCTTTTCCATTTCTTTTCCCAAGAGGGTGCTGGGACTGGCATGGCTGTCAGAGTAGTGTGAGAAGATGCCAGCACAGGCAAGCAGTTTCCAGGGCAGAACTACAGCAATGCCTGATATTGTATTAATGTGAGTGCTGGCCATCTGGCCATTAGGGACAAGCTGCTGCCAGGGTGTCTCTCTTTTTCCATCTCATTTCAGAAGCTCTGGAGCCTGGGACCAAGACCCCTAGGGAGATTCTGGCTAAAGATCATTCCAGCATCCACTCAGATGTTGTAGAGAAAGGGCCAGAGAGCTGATAAGGCAGGAGAATGTGCTCACACCCACACAGGAAAAAAAAAAAATTAAAAAACCAATAAACAACAGAGAATAACACTGAATGAGGGGGTTAAAGGCAGAAAGAAAATGAGAGCAGATGAACAAGGGAATGGTTTAAACAAATAAGAGGGAGGAAGCAGGAAAAGGAAAAGAAAAATAAGAGGCACAGCATTTACTCAAAGGAGCTTTTAAAAGAGAAGCGAGGAACAGAGAAGAAAAGGAGTAGAAAGGGTTCAATAAGGAGAAATGGCTATCATTAAAGGCACAGCGGCTATGAAAGAACTACTAGCACAATGCACCTTTTTGGTTTTTAACTACTCAGTACTAAAGTAAGGGCTTTCAGTCTGCCCTGCTGAATAGTACCTTATCCCAGGAGCCTGCTGTAGCCAGTGCTTGGGTTAACGGATTAGAGAGTGTGGGTAAAGGTGCCAAAACTTTGTCCTGACAAAATAAATGCTCTTCCTTATGCTTGTTTATCTACTTTTTAACAATCATTGGAGGTGCTTAGACTGGGAATTTTTCAGTGTATGGAAAGACAAGTATAAAGGTGATAGTCACTATTTATATCAGTATAGAAGATTGCATTCCTGGAAATGTCAGTGGCTTTACTTGATTGCTGCTGAGTCAGACACAGAGAGAGAGAGAGAGAGAGAAAGGAAAAAAGGGGAGAGGAAAGAAAGAAAGAAAGAAAGAAAGAAAGAAAGAAAGAAAGAAAGAAAGAAAGAAAGAAAGAAAGAAAGAAATGGATGTGGGCACCCAATTCTTCTGCAAAGTAAAGCAAACCATCACCCTACAAAATAAGTCTTGGCTAATGGGCAAGAAAGTGTCATGGAAGATCAAGAGCACTACAATGACAACCTGTGAAACCTCACTTCCTGCAAAAACTGCTCAAGAACCAGCATTACTGTGTGATTTCCTGAGTAAATTACTGTAAAGCAGGCATTATGTGCAACTGTTATTTCTGCTGCTATTATTACTACACTACTATTATTTTGGTCCTAGCAGATCTGCAGGAGGCACTGAAGTCTGACAACAGGACCTCTTCTGAGATTTCCCATGCTTCCTCATTTTACCTAACATCTGCCTGATCTGTCTCTAACATTTAAAGGATCTTCTTCAAAAAGATGCTTCTGGCATGAAAACTGGGGCATTAACTCCACAGAGAAGAGCCTAAGTCCATCTCTGGATCATGCCAGCCTAGGAGGGGCAATCTGAACTCCACTGTGACACAAAGGACATTCAAGTCTCAGTGGTGAGTCTGGTATGGGTCTCACAGTTTGGGGTTATCAGTAGTTCCAGAGGACATGGATTACAAGAGAGGGGAGCTGGGAGGAGAAGGCTTTTCACTGACATGGGGTCTCCCTCATCAGTAGAGCCACTGCAGGAGTGGTCAAAGAGATACCAGTGTTCTCTGGGGCCTCTGGGTTAATCTGATTGGACAAAGCAACCCAGAGCCCAAGTATCTGTTGCCCAGTGGAGTTAAAGATGAGAAATCAAGATGCTCCCTTCTCTCTGCAGATCACGTGGAGAAGTACAATTTCCCCCCACTTCTGAGAAGCCTGCGGCCATTACTGATTCCCCAGGGAGGTGATGTGGGGCACAGCCTGTCCTGGACTAGGAGAATAGGGGATCCCCACATTGTTCAGAGAGGTAACACTCAGCAGAAGGTTTTCTTGGGCACCGCCTGCACAGGTGCACTCCTGGTACTTCTGTTCTTTCTGAGGCCAGGAGGCAGCCACCACTGCTCTGTGGCTGGAGTCAGGCAGCTGGGGCACAAATACAGCTACTGGTTTTGCCAGAAGCACATGTTCTTGCAGCTGTGGAGATGTCTTGCCTCATCTGCTTGAGACAGCGGAGAGTAGCACAGGAATGAGAAGTGAGATGGAGACAAAACTCTGGGAAATCCAAGCAGGATACCACCAGCACCTGCCAAAACAGGAGTCTGCAATGGCCATTTCACAGAGCAACCTCAGAAATTATCACAAAACTGTTGTCAGTGTGGTTCTGTGATCTTGGCTGGACAGAGAAGCAAAGACACAGAAATAAATTACAAAGTTTCCCACGGTGTCAGTTACATGAGGTTCACAGCACAGGAGAAAGCTGAAGATCATCCTGCAGGAATGCACAAACCTTTACATCACAAGTAGTGTTGAGCCCAGCTTTACAATATTTACACCCTGTGATTATGATATTCCCTGGTTAGGAGAACAACCACCTAGCGATAATGGATTACACACGTTGTTTAGGATTTGATTTTGTCTGTGAAGGCAGAAAAGCTATGAATGACTTAATATTCAGAAATAATATAATTCATACTCCAGAAAAAGCAAATCCTAATGCAAACATTTAAAAATAAATACAACTTTTTTCATAATATGCATTTTAACACTGGAACCTAACCTTGGCATGTCCTGAAAGACCAAGTTCTTGAAAAAGAAACTAAAGGTTCTTGTTACCTTTCAGGACAAGTCCTCAGTCTCTTCTTAATGTTCATATGGGACTTTCTTCCCTTTTTAAGCTTATTTTTGTTTTTAACCAAGAGCCAATTAGACAGATTTTGAATAAGGTTGGAGGACTTTTTGTTCAAATGAGAAATTTTTAGTCCCTTGAAGTGTAATGGGTTTTCAATAGAAATCCTCTCCTGCTGTGCATTGATCAGCTATTGATTGGTGAGAGTTTAAACTAAATTATCACTGCCAAATAAAAGACTTTCAGGACGAAGGAACTGAGCTGAGCACAGTGTTATATGAAAAGTAAGCCAATCCTTTGTGATGGAATCGAAAGGCCCTGGTCACTCTTGAAGAAAAAAAATGTTAATTGAAAAATTCCTTACATAGGTAACAGCTCTGAAAGTCTGCTTTACATAAAAGATATGAAATCACAATCAGCCGACAGAGAGAAAAGGATCCTGCAGCTCAAGTGGTTTTTCTCTCTAAATGGTGCTGATTACTTTCCCATTCATGGATGACATGGAATGATGGAAATTAGTAATTTCAGAAGAAAGGACTAATGACAGCTGAACTAGTGGGCATTGGGGGAAGTTTGATGATTGGCTCCTCGAGACAGAAAGTTAAAACAAAAGAACTTCCTATTGGGTGGAAAGATTTGTCCCAAAACTAGCAGGAAAACAAACACACAAACTTGGTCAGGTTTCATAATATCAGGGTTTTAATTTTTGCTTTCACCAGCAATCACAGGAGTTTCAAACTTTGTGGAAAGAGCAAGGGAAAATAATTGCGTTGACTACACACAATTGGCTATTAAAAAAAGAGTTCTCAAGCCATTTTCTTTCAATTTGGAAATTAGAAGAATGGATCCTGCTGATTGTCTGAGACAGGTGTGGGAGGTCAGAGCTTCATCCAGCTGTTAGAACTTCAATCAAAGACGTGATCTACAGAGGCACTAAAAAGCTTTTGGTAACCTC
Source organism: Pyrgilauda ruficollis (assembly GCF_017590135.1). NCBI lineage: Eukaryota > Metazoa > Chordata > Aves > Passeriformes > Passeridae > Pyrgilauda > Pyrgilauda ruficollis. The sequence goes on along the minus strand of NW_024508213.1, from coordinate 1,366,629 downwards.
TGTATAAGTTAAAAAGGGAGGTCAATGTTCTTGAAGACAGGCCAGATCTTTGAGGAGATAACTCTAGATACCTGTATCTCAACATGGATTGCACTCTGCCAGAGTCACAGAGCATTGCAGTCGCTCCAAAGTCTCCAAAGCTACATCCTCATATTCCCAAAGGAGCATGGACATGTCTTGTCTTGCCCACATCCTTGACTACATTCATCTCTGTCTCTATGCTGCACCACCCTGAACACCAGCACCACCCTGAACACAACTCTGCCGTCTCTGCTGGGAAATGTCTTTATTGCCAGCCCCCAGTATGTCTTTTTATGGGCCAGGTGGCATGTACATAATACTGAATATCTTTCTTATCCTATCAAAGGGTAATATGGAATAGGATCATTTAGCCAACACATTTAAACATGTCATTTTATTACAAAGTTATTTCAGGAGAACAAATCTATAACCCTGTTTGCAAGATTTCAGTACTTCAAAGTCCAATATTCAGGACAATCTTTTTCCTATTTCTGAACAGCTGGCTCCACAACTCAAACCAAAATACCATCATTCAAATTCATATTTACAGGGCTCTGTAGTGTCTGGTTTAGGGATTAGTTTAGCATGTTATTCATACCTCTGGAAAAGAAAGATCTAGTTTAGACTCCACAAAAATTCACTTTCAGCCTGGCACTTTGTACAAAAAAATCACATGCATTTCAAAATTTCAAAGGTGTCAGAGCCAAGATGGTTCATTGGTTTCTTTCAGTTAGGGGAACCATATCTACCTAGTAAAAGCAGTCTCCATAGACATGTAGATTATGCTACTCTGTAGACATTTAGCTGCTGCTAGTTGTAAACTCAGTGCTTGCCCAGATTGTGATGCAAATATTTCCTCCAGGAAGATCCAGTAGAAGCCTGCCATATAGCAGGATATCACAGCAGTAACAGAATAAATACTCCTCTCACATAACTTTGCCAGTATCAGAAATATATTGGTCAAAGCCAGAGCCCTCAAAAGAATAATAAAATGCATCATAAACCCCTCAATATTGTGGTGTAGATACTTTGAATGTTAATGTCCCAGAAGAGCCTTATCATTCATAATAAAAGACTGGACAACATTCATGTAGGTAATCTTTTTATGCACAGAGGTCTCTGCTGCTTTTTTATTTATTTTACTTATTAATATCCCAAAGCTGTGAATTTCATTAGATAATCACCTGTGCATCAAGAGAGCACAAGCTATGCTTTAGGCAAGCATGCATTCAACCAGACTTGAGAGAAAGGTAACTGGAAAAAATGCAATCTTTTCTGATAAACATGAGGTCAAACTAAATTTTTTAGTTGTCCCATCTGGCCCACAGCTCTGTGAAATGATTTAGCATTAAAAAATCATTCCCTTCTGCTAATTTTACACCCTCTGCCTCTTAATGGAGACAATTCATTTTTCATGTACTCTGTGTGCTAGAGTAAGTAGGAAATAACATCTATCTCCAGTGCAATCTCCCATTGAATACACAGATCTCCCCCAATTTTGGTTAAGAAATTACAACAGAAGAGTATGTTGGATAATGAAAGCTCAAGTTTTTTACCCTTTCAGTAGTGATGAGTCACCTGGCCTTAGTAGGAGTAGACCCTAAGGCAAATGAATTTCATGATGCCGAAGATAGCAGTCTGGGAGAAGGAAAACATATGAAAAGGAGACTGCAAATATTTTCTTTCCCTGCTGGGCACAAAATATCTTCTTCATTCTTGCTCATCTCAGCATATTTATGCAACAGACAGATTAATAAATTAAATAGTAGCTCCCTAATCTCCAATTCATCCCCAGCATGGATAGGATGAATTTTAGAATTAGAATTAAAAGAAAAACCTCTAATGAGGATGCGGAAGTTTATCATCCACATAGCAAATATCGACCAAATCACGTCAAGTTAAATCTGATGGTTTTATTGGAGGACCTGATTTGACCCACAACTCATTGCCAGATACCCTGTTATGTCTCTAGGGAATCAATGCTTTGGGTGGCCAGGAAGGTCCACTGGCCTGGAAAGTCAGGGTGCTGGAGCAATGCTGGGTGTCTTCCCAGAACACTCTCCACAAGCCTGGGGCCAGAGTTTGAAAAAATTCAATAAAGGGAAGCCAAGTCTCACCTCTCGTGCACCTTGAATTTCAGAACCTACATTTTATGTGTCAAAGTTTCAGATTACAAGCGCCTCACTGTCAGACTTTGGCATCTGACACAACATGCCTACTGGACATGTTTTTCAGACTCCAGAAACTCACTGGGCAAATGAAGAATAATTTGTTTAACCATCCACACTACTCCTTTGATGCAGGTATAATGAAAATGTCAATTTCACAACAGAAAAAATGGAGGAATGGAAAAAGTATCATCTACCTAAGGTGAGAAAACCAGCATCACAGACAATGCTAGAATGCAGATCCTCTAATTACTGGAGTGTGTTCTTCTAATTGCCAAATAAACCCACAACCCTAGCACTGGAATGATTATACCATCATCACCATCCTGTTTACTCAACAGTCCAGTAATAGAGCAATGACTGGGAGAAAATACACTTTGGTTTTGTAAAATTATCTCAAGGTTTGACAAGTCCTCACACAGAGGCCTGTAACAAGTTCAAACCACTCTTAAAACTAAAATCTGAAACAAGCTTCTGAAAAGGAATCTGTGTCACTTTCTGAAATGAACTGTTCATTTACATTCCTTTAATGATCTGACTGTATTGTATTGAACCGAACGCACTGAGCAGCCCGTACAAGAAAGCTCATTTACACTTCCAACTTTGTTTTTCCAAGGGAGCTGTATTATTTACCTCCTCATTTCCTTTGGAACATTTACGACAGGAGCTATAAGCTAAATGTTTCGAGCAATACATGGAAGATGAAAGGTGACAAAATATATTCAAGTGGGTAATAAACAGAGAGCATTTGTAGGTGAAAACAACCAGTTTGGCATGAGAGAGAGGAAGAGAGGGATAGAGGGAGAGAGGGAGAGGGGGAGAGAGAGAGAAAAAAAGAGAAAGAGAGAGAGGGAGATAATGCAGTGGATTTAATAGGAGGCTTTTATCGTTTCCTGTTCAGGATTGGCTGGCTTATTAATGATTTAAGCACAAATTGAATTAACCAAATATTGAACATATGTTCTTTTAAACTCTCTTAAATCTACCAGAGCCTTGCACGAGAGAGCTATGCGGCCATGCTGTTCAAGAGGGGGGAGGATGACAAGGGGGTATTGAGGGTGACTGGGTAAGTAAAACATAACCTGAAGGTGGTCAATTTAATGCTGTGTTAGTGGCCTGAACTTTCAGTTCCCAAAGGGAAAGGATGATTAATGCCACTACCAAATGTATACCCATACCTGACCCTGATCTCATCAAATCCTGCTGCCACCATCTGCTGTTTTTAATTCCTCTGCAATATTTGTATTTGCTACCTCCCTCCTACAAAGAGAGGGAGAAAAAAAAATGTTCCCTGCTTATGAATGGTGTGATCTGGTTGTACTGGCTGAACGCTGGCCAGGAGGCATCTGTTGCTTACAGTCCTGACAGCATCTGCTACTATTTCTCACTTTTCCCAGCATGCTGTGAGATATGGTTTCTCCCAAAGGTGGCCTTTGTATGCACCATTGTCAATTCCATCATTGTCTGCCACAGCCTGTTCCCACGATGCAATGGTAGTTATTACCATGCTGCAAAACCTTTTCTTGCAGGCTATCTGTAATCTAAGATATTGTGTGATTGAGTTATGCAGTTAACCCTTCTCCTATGCAGCAAACCATTAAAATAAAAAGAAACAGGCTGGACCATTTTTGGTAGAAAAAGCTTCAGAGCTTGCAATGGATGGGAAAATGAAGCAGATTTTTTGTTGTTATTGTTGGGGTTTTTTGGTTGTTTTTTTGTTTGTTTGTTTTTTTAGGGGTTTTTTTGGGTTTTTTTTTTTTTTTTTTTTTTTTTTTTGGGTTTTTTTTTTTTTTTTTTTTTTTTTGTTAGGTTGTTTTGGTTTAGATTTGGGGGTTTTTTTTTTCTTTTAAAATAGTGACAGTTTGGCATTAAGTCAAGGTTTAAAAACAAACAAAGATACAAAAAGCAAAAAATGTCCCAACTAGCAGTTTTAATTCCTTTAAAAATACTACAAAGGATGCATTGTTTTTTCTCCTGATTCCTGATACGGCTATTAAGCATTGTAACCAAATGTGTGTGAATGCTATTATTTATGTGTCTGATCTTTAAATACCCTCTGCTAGTGGGATACAGACTGAGACTTCTGATGGACATAGGCGTCCCAAGCTGTCATCTTCCCTTGTCCTTCTGTCAAACAGTTAGTGTGTCAAGCACTTCTCCTGGGAACTTTTAGAGTACGAGACTGGAAGCACAGAACGGTCCTGTCTCCAGAGAGCCACTTTTAACTCACGACAATATCCTTGGTGTCAGCTCAGAATAGTCCACTATGGGGCAAGGAGAACGAAAGCACAACAGATGTTACTAGTAAAACCATGTTTACAATTCAGTAAAATTACTGCCCTTGTGTACCTTCTGACCAAAACCCACTCAAAAGACAGCCAGGTTCCTAGCGGTTGAATTTTTTAAGTCAATTCTGTTCACATAAATCTTCATGTAGAGAACCAGTGCTATTAAAAGAGACTTCACACCTCTCATATGTATGTGCCTCTCCCATTCCCCCCGAATCATCTGTAACACTGTGGACTTTCAACTCATATAGTTATCACTTACATATGTATTTATGGCAATTTCTCTATCCACATAAGCATTGTAAGTATCTCTTCCTATAATACGAAGATCGCAAGTGATATTTTATCTCCTCAAATGCATTCATGCATCTCTTATCCTCTTTTTTTCCTCTTCAACTTTTCATTAATTTGGAGCTACTGACTACATATAAAATCATATTTAATCCCTTCAGAGGTACTTCTAAAATTTCACAGTAGTTAAAGTAACCAAGCTGGCTGACTCTGGAAGTAGTACTGACAATTACCTGAATTTTTAAATCCATTTTAGTGCTGACCAAAACACTGGAGAGAGGGAGGGAAAACAACCAACTATGGAATTTGTGAAGAAAGCTTTTAAAACTAAGCCCCCCACTCCCCAAATTATCATCTCTCCTTCTGCCTAGTCTCAAGGAACTGTTAGGCAGTGCAATACAACACATGGTGACAAAACAAATATCAGAGAAGCATTTACAAGACTGCATTTGGCTACTGTTTCTCTTAGTCTCATTTGTATTATATTTTGCATCATCTCTATTACATTTTTGGGTGGAAAAATACCGAGGTAATAAAATTATACCATTTAATATCTCTGTGATTCCTATTTTAAATGGGGACTCGTGCTATTTTAACAGTATTTAACACTGCCAGCTCAAATAAGGCCAAGTGCACTAACAGCATGGAAGGAACATGAACAAGTACTGTACAGACATACTACTCTCTTTAGCACCAGATCACCTTGCCTTCACACATTTGCAAGTTACTTAACATCTATTTTTGGTTTTACCATAAATTTAAATGAGGACTTCTGATTTAAAACTGGTTTGTATTCTCTCTGATCATGTAACAAGTTTAGGGAGAATAAGGACACTTTACAGGCTAAGCCAGGTATGATGTTAGACAACAGATCTGCTGAGGTGCTGCTGGTTAAGACCATTTAAAATACATTGCTGAACCCACGATCAAGGTTCTCTCTGCAGTCTGAAACCCTTTTTCCACAGGCAACAGATAGCAGAAAAACATGTATGGGTAACTCACTTGCAGCTTTTCTACCACTAAAATGAGATGAGCCTGGGGAAGCACAGATTCTCTAGAGCTGGACCCCTGGAAGTAGTATCTAGTCTTCACAATGGCTACAAAATCTGAGCAATGGAGAAATTCAGTAGTTCTTTTTAAAAATGGAGGATGAAAAAGTGTGTATGTGAAGGAATTCACATGTACAAACTGTGTATGATCCACTTTATTTATAAAACTTTATATCCATAGTCAGAAAGCAATAAAATTATCTTAGCAGGCAGAAAACACGACTTGTGACATTGAGCAGCATTATAACATACAAATGCTCTGAATGACAGATTTGAAGCTACAGATTCTTCCCAGGTCAGCTTGAGAGCTAAGTTGCTGAAAACCTACTACCCACCATTCCTGACTCTGTAGGTCCCTGAGGCACCACTGCATCCTTTGCTACTGCCATTAAGATACGGGATCCTTTACTGACAGCTTTTTTTTGCAGAAGGACCTGTGTGTTTATTATTTCCTGTAACAGGGTGAATCAAGCTAAGACCTGCCATGAAGAGCACTATGACCTTCTCGAGATCTTCAGTAAAACACAGCAAACCCCAGATGTGATGCAAGGAGGCACATAAGTGCTGCTTTCAACAGAAAGAGATTTGCACCTTATTGGCACAATATGGCTTCAACAAGCCTCACTGGGTATTTTTTCCAGCTTCAGGCCAACCATACAAACTCTGAAGCTTTTCATTTTCACCGCTTTCTGCTGGCAGCCTCGCTGGAGCCAGCACATGGCTCCTGTAAGAGGTGCCAGCCAGGGGCACAAGCCCCACCTGAACCAGCGTCAGTCAGGCTGCCAGCAGCTGCCCTGAGTGAAGAGCAGCACTGGCACATTTACAGAAACGCCTGTGTATAAATGTTTTCGTGTGTCAGGAAATACTGCAGCAGTGATTTTCTTTTTTCCCTGTTGTTCCAGCAGCAGGAACAAGTATGGACAAAATTCCTTTTAGGATGGGTGTGCAGGGTATTTAGGTGAGGAGCTGTTGCCTCTACTCCTCCCTGCAGCATTACTGCCAGCAGATACGTTTGCAAACTAGGAAAGGGCCCCTGCTGTGTGCAGGCAGGTTTGGATGGCAAGCGAGAGCTGCTGGCCGCCCCTGCTCACCCACCCTCTGTTTGGCGTGGGTTTAGCCAAGCGGCTCCAGCTCCCGCCCCGCGAAACAGAGATGGAAATAACAGCGCAGTAGCGGCAGGAGAGGCCTGTCCTGGATCGGGAAGGGGTCACAAAGGGAGCAGATCATGGCTGATCGCGCCATCGGCAGCGGCCGCCCAGGAGCTCGCCTCAGATCTCCGGGCCACGCGTGACCTCCTTCCCATCGCCCATGTGTCATCAGCCAGCGGCCTCCGCCCGCCACTGCAGCAGCGCCCAGCAGCAGGGCCGGCTGCGATGCTTCCTCCAGCCTCCTCTGGCCTTTCCCGGCCTTCTCTGGCCTGTCGCCGGCCTTCCTACCCCGGCAACAGCGGGGCGGCAGCCAATGGGGCCGTGGCGGGTCAGGGCGGCACGGTGGCGGCCGCGGCGGTGGCGGCGGCGCGAGCCTTTGTGCGGGGTGGCAGGTGACCACGGCGGGGTAACAAAGCGGGGTCAGGGCGGGAGCCGGGTCCCTTTTCTCAGGCCCATGTTCTCCACTCCTCACAATCTGTCTGAATTTAACTTGCCATTGAGAGCCCTGGCTGTAGAAAACAGCTTTATGTCGACTAATCCAGGCAGAAGTAAGGGTAGACACAGAGACAGGTTTGAAGGCGGGGACGTGGCTATTCTGCTGCCTCTTTTTTTTTTTTTTTTTTTTTTAAACTCCCCCTCCCTTCCCCACTGCCTCCAGTGAAAAGTTTTCTGAACCAAAAAACAAAAAAAATGGTGACAAGATTAATCAACCCGTGGAGCTGAAACACATGCTTGACTTAAACAACCTCTTTGCTGTTATTAACAACTGCTCCAGCATTTCTCTTGTTATGCTAATAGTACAGATTAGAGTAAAATCTATTCCTTCTTTGCTGAACAGGCCAATTGATAGACGCTGATCTATTTTCTTCCCCATTTTAATTCTTTTTTTTTGCCAGGCACAAGTGTTTGCAGCAGCAAGAACAACAGAACATGAAAAAAAAATCCTAAAAAGCAAAACTGCACACAAGAGTGACTAGACCCCACATTCACTAAAATCATTAATAAATACAAATCTATATCATTCTCCACCATGGCCTGGAAGTAATGTCTGATATTGGAAATATGTCTGTTGTAAGAGACTGACCATAAAAGACAGGAAATTCAGCATTGTGTCTGATGTCCTGCCTTTAACTCATTCATTTTTTTTAACTTGCAGACAAGTGCCTGCTAAAGGAGATGGCTTTGATTAGTTTTAATACCTTCCTTGGATGTAATATGAAGGAGAAGGGAGTGTTGCTGGCTAGTCCTGGAGAGGGCAGCTTGACTCAACACCACACCATGTGCTGGAGCGTCATTTGGATGGAATGGAAGGAGACAGTGCTGTTGCCACCATAGGTTGTAAGGCCATTTGCTCTATGGCATCAAGGGGAGCAGGGAGGGGCCTGCCTATCAGTCTGGACTTGGTGGTTTGTGCCTCCTGTTAGCTTGGGCCTGACCCTAAGTGCTCTTTAGTTTTGCAGTGTTTTCCCCCCACAGCTTTTTTGTAATCAAAGCCTGGACTCTGTCACAGGTAACTGCAAAGATGACATTGCAATCTATGAGTCTACAGTATGGTAAATATTTAAAAGCCTAGCATGTCTGAAATGTCAGAGATGACCATTCAGCATGTAATAGCTGCTGAATTAGAATGACTGCACCATCAACTTCCATTAGCAGCATGTGTATGGTATTTATATTAAACCCTTTAACATTTCATCTGGATTTGAATTGTTCCTATCTAAATAAGTGGAAATATCATCACCCAGGTTTGGCATAATCCTAAATCAACTTAAATCAGTGAGAATCCTTCCACTGATCGTGCTGATTTTCTAGATTTGGCCTACCACTGTATACAGTGTATCTGTATACAGTCACTGCCAAAAGATTAACATCTGCTGCTGCCGCCTACCTCCTTCTTCAACCCAGCCAGACCCAGTCACAGCTGGTAGATACTGTAAACTTGCTCAGTTTCAACATTCCATTGCTTCAGTGAGTCCATCTACTTGTGATGCCCAAGGTAACACCAGGCTGATCTGCCTCGGTCCAAAGACATTGAAGACAGTCCTAGGCCAAGCCTAGATTTGGAGGTCTGCACTTGGCTAGCACTAAATTTGATCACACAGATTTCATATTTGCACAGAGTCAAAGACCACAGGGATTTTTAGATCATCTGCTCTGACTTTCTGCATACCATATGCCATCATATTTTTTCCCAGTCATTCCCATATTGAATCTAATTACCTGTACTTGATTAAAATAGATCACCCATCCTGCTTTAATGAGTAGAAATTAAAAAAAAAAAAAAAAAAAGGAAACTGCTAGCTCCTGTGGTAGTTTGTGCCAGTATTTTAATGACTTTAATTCTGAAAGTCATGTATCTAATTTCTTATTTGAGTGTGCCTTGCTTCCATGTCCATTTTTGCCTGATTTGGCCTTCCTGAACCTGACTTTTTCACCTTGTAAATATATTTCTTCACAAACTTGTGTCTATATTTAAATTTTTTGACAATATAAACTGGTTGAACTCCTTAAGGTGTTCAGTGAATGCTGCTTCCTTGATCTTTCTTGGCTATTAAGTGAGGATTGACTGCTGTCACTTACAAATCCTGTGCAGGCACCCAAGGACTGCTTTGACTCCTTTGCCATAGCTCAAGCAGCTTGCCACCTGTTTCCAAAATTGTCTTGTTTCAAGAAGCAAATCCACTTTTTTCCAGGAGTGGCTCACCTATTTTGCTTCTAAGTATGGACTATTTTGGAGTTTTAAAGATGTTTTGTTTGTCTGACACATGATCACATTACTTCATATGAACTGGTGTGTCCTCAAGCCTTCCACTAATCTTTTTATGTAAATTTATATTTAGAAAGGCAATTTTTTACTCCAAGATAAGCAGGATGAGGCTTGCATCTGGCTGTTGTCAAGCACACTAGGAACAATCTCATTGAAAGATAATTAAACAGGGACACCTTCTTTTCCATACACGCCAATGTCTAGCTCTTGATCTGTTTATAATATGATCTATTGTGATATTTTAAAGGATTTCAGTCTTATTTTGTGTCCCATAGTATATAATGCTTTATGAAGTATATTTTATTTCCATAGTTATCTTTAAAAGTGGAACTTCGAATCTCATTAAAGAAGTTAGCAGTTATCTGGCAAGTTCAACTTTCTTTGGTGTCATTAATTCAAAAAATATTTCCATCATCTAATTCCTTATTGATTAAAATCTTTACTAGTCTAAGCATTATTTGCCTCAGATAAATGGTAGGCTAATTGGGTCACTGTTTCTTGAATCATCCTACTTGCTCTCTTTGAATGTTTTGCACCCTTTACAGCTGTAGTATCTGGCTCTGAGGTGGATTTAAACTGAATGTCAACAAACTGAGGATTTCATCAGTCAGTGGTTTCCAAATTTCTGTGTATAAATTACTGATCCCTGATGTTTCATGAATGACTATCACTGAAAGATGTTGCCTTGTTTTTCTTCCAGTAACTCAGTGTCTAAAAGATACTTCTATGAAAATAGGAGTACATCAAGAAAAGGGGGAAAAAAGCTGTGAAATATTTATTTTTCCACATCTGAGTAATCAATTTTTGTAATTTTCATCTCTTAATATTTATCATATCAACGGGATTTCTTTTTTTCCTACTGTGGTTTAAAAATTTGTGTTCATTGTCTTTAGCAACTCCAAACACCAATTTAGTGAACTTTAGCTTTCCCTTACCAATTTTCTAAATTTTGTCCCTTATTATATCCTATAGAGGAAGCTAGTGGGTTTTAAGAAGAGTCACCACATTGTTCAGCACTAATGCCTCTTACAGCAAAAAACTGCAACCCAACGTAGTATTATAAAAAGGGATGAAGACAATATTCCTGCAGACCAATAAGGAAAGAGCAAAAGTGGCTATAGTTGTACATGTTAGTTATATAATAATATTTGCTGTTATTATTATTATACATCATTTTTATTCCTAATGCTTCAGCCAGAGACAGTGAACTTCCTATCACAGCAAATAGTCAGGAAAGCTGAACAAAACTACAGTTTCCATTTACCAGCATTCACACAATTTGCTTTGGTCAACATACCATGCAATCCCTGGTTTACCCAGAAATAGCTTGTAGACAGAATCTGTGTCTAAAAATAAGCCAGCAAGGGAACTAAACACAGTAATAAAGAGATTTTGGTGCTGTGTGTACATTTTTCAAAAACTTGCACAATATCTAGCAACAAACACTTTTCCAAACCTGAACTACTCTGTCATTAGTTGTGTTGTGCACTGTCTCCTGTGTTGTTTATGTTTCTGTAGCATTACAGAGTCCTATTTGTGGACCCATTATATTTAGGCATCAGCACTTTGTTGAACAATACCAGATTTTGTGGTCTTGCAAACCAGCTACTGGTTGGAGAAGAAGTAATGCAGAATTGGGAGATTTTCTCAGTGTGGAAGTTATCAGGCTTTCTGGATCAGAGGCTTGTGACAGCCACTCACATTTCTATCATGAAGTAACCTTAAACATTCACCTTTTAGCTCAGTGCACTCCAGTGTGAATACTGTTTCATAAACTAGCTCCTTGGACAGCTGATGGTGTACTGCACTCAGGCTGGAAAACAACTGATTAGGCAGTATTTCATAAAAGCTCCAGGGGACAGAGTTTTTGAAATGAATCAGAACATAATAAAGAAATGCCTAGACTCTGTATCACTGTCTTAGGGTTTGGCTGCAAAAACCTGTGTAGGCTGACACAAGCTCACTCTGCCCATACTCCAGGGAAGCACAAACTCTTTCCACCCTAGTCAAAACCAAGGAAATTTTGTTTTAGCAGCCATGCAGCTGTATTAGTGCTGCATGGATCCAAGGTGGTTTCTTCTGTATCTCTCAATAGGACTTCCTATCAAAGCCTCAACAGCCCTTTAGCCACAGATTTCAGTTTGGAGCTGCCATGGGTCCAGTTACCTCACTGAACAAGCAGATTATCACACAGCATCATACAAAAATGTATTCTGTATAGTCTTTTGTGCACAAGAGATGCGCAAAACCCACTCAAAAGTCCATTGTATAAGACCCCTTAGCAAAAAATATTGCTGTACAATTCATAAGAAAAAAAATCTTATTTCTAGAATTTGTCGTAGTTATACAAAAACAGGTCAAAATCTTCTAATCTGGAAGCGACTTCTCCAGGAAAGAGGCAAAAATATCTAGTCTAGCAGTTTTTCAAGGGCAGAATAGTGTTCTTCCCAAGAAAAACAACTGGTAAAGCCACAGGTACCAGCCCCATGCCAGGACTGTGTCAGACTGCAGTTGCTGTACACTCTGAATGAATGATGCCACTGCTGTATTAATTTGGCTTGTATAAGATGTTCTGTTTATTTTCATAAATATATGTAATTTTGTAGTTTATCCTCTATGTTATATGTATATATTGACTTTACAGCAGGTGTTGTCAGTGTGTGACAGTCCTGAAGTTAGCTCACCACTGGTGCTCTGTGGAAATTTGAGTATAGCTGTAAAAGCAAAATGCACAGAAATTGGAGGAACCCCCAAGAAGATGAGAGAATGCTAAATAATTTCAGCCTGTAACGTTCAGAAAAGTCTGACTGGTACTAGATTAGGAGTCTTCAAATATGCAAAAGTTTCCAGTAAAGAAGAGAATAACCTGCTCTGCTTATCCACAAGTCAAGAGCTTAGACATTAGAAAACAGACAGACATGAGAAAGTCTTTCTGACAGTCATGACAGTGAAGCACCCAACTGGATCACTAGGAGTGGTTGCAGGATCTATGTCACTAAAAATCTGAAAGAAGCAGATAGAAAATATTTCTCAGGAAGGAGGATGAGTCTGCCTTGGTGCAGTGCTATAGACTTGAAGACCTCCCAGGGTACCTTCCAAGACTATTTTTCTGTATTTTCAGTATAACAACCTGAATATAAAGGGCTCTCCATAAAAAATGAAAGAATTCTCCCTCTAAAGACCCAAAGACAAGCAAGCTCCAGCTTGTAAATGCTAAAAGCTTCAGAATAAGGGCTAGTGCCTGCAGATTTCTGTGGGTTAAATGAAAGTGTCAGGAGAAATTAACTGCTACCCATTCCAGGTTCTCAACCATCACCCATGTGCTGGAAATGCAACTGCAGACATGACAAAGAAGCAATTATCCCAACAAAATCAGTTATTACCAGTGATTCATATGGTAATGATGGTGGTGAGGATGATGATGGTACTGCTGAACTGTAGCAAGGATGATAATAACCAGTGTTTTAGGGGATGGATTACAGGTTTAATCAAAATAAGTAGTTTATCACAGATAATGAATTTTACAGGGGAATATGGTCCTAGAAAAATTACTTGTTCTGAATGCCTCAAAATTACATTGATTTAAGTAGTGGGCTACCATATTTGCACTATTAATTTAGAAGAAGAGAGAAGCATTTTTATGTAGACATTTTTTGCCATCCTTAAAAAGTCGGTATTAATGTCATGATCATAGCAAGGAGAACCACTGGAGAGTTCCACATCTTTACTGGCATCAATTGTGTAAGACCTAAAATTTTACTTGGTTCTCATTATTTGTTTTGTCCCTGACATCAAAAGAAAAAAAAAAAAAAAAACTATGCATGTGCTAACATAAAACTAAGATTTGTGAGCATTTTGTGAATTTCATAAGCAACAATTCAGGAGAATATTTGGGCTCCTATTATTACAGTGGGAGTTAAGCATAGATGAGAGGGAAGGTCTCTCTAACAAAGAACAAATGGAGAAGCTCTGGAATAGTATATTATCGCAAAAATTGTTAAGCACATTCATTTCCCAGTATATGTTCTTTTTTCTAACAAAAAAAAAGTTAGAAGCTTCGTTTATATGTTGTAAGGGGAGACTAAGGAACAAAAAATTAGAGGGAATGGGGTGATAAAATTAAAGAGTTATCCATATTTTAAAAATGGATAGAGACATTTCAGATCCAAGAGAACATTGCTTTATTCATCAAAAGAAGTAGGTCTGGGCTACTAGCCTACTAGCTCTCCTCTCCCATTCATTTTAACTTTTGCTTGTATAGTTTGCATGTTGAAGTCTCTGTAAGACTGATTCTTGTTCATGCTTTTTTGCTACTGTTGTGATTTCAACCTATGCTCTAGTTTACTTCGCCGAGTACCCTCCAAATTCAAACAAGCTGCAGAAATCCTGAAATCAATACGTGTCTCTTGAAGGATAGACCTTCTGCAACACAAAGGGGAGAATGACTAATAGATTACTGAAGCCTTAACAAAACCTCAACAGATCCCCATATGGTGCATTGCAATTAAGAGTAGAAGATGGATTTCTAATTTTTTGGGTGGAGGAAAAAAAAAGAAAAAAAAGAAAAGAAAGCATTTTGGGCAAGAAAATGAGTGAGATGGAGACAGAAGTGATGTGTGACCATACACCAGATAGAAACCCTTCTTTCTGAGCCTTTCATCTCTGGGTCACTGGTTCCAATCGAGCCCAGGTCGATGGCGAACAAAAATCATTTTAATCTGATGGCTGTTTGCTGACCTATGTGAAATGAACTGGTTGTGTCAGTCCACTTCCCAGCTGACAGCTCTCCCCATCATCAAGGCCATTGCTACAGGTGGCAGTAATTGGTGCTTTTTTGAGGCCAGCTCAGCTAAAAGGCTGAAGAATGGAAAAATCAGTAGGGCTGAACCACCTCTTCCTCTTATTCAGCTGCTCCCTCCAGGTGAGCGCTGGGGGAAGCTGGCACTGCTGTTGCCTGCACCACATCTGCTCTTTGAGCCAACAAAAGACTTCAGGGCAAAGGCGACTCCTCCGAAGTGGTAAAGACCTCTTGTCAACACAGATCTCGGGGAGGCTGAGGGGTAGTAGGGCCTCAGGCCTGCAGTGCCCTGCAGGTGGATACCATTGTTTGTTGGTGGCCCAGGAGAGTGTTGGTGTGGGCATGGGGCTCCGAAAGGACCTATCAGGCTACCAAGGCCTCTCTCCTAGACCTAAGGGTCTATAGTTAAAAATCTGTCTGCAAAGCAGGACCAAGGCCTAAGCGCAGCTTTCACTCATGTACGTGAAGGGACATTGAGCCTCACATGCAGATATGTCCGAAGAACTTTAATAAGCTTATGTGAGGGGGGACCTGACAAAGTGAGCTCAATCTAAGATGTTAAAATAATGTAGGAAGAAATAAAATATGAACTTTGATAGCTTAACAAAAATAACGCCCTGGAGAGGAGAGCTTTAATCTTTTATTTGATCAGTGTTTCTCTGAGCAGCTGATACCTCCCCTGTTGTGAGGAGATAAAGTATTAGGAAGGGGATATTACGAGGAGGACTTTCAATTACACTGTAAGCCACAGCTACCTACCTTGTGTCCTTCAGACACCTCCTGGGAATGCTGATTTTGCCATGGGACATCAGAGATGCCAGGATGGTCTGGCTAACTGGGGCACCAACAGGTTCTCCAAAGCCTGCTCACATGGTGCTGGCCAGTGATGTTTTCCACAAGGTAAATCTGGGCCTGCCCCACTGCAGACAAGAAGAAAAGCAGTGAAGGGTGTCAGAACTGCCAGCAACACTGTCAAACCAAACCTCAAGAAGAGGAAAATGCACCTTGTAAGTATCTGTTTTCCCTTTCAGGGACACATACAGAAGTATTAAGAGGGTGAGTTCCCATCAGGCAATCTCCAAGTGAAGGATCCATGCTGCTCGTAGATTACCTGGCATCTGAATGAGCTACTCCCAAGATTGCAGTTCATGAGAAGTTTGTGTGCTAGTACAGCTATGACACATAGATGCATGGGATATGGACAAGGAATGAAAGAGGCCTTAAAAATTAGGAGGAATCTGTCTTTTGCACATTGTGCCCTGTGCAAGTCTGTACCATATGTGCTCCTCTCACACATACACAAATGTCCTTTTCACCACCTACATCAAGCATCACTGTTCATTGGTGTTGTATTCCATTTTGTTTAAATGGTATGCCCTGTCTCACCCCTCCGAAATGTATGGTATATTCTAAGCCTGTGGTCCTGCCCTGAACCATCCTGTATCTGTCATCCCACTGGCCCAATGCGATTCCGCGCCCACTTCAATTCCCCTCTTAAGCCGTGCTATAAAATCAGTCGGTCTCTTAGCCCTTCGTCTCTCTCTCAGCCTCTTCCCCTCCTCTTGCCCCTTCCCTCCCCTAGGCTCCCCCTCCTTCCCCCTTCCCCCCTTTTCCCTCAGTAGCCATGCTGTTCCTAGGGTTGGGACCCCAAATAAACCTTCATCTGATCAGCACCCTCAGAAGCCGTGTGGAGTCTGCTTGCCTGCCTGCTGCTGCCAGCCAACTCACAGCTTAGGGGGCCCTCCGGGGACATCCCCAGGGTGCCCCACCTCAAAACGAACTGCAACACATTGGCAGACTAGGTACTAAGGAAAGCAGCACCTCAATTCTCAAAGTAGATTTTAAAAAAGACACGGTTGTCCCTCATGTGGTGCCGTCCTGAGCTCCCACAGTTCCCTTTCCAGCATCAGATGGACTGTGGCTAGAGGCAATCCATGTGGAAGGCTGGAAGTGGTCCTCACAGGCATAATATAATCTCTACTGCATTTCTCTAGAGGTGGAGAGAAATAAGTGATACATCTGCATGACAGATATTCCTTTTCAGTTCTCATTGGTGATCCCAATTTGATTTCTCTCAAGAAAAGAAAACTGGAAACTTTCAGCAGCTTCAGTCTGAACATTAATGAACATGGCCCACAAGCGAAGCTGTCTGTGCACGCTGAATTCCCTTGTAGCTCACAGTCTGAAGTGTGGGAATTCTCAGGATATTTCCAAAATCTAAAAGAAAGCTGTTGCTTGCTTGTTAGCTAAAAATATTCAGAAGGCCGTAGGAGGAAGTAATGGTTTAGTAGGCATTTGTCTCACCTGATCCTGAGTCCATCTCTAGGCAGGAGGATGAAGAGCAACCGCTTAGAGGACTGCAAATCAGAGGTACATGTGATGACAACTGAGCTATCTGGGCTTTGGCTGAAGCCTTTACTTTCTAGGATCCTTTCTCAGTTCAAATGAAGTTAAGCTTTTTTTGCTCAGAGGTTTACTAGTAGGGTAGGTGCAAGGTTAATTTTGCTACTGTGAATAAGGAGTTGGAATAAATGTCCTGCCATGGGCAAGGAAGTTAAATGGCAGAGCCAAGATGTAGAGTTTGTAGCATGAGCCCATCTCCACAGTATGCTGTGGGATATAAGGTCTGTGATTCATGAAAGGGTGAGGATTTATATTAAGAAGAATGTCATTCAGATATCATAAATGGTAAGCTGAAACATGCATTGTATGTTATATGCTAGTCTTCATCTCTTAGACTACAAAAGAAAAAATAGTTCAGGGACAGATAGAAACATCATCCAGAGGTGAATTGCACCTGTGAGGTTTCTGACCTTCCTCTGAATAATTTGATCTACTCTTAAATTAGATCAGTATTGGAATAAATAGACTGTGAATGGCAGAATGCTGTTTCAGTTGGAAACAAATTTTCACAGTGGCTCAGACTTCTGGTCCACTTAATCTAGTATCCCAGTGGAGTCACCACCACATGCTTCTTCAGAAGCAGTTACATGCCTGTAATAGACAGTTCTGTGAAGAAACACCTGTTTTGAGCTGTTTATGTCTAAATATTGCCATATTGTCAGCTCTTCAGAATTTGGGTGAACCTCAGTGAATATTCATAACTTGTAAGCTAGGGGGTTTAGGGCACTGGAGTTTTATGGTAATTGGGAATTACATGAGACCACCTACTTCATTAAAGCAAAATGAAAGACAGAGTCAAAGCCAGGCCTGCAAAGGTAAACAGTGCATGAATTCACTGCCTCCATATTTAAAGCCTTCAAAGCCTTTCAGTTAAAATCCTTTTCCGCTCTGGATCTCAGCATGAGTCTGGCTGCAGGGAGGTTTTGTGTGGTGGCCTGTCAGCTTCCATCTCCAACACAGTGAAATTCAACTAATTGTAAGTGCATATTGCTTCAGGCGTACACTGCACACTGCCACTCGGGCCATGCTCACTCGCCGTGACCCCATCCACCTACTGCAGAATGTGGTATTCTCTCCCCAAACACACACACTTTTCTTTTTTGTTACTTGCAATCACTGAAAAGATGACAGGCCAGAGCAAGGAGCAGGGATCCCTGTTGTGTTTCTGCAAAAACCAGTTTGGAGGGATTTAGTCCCACAACTACATATGTGCCAAGAGTTGCAGCAATCTTTGGATTGTGCCTCCATTAATGAAAATGGGTTGGCCGGAGAGCACAGTGTGAAGCTGTGCCTGCCTGTGGGCTTTGATCTTACCTGCTGAAGCTGACCTCCCTGCCATGTCAGGTTCTGCAATGCAGCAGAGGATCAGAAAGCATCAAGAGATGCTTTCAGAAAAATCAGAAATACCTCACAGTTGAAAACTCTCTGTGACCCAACATAGCCTCCATTAGTTCTAATTCTGAGCTGCTTGTAAAGTTTTGCAAGGTTCATAGGAATAGTAGAGTCACAGACTACTGGCAAACTGTCCCCAGCAGACTTTTTTTCAGCACATACTAATTCTTCAGATTTTTCCATCTGAAATTCACAGAAGTTACCTGCATTTGTTTCTCTTTCTAGTTTAGACTGGCCTACTGGATAGGTCAGTCTTTAGTTCTGTCAAACCAGGATTTCTTCTCTCACTCCTTAAACATGAATATTTTTCAGCTATTTAATTTGGCTATCAGCTTGACCATCACAGGTTATGAGTGATGAACTGCTTGCATGAATGCCATTATCTTCAACTGGACTCTCTTGTGGGGGGCAGAATGTAGGACTAGGTTTGCCTTCCTCCCCACTAAATTTCCTAATTTTTCAGCTGAGAGGATCATTTGCATAATTTCTGCTGCTGCCAGTTTATCAGCAAACTATGATGTCTGCAAACCATATATTTTACCCTTCTGTGCTCACACTTTGTCTTTCTCTTTGTGCTCAGTGAGTTAAGCAATCACATCCTCCACCCCGCCTAGCCTCCTTTGTACAGGCCTCCATATCTTGAGGTGCATTGGGATCCAGACACACTGCGAGGTCAATGTTAGGATTCTCAAGCAGAGCATAGATGTCTCCAAAGTTCAATGAGCTGGGCCTGAAGGCAAGTGCCTGCCCCCAGAATCATAAAGCTCCTGTAGCAATGGGGGAATTTTAGGGAACTATGTGATCCAAAGCTCAGAAGCTAAATGGTACTAAGCATGCCCCCAGCAATGGGGAACTGGGTTTCTAAATCAATCCCTTTGTGCCTTAGTCTTGTTTAGCTCCTGTACAAGGTCCTGGAAGGGGTAATTTCAATCCCACCCTATGACTTTATTGTGTGTTAGTACCTGATCCTTCACTGCTGACTCAAGGTACTCCAGTTGAATGAATCATGTAAATAAGATTAATATTTGGTTATTTGTTATCACAACCTTTAAACTGATCCTCATAAAGTTAAGCTCAGTTCTGAGCAACATTCCTGATGTGACTAGCCTTTATTTTTTCTGTTATTCTACTGCAGAAATGTTTCTTATCAGATCATCTGATAGTTCTGCTCTCATATTCGACCTGTGACACTCTGTAATTCAATGCTGCTTCAGTGACAAAAACATTGAAAATCGACCACACAAGATCAACAATTTAAATAAATAGTTCTGACTGCTCTAAAAGAACTCATAATCCAAAAGACTTTCACTGCCACTCACCACTGAACCTCACCACTTCTGCTCACCTAATTATACAACAATTTTCTTCCCAAGACATTGCACCTGAAGTGCTGATTATACTGTACTTTGAGCGCTGTATGCTCTCTGAAGGGCTGTTTGCCATCTCTGTGAGGCTGCTGCTTACTTCCTGACAGAAGTGATCCCACTGCTATTTCTACTTTGTTTTGGAGAGAATAACTGGAGTAATAATATTCAGAGGTGCTTCTAAAATACTACAAGTGCAACAATTCACTTTTTGGAGATAGGAAATTGGAGCACAGCAGTTAGCCCAATATCTTGTCATCAATTCAGTGTGAGAACTATGACCCAGAAGTACTAGACCCCTCTCCTGACTGTGAGAACACCTTTGTACAAAAATATATTCTAGTCATGGGAGTTCTGAGGAAGATAATGGCTGCCACTAGCTCTGCCAGAAATTTATTGAAGATAAGACAAATATAAAAATATTTGAAGGAACAATTCAATTTAATTAAATAAATTTTAAAATCTCTGAGAAGTTCATAGAAAGAAAAAATATGGTGATGTGTATGGTGTATGTGTGCATGTATGTCAGAGATATGGATACAGATAGGGATACACATGTGTAGAAAATAAAAATATATTGTTGCTCCCTAACTATTCTCACTAGTTTTATTGCTTCATTTCTTTGTTTCTAAGTGTTTGATAAATAAATTTAAAAGACATAAGTAATTCTATGTACTAGAGTCAAGAATTACTTTTCTTGAACCTTTTGATGTTGATATGGAATATACTGGATTTTTCTTATAGAGAAAAGACAGCCTCTGAACGTATGGACAGAAGGAACTAGTGCGCCAGTGAATTCTTATTTTGAGACCTTAAATGCTAGGGACCTATATAGCTTTTTACTGATACCCTGCAAGACATGAGTTTCATGCACAAGGCTTCACAAGGTAAAAAGTGGCACCACAGCAAACTGGAGACACAAGTATTCCTCTTCTCACTTGGCCTGAAATGTCTCACCAATTTGAACTCATGCTTCCAAGAAGAGATTACAATTAGGAAGAAGCAGATTAGATAGAATTGAGTGGCTCAGCTGATCTTCACATGTGTTCTGATAGGTTTTGTGTTTCTGGAAGTAGCTATTCAAGAATTAGGCCTCCTTCCTTTAAAGGAAACAAACAAATGGGTTCTCTCAGAACACCTCACCCACCTTGTGGGCTGAGAGCCAGTGTCTAACACCAAAGTGCAGAGGGAAATATGGGAAGCAGAGCTCAAAAGAATGACAAAGATAAATCACGTATCCTCACATGCCCTTCTTTACACAGGTTTTCAAGAAGAGCCAGACCCACCATTTCCACAGATTTCTCAGACCCTGCCTTTGGGTCTCCTGCCTTAAAACTGTTTTCTGCAAAAGGCTAAATTTTTCCAACTGGGAAACTCTCAAAGGCTATCTTCTGACAGCTGAGCCATTGCATTTGCAGAGCAAACAGCTTTCCATGCTTTAAATTTACAGATCATCTGCCTATTGTCAAATCTGGATTTTTGCTTGAGCATTCTGGAGCTGAAGGCAAAGCATTTTCTCACAACGGGGTGAATACGGGGTGAATTCACTTGCCTTTTCTCCCCTACAATTGCCCTATGGTTTCTCTGAGAAGTCAGAAATTACTGGCGTTATTGCTAGTATGGGTGATTTTTGCCATATTAACAGTAAATCGTAGTCATTAGCAAGCAAATACTGAATTCCCCCTGTTGTATCTTTTTCTTGCCGCTAAAGACATTTTTCATGTCTTTCTTGTCATACTTCTTCTAAGATATCTGTAGGGTACAAAACTCATGATTAGTCTTCGACTATTCTAATCTTGATAAGCAATATATTTAAAGAGTTACTGAGAAGTCAGGAGGAGCTGTTGGTTTGAGGTGCAGCAGAAAATTGTTAACTTTCAGCTAGTTAATAATCCCCAGGAAATGTCCACCCTGCAGACGTTACTGCTCTGATGATGAACAGTGTTATATAAAAACAGACTATAATTATGTGGTGGGAAGCAGGGGAAAAAGTTGTTTTTCTGAGACTAAGTGCCCTCCAAATTTTATTTGGTTTTGATTTCCTTTTTCTAACAGTATTAAACATAAGCGGAATGAGCAGTGGGTTGCTTTAAACCATTGCTTCCCTCATATGTAAGTCAGTTTATACAGACAAGGCGGGGGTTGGGCATTTGTTGGGGGGTTTTTTTGGTGGGTTTTTTTTTTTTTTTTTTTTTTTTTTTTTTTGTTTGGGAGTTTTTTGTAGGTTTTTGGTGTTTTGGGGTTTTGTTGTTGTTGTGAGTTTTTTGTTTTGTTTTCTTGGTGGTTTTGGGTTTTTTGTTTCTCTGAATACTGTTTATTTAAGTGCTCTTTTCCTGTCCTTTTTTGACCCCAGGAAACAACTTTTTTAAATGCGTTTCCATTCTGGGATTTCTATTATCTAGTGCCTTGTGCTGGGTGTACCTCAGTGAGCAGGCCCAAAAGAGAAGGAGGGAGCTGAAGTTCCTATTGAACTAAAGCCAGCTTGTCCTCCAGTTTGAGGCCCGAGAAAACCATCACTTGAATCAAAGCACTTTAGAAGGTAGTTTACAAGTCTACTTCCCAAGAAGAAACCAGGATGCAGTGTTATCACCTTCACGAAATTAAAGGAGGTGGTTTTACGATTTAATGGAGAGGAGCCATGCTGTGAATTAGTCACATTTATTTGACAAAAAAGGGGGAGGGTGAAAAGGAGAAAGGAAGTTGGGAAAGAAAAACAGAACAGAAGGGAAAAAATCTTTATGATGAGGTGCTTGGCAGGATGAAGGAACAAAAGGAAGGTTTTCTGGCTGTCTCCTGATATTTTCCAACTCAGCAAAAAAATCCATTGTGTAGCTTAAGGGGGAAAAAAAGTTAAAGTTGAAAGCTTAGTGTGTGAAAGCAACTGCTCAACCATTGTGTAATACGGGCTAATGTAATGTCACTGTTTCCCCATGATGTAAGTTGCGATTTTTGTTCCAGTTGCTGTGGTCAATGTTATCGCTTTCAGTTTTCAAAAAGGGGGCAAGGAGGTGCATGGAGATGGTATTTCTCTTTACCCCCACCACCCCTTCCCCACTTCCAAACAAATACTTCTGTTAGGACATATCAGTGCTGACCAGATGTCACTGATTTTTTTTCTTTTTTTGCATGTGTCCCTTAACAGCTGGCAAGAATATCAGCTCAAATTATTCACCACAAGCACACTCTTTCTGTTTGTCTCCAGATAAAGGGATTTGAAATCCTGGTTGTCAGAGAGGGATGCTGAAAACTGTGGAATGGATTTCTTTGGGGAGAGGGAATACTTCTTGAAGAACTTTAAACCAGTTGGAGGTGGTCATGACTAGGATGCACATCCAAAGACATCCCTTAGGGGTGGTACTTCATGTTTTTGGAAACTGTTTTAAGCCCAGGATGTTTTCTTGGAACCATTGTGAAGTGTTCATAGGAATCAGTAATTCTAAATGTAGAGTTTTTGTTTTTGTTTTGCTCATGTCAGCTAAAAAAATCTTAGATGTGGTTACAGGTGAGAAATACAATGGGTGGATGGCAAATAGACAGCACTGTGCAGGATGTTCTAGAATTGCTTGGGACCATATCCATGTGTCTTTGCTCCATCAGCCTTCAATCTCTACATTTTGCAAATGGTTTGAGGGCAGTGCTGGGTTTGCAGTGGGACCAAACACAGCCCTGGTGTCACAGCACTTGGGAGATGGCAGTGGGGACGTAGCAAATGGCATTACACCTGGAACCGCATTCGGTGGGTGCCATGGTGCACAGCACACAACAGGGGCTGATTTATCCTCATAAATCATGAGCTATGGCCCTTGTCATCCATGTTATTGCCTTCTGCCTAGCCATAGTCTTCTCCTCCTCCCCTCATATTTACAGTTGTATCTACTTTTGTCTTCAAAACTGTCACAACTAACCAGTGTTGTATAGAATAGTGCCGTGTTCTCCCCAGCTAAGGCTCTGTTGCAAAGTAAGTGTGTTTTCCTTGTGTGAGCAGAGATAATTGTGTCAGTATATGGAAGTCATGGCTTGGCAGCATTTCTAACATTATCTTCTGATGAGTGAAAAAAACAAGATCAGATGAAGATAACTGAGTTTCTGCATGCTCATAGACAGTTGGGATGCAAAGCAAGACTTTAAGCTTTAAGACAAAGCTCTGTCTCTAAACTGGAAAAAATCTTTGTGTTTATTACATACTGCATCTAGTCTTTGGTGATGTTTTTAAATAACCATTTTAAAAGAAAGAGAAAATTAATTTTAATGAACAGTAAGCACAGAAACTCACCTAGGAAGAATATGTAACACATGACATGCCCTAGGTATGGTAAAGTTATGCTTCACCTTATTACGGCTTGTGTTCTATTACTTATTGTCTTTACTGTTGCCTCATGGTTCATAGGAACATGGTTGATAGGAACAAGCATGCTAAGCTCTTGAAATTGTTCTTATTGTTCATATTTACCTGCTCTTTAGTGAGGAAACTCTAATATTTTATTATGATATGAAAGCCTTTCCATATGCCCCACCACCTCCACCAGTTCCTGAAATCCATTCAGTTATGAGGCCACCTGCTTTCAAGTGCAGAGATGGGAATTGGCTGTGGATTCTGTCCATTTTAGGATACAGGGAGATGGGGCTCTACACTAATGGAAAGGCAGTCTTGAGTGACCTAGATTTCTGTAAGAAATTCTGTCTCCATCTGACACAGTACTAGCCTTGCCATTGACTTCAAAGGAGCCAGGATAGAAGCCCCTGTGCCATTTTTGCTAAAATTGAGGTATTATGGTACTTGCCACTATTTCTGAAGTGGTTTTACATGCATATAAAATTATTAAATAAGAATTAATTCTAAATATTACTATATTTTCCATATTATTTTCCATCACACTGTTTTGTTTGTTTCCCTGATGGCCCCAAGGCACAGAGCAGATGTTTTCACTGAGCTGTCCTCAGTGACTTTTAAATTACTTCATCATTGAGAAATGGCAACAGTGGCAGTCTTTCTTGTGACATTCAATCTCATCATCCTTCATATGCTTATTAAAAAACTAACTTCAGGGCCAAATATAACCAGCATTGGAAGCACCATCTCCAGATATCTCAAGTAAAAAGAAAAAGGGGTGTGGAGAGATAAAGGGGAGGAGAGAGAGGGGAACAAAAAACAGTGAGAGAGCACAAGAAGGAAATTGGCAGAAAAAAATAAAGAAAGCAAGTAATTTGTGTAATTGAAAAGTATTATGGTTTGAACCCTCCTCAATAATTGATGGCCTGAAATTCAAATATTAATTTAGATTAAATCTTGAATCTGTTTAGCCTTAGAAATAATGGAGCACATTATTAGAAAAAGGAAAAAACATTCCTCTAATGTCTTACAATGGAGTATTACTGAAAACTTCTGATTCCCCCAACAGAAAACCTATTTAAAAAAAGACAAGTCATTAATCAGTAACAGCTGCTCCCAGCACCTGTTATTTATTCCAGTCATTAACACTTCCTTTAGCATTTCTGACAGAAATGGGTATCTTTTCTAACTGATAGAAAAGTGATCTTTGGAACATCCCCAGAACTTGGTGGCTACATTTGATCTACAACGTGTGTTTACATCTTATTGCAGCTTTTCTTTTTCACTTGTGGGCTCCTTCTTTTTTTAAAGCATAGATTCTAAAAGCACTGAGCATACCATTTCTTTTGTTCACCATTTGTGCAGCCTCTAATTTTTGGTGTGTCCTCGTTAGTTGGTCACAGAGGTGGGGGCACACAGTGCCTGTGGGGTGTGTACAGGTGTCAAAGGATTCCAAACCAGTGTGGCCCCCCCAGTGCCTAATTCTCATTGAGGAAAATGGAAATTCAGAGAGCATACGAACTGGGGTTTCTGTGCTACAGGTGTTGCAACGTTTCTGTGTCAGTTTTGCCTTCTGTCAGAGCCTCCTTGCTCAGATCAAGCATAGCCAGGGTACCCCACAGAGCTGCGGAGGAGGTTCCTCGCCTGCCTTTTCCCACTTTGACACTGTCTAGAGGAGCAGGGTTTCCCAGGCAAAATCATGTCCTGCCTTACCTCTTCCTACAACAACCTTTGGCTGCCTCTTGCCCTTTCTCTTCCCACTGCAGGAGGCATCTAAGCCTGGTGAATCAGGAGATAACAGAAAATCAAACAGCAACAAGTGTAGTTCAGAGGCACTTTCCTTCATGTGTGTTACCTGTAGACTTCCAGCAGCAAAGCTAGTTTGGCACAGCTGCTTTCCACAATGATCCAAAACCCTCCTGTGCATGTGCAGAAGTAAGGCCTGAAAGGCTAGCCTGGTTTAAAATCCTTATGCTAAACAGTAATATATAGTATAAAATAACATATAAAAGGTGCATAGATGTGGCATTTGGGGACATGGTTTAGTGGTGGATTTGGCAGTGCTGGGTTAACAGTTGGACATGGTATTAAGGATCTTTTCCAACATAAATGACTCTGATTCTCTATTTCTGTGTAGCTGAACACAGCACCAGTGAAGAAATGTAAGCATACATGTAATACTGCCGCTCTTTGTCACCATTTTCTTTTTCTAGGTCTCTCTTTTTGCTTAATAAATATCTGGAAAACTGTTTCATGCTTATTCACAGTTAAAACATTGAGATTTGTAGTGCTTTCCTACCACCTTTAGATAATGCTTTACATCTGAAAGCCACTGTTTTCATTTAAGACTGTTGACGTTGTGACAACATTTCTGTTAGTCTTGGGGTTTATAATGTTGTTTTAGTAAAAAGTATGCATGGGGTTGGATTTAGGAGAACATTGTTTCTTTAATACAGATAGATAAAGAAAGCAGTGTATTGTATTTATCAAAAGGAAATGTCAGCAGAACATTTATAGTCTGGTAATTAGATAACGCAGATAAGTCTGCTGAATTTGTGTGCTCACAACTGCCATTCCAGATAACACTTCCTGAAGTCAATTAGAAGAACTTACACAACATCATACATTTTTCACAATTCCTTTCTTTAAGTGGATACAGAAAGAAAGAAAGAAAATTAAGATACAGGCTATGACAAGCAGGATATGTAGTAGTTCCATGTTAGTTTTTGCTCTGAATAATCCTGCTCACTTTGAGTAACGGGCATCTGACTTTTCCAAAGACATCCACAGTCACAGAAGCAGCAGCTGTGCCAAACCATCACCACTGCAGGGCAATGGAGAATTCCATGGGCCCTTTGATTCACACTAAGGTAAAACCAGACTGAACTGAGAGGCTTACATTTTTCAGACAGGTGGCCTTGGTAAACACCCCCGTTTGCATGTATGGAAAACCTTGTAAAGGAAAATCCCTTAGTGCCTTGAAAAGGAAAGCACACAACTAATAGCCAAATTATCTTGGTTGCAGAACTTGGGTCCTGCAGAAGGCCTGGTTCTCCTCCATACAATGTTTATTTTAAATGTAGATGAGTGTCGTGGTTTGACATAGCTTGGTTTTTAGTTAAGGTATTAGTTAAGGTATAGTTAAGGTATTTTCACTTAAAACTTTCTGAATTATTTAGACTAATGGTAAAATATTGTGGTAACGTTCATACCTCATAACACATTTTGCCTCATGTAATTAGATGTCCTTGAGAATACCAGTTTTTCCTTATCCAGGCTAAAAAGTATTTTCTGATATCTGGCCAAAAATGCAGTTTGCTTATACTAAGTACAACCCTCCTCAGGACAGAAGTGCTACTTAGGGCCAGAAAATGGGATGAGGGGGCAGAACTTATCTTTAAAAATGCTTGCATTCTAAAGCAAAATCAAAAGTAAAATATACAACTTTTTAATGAGACAAAATTCCCAGATCAGTTCTATTTTTGGAAAGAAAAAAAAAAAAAAAAAAAAAAAAAAAAAAAAAGGAAGTTTCCAGATAATTTGTTGTTTGCTGGGAAACACTTGTCATTTTGCTATCTTGCTTCATGAAGAAAATGAAACTCATAAGAGGTTTTTAAGAGGGTATTTCAGTTTACCATTGCTGAAAAATAATTTCCCCACTAAAAATCTCTTTTGTAAAAGCATTGACTTGTAAGTGTCATAAAACATAGTTTTCAGGAATGTAAAAATTCTAACTAGAAATTATGATCAGCTGCCTCCAGCATGAATGTCTTGGCATTGGTGGGAGCAGAAATGACTCTGCAGCACATCCTTGCTGCAATAAGGGCTGGTCAGATTTGTCTATCTGCTGTGTTCTTTCCCACAGAAAAGTGCTGTCCCCACAAAGTTCCAGTTTCATGTTATGAAAAAGAACACAGGTCAGCCCAGTTCTGATCCTTTCTCCTGCTCAGCCTCCAGCACCCTGGGAAATTACCCTGTGAAGATACACTAACTTGCTGTAAGCTCTCAAACCTTGTCCGAGCAGCCATGTACTTTTGAATGATACTTGCTTCTTTATAGCTGCACAGCCATGCTCTGGAGAACACAATGGTACAAACTTGCCTTTACTGGCACACTTTAGATAAATAAACAAGGGGAATAAACTGATAAGCAATCAATGCAGATACGTGTATCTGCACTGATGTATGTGACTTTTTTCAATATAGCTTCATCCACACTGGCTGTTCAGATGGTATAGTTGTATACCATTAGAAAAAATTGCCCTGTTCATATGTAACACATGCAGGCTGTGAAGTAAGCAGTGCCAGTTGATATGGTAACAGAACACACCAAATGAATCCTGCACCACAACAGATATAGTTGCCCTAGCAGGTGAAATG
This sequence comes from Pyrgilauda ruficollis, assembly GCF_017590135.1. Taxonomy (NCBI): domain Eukaryota; kingdom Metazoa; phylum Chordata; class Aves; order Passeriformes; family Passeridae; genus Pyrgilauda; species Pyrgilauda ruficollis. The sequence goes on along the minus strand of NW_024508213.1, from coordinate 1,338,231 downwards.
GACCTGCACTGACCCTCAGAGTTACTCCCACAGCTGACACACACCATTCCTCATCTGTGCCAAGGAGTAAGGCATTCCTGAACATGTCACTGAGATACTCTGGATACACCTGTCCTGTAAAACTAAGCAGATTCTGGTTTCTAAAATGCAATCATTTGTAGGGTTGCACTGCTATGGTGGTCCCTGCCAAGCTTTTGCCCCCACAGTTATCAGAGTCCCAGGCTGTTCTTTGGCACAAAGCAGGAGCCATCCCTCACAGGCGGGGTGGATGTAAGCAGCTGATTTGATGGAGTAAGGCAGTTTAACACTGTGGGTGCAGACTGATCCATACTGACTGACAGCAGGGCCAGAGAGCAGAGTAGTGTTGAATTTTTTGGTGCAGCAGCAGGAAAAAAGACTGAGGATGTTTCTTCCTAAGAAAAAAAGCCAACCTGTCACAAGGATGCCGTCACTTCCAGCCCCACCTCCCATACGGCCCTGGCCCACTGACTAGGCAGCAAGCCCCAACATGGCAGTGGGTCTGTCATCCACCTCTGCTTCACCGAGAGTAGCAGCATCAGCTGTCCTGTTGTCACAACAGTAGGCTCCAGATTTCATCTGAAAATCTGCCTCTCAGTACCTGTTGGTGCTGAGTCTTGGGTCTTTTCTGGCCAGGCTCTGGATTTCTCTGATTTGCATAGCAGGTAACACAGACACAGGCAGAAAGTTAGGTTTTAATAGCCAGGTGAAAAATGTACCTCCCAAGGAGGGAAGGGAACAGAGAGGTTCCTCATTCTTCTGACACAAGTAGATGTCAGGTGTCAGAAGAGACTGCTTCTCAGGCTGGAATTTGGCCTAGGAATAGTTCTCAGGTAATTTGATTTGGAATACATGACTTTGGATGTTAGGCTGTAACAACAGGAAAGTTTTCCAGGGTCTGTCAGTAAAAAATTCCCATCTGTATAATTTCTGTGGCTTTCCTCCTTGACCCTCATAGTTCCAAGCTGAGATTCCAATTTGTATGTCTACCTGCAGAATTGTTTTGCTGTAAGAGAACCTACCTACAGCAGAGATGACTACAGACCTTGACTGCAGATGCTGATCTGCAGGAGGAGGCTGATGGCACTGTGGCCATCCATGTCAACACTGTGGTGTGTGACATCCTTTCTGGGCCATGGACACACAGCTGTATTACATTCCCCCTGCACACACTGTGCACACACATACGACCACATCTGTCTGCCTCCCCCTTCCAGTTTATCTCCTCGCTGCCATTGCAGGGTTTGCATGTCCTCTCTGAGATGATGGATGTTTCAATTGTGAGAGGGGGCTCTATTCCATGCAAGCATCTGAAAGTGCTTTGCAAAAATAGCTCACACCTCACAGACAAGCGGTCTGATGCACAGAAATAGGAAATAGCTTTACTTGCCTCAAAGGGTCTTTTAACATTCCCCACCACCACAGTATCCTCTCACAAGCACAAATGACCTTCTCCCTATGAGAGCAACCAGGAGGCCCCCATTTTCCTAAGGTCCTGGAAAGATTAAGTGACACAGGTCCAAGGTTGCACAGGAAGTCTGGAGGGAGTGCTGGAAATAGAAGGGGGCCCTCCTGAGTCCCTCTGCAGTGCCTTGACCACAAGACCATCCTTCCTTTCCCAAGGTTACGTATCAGGCTGATGGCAGAGCCAGGAATAGCACCCAAGTTTCCTGACACACAAACTGTCCTGCACTGTGTAAAAAATAAGCACAAATATAAATTTTAATCAATTTATAAAACTGTGTCTTGCAATTAAACCTAAGACTGCTATCTGAACCTAAAGTTTTCTATGTATTGAAAGATGTGACACTCTTGAGAAATCTCTGTCTACCACCAAGGCAGCTAATAACCCCCAGCAGCTAATCTCTTCTGCTTCTTCAGTGTTTCTAATTCCTTGACATGTTCTGTCTGTGCCAACAATGCAAATGCCACCTGCCACAGAGACACAGACTGGCAGAGACGTGGGCTGAGGGGTGCCCTCTCTGGCCACCCTGTTGAGAACTGGCCCCAAACAAGGAGGACAAGTCCTCCAGGGCTGCTGTGGGACGGAGAGAAGGAAACATTGCAGGTTGAGGTATGCATATGAATTAACAGTGCCACAGTGACAGCCTGAGGAGGAACCCCAGGTCCCCAAAGTCCTGGCTCTAGGGGGATGAGTGCCCAGGGCACAGACCTGCCTGGACCGGCTGCAGGCTTTCATATCCACCACCTGGAGGGCCACACGCTGCATCAGTGTGTGCAGCTTCCCTGGGGAGAGACGGAGATGTGCTGTGTCAGGAGGGGCACGGTGCCATGTGTCCCTGCAGCTTGCTGGAACCTTTCCATTAATTTAATGGGCTTTGGATTGGGCCCTGAATTCTCAGCTGTCCCAGCTAAATGGACTCCCCAGGCAGGCTCTCCTCTCGTTTTAGAATGAGGAGGCCATACAGAAACCCTGCTGACCAGGAGGTTCCTGCCGTTCTTTGGCAGCAGAGCTCTCATCCTGGAGTGAGCACTGCCCCGTCACTGCCCCTTGGCCACAGTGTGTACCACTTGCACACATGGCTCCCCACCTGCATCTGCCATCCTCTGTCTCAAGCAAGACATGCTCCATTTCCATCCCCCTGCCCAGATCACCCATTTTTTTATCCCAGTAAAGTCCAAATACTACGGGTGGGGAAGACGGAACCCATGCTCCGCACTGCATACCTCAACCCACTCTGGTCACTGAGAGCCACTGTATACACACATACTCAGGGCTAGGGGACTTGGTAATCCTGTATGAGAAGTAAATCCTCTGTGTGACTGTAGCCCTGCTCAAGACAGAAATAGAAGAAGCCATTGGGCTGATCTGTGTAGCCATCATTTCAGGAGGTGTTTCAGAAGGACAGGACCATGCCCTTCCCTTTGCCTATAGTTTTCTGTCATTCACCAAACTCAGCACTGCTGATAATTAGCACACTTGGACAAACTTATCTTTCCAAAGCTGTTTTATTTTTAAACAAAGATAGGTAGATACCAATGCTGCGCATTTTCACAAGAGAAGGAAGCTGTGTGCTTTTCCAAACCTTTACCTGACAGTAAATTAAAGTAGATCTTGCTGTAGCACCAAAAACCTGATGTTACAGAGGTACTCAACCACTGATGGCCTTCCTTTTGTTACTGCTGTTTCTACAGAAGCAGCATTAAGAAAGCCTAGCCACGACCATGGCACTGACTGCAAAGTTTAGTACATCATAAGAGATGAGCCTGCTCCATAAAGCTTGGGAAGAGTAAATACAGAGAAATAAAGTGTTTTGGCCAAGGTTAAAAAACAAATGAGTAACAAAGATAGCAACAACACCTTCCAAAGCTCCCTTTTGTGTCCAATCTGTGAGATTATGTTGCACTGAGCACCTGCTGCCATACACACCATCATTCCTTATTTAATATATGATGCATTGACTGATTATTGGCAGGCTGTTACGTCACTGCTCAAATTGAAACTGCTGTTCAGACCGTCACTGACAGGCTGGTTTTCAATAGCTCAGATCACTCTCCTTAGGAAAACTTTCGTTAAAAGGACACTTTTTAGGATAGATGAAGATGATAACTGCATCAGGGCCCTTTGTAGGAAGTGAGCCTATATGCCTTGTCTAAGGTTTCACTTAGCAAAAAGCTAAGCTTATGAGCAGACAAGCCTCTGCAGTTAAGTGTGAGTTTTCCACTGACCTCAGACAGAAGTGGAATTCCAGTCGTTCATGTACTTATGCACACTAAAATAAGGGGAATACATAAAGATCACCAGCCACAATAATTGCTTAATTATATCTGCTATCCCACTCGTTGTGTTTAGGATATCATCACCCTCCCCTGAAGTGAATGGGGACAGAGGATTTGCATGATCTTTGCAAAGCTGCAGAAGGTGGCCCACAATGATTTGGGTTCAGATTTAATGGAGTAAAAATGAGATTATTCCCTAGATTTTCCTTATTTTCCTGAAGTGGAAGAACCTTTTGCCTGTTTCTGAAGGATCTCTCTAGATTAACATGCAGTACAACATGAAGGCGAGCTCATTAGAGCAAACTAAATTGGGGAAATTGCCTGAGCATTCAGAGCCAGGCCAGGGGATGGGATCACACTCTGTCCCACTATGAAGGCAGCAGGCACCAGGAGCAGAGCAGAAACCAAAGACACAACTGGCACTTCAGTAGGTGTAGTAGTCAGGGGATTTGGGGCCACCAGTCAGTTCACTGTTACCATTTCCTGGAGAGGGAAGTCTGGGTGAGCTCACAGCCTGTGGGAGCACATCGAGGACCTGAGGTAGGGGTCCTCCCTCGCTGGGGTGTCCCAAGCTCCCCTGGACTGCAGGCAAGTGTTAGAGCTTGCAAAAAATTAGGAGTTGAGTCATGACATGCCCCAGGTCTGGATTGCAATGGAGTGCACTCAACTCTTGCTCTTCCTCAGGAAATGACTCCATATGTGTTTACATAAACACACAGCCCAACATGACTGGGCAAATATTACTTAAGGTTTTGCCATTTGCCTTTGGGGTAAGACTGAGCACAAGCATGGGGTCAAAAGGTCAGAGGTTAGGAGGGGAAAGATGGAGGGTCTACACACAACAAGTTGTTCCCCAGTCTTTGTAATAAGTCTCAGTCCTACTCAATGCCCCCATGAGTCCACACAGGTCTGTCAGATGCCTGGTTGCAAAGTTCAGTTGGTTCATCATCAGATATGGAATAAACATGGCACTCTGATTATCATTAATAATATTTATTTTGGAAAAATATTTTAAAAATGAATTTCTTCATTAACAAAACAGTAAAAAAATCAAATAACATTTGCACAATATTCCATAAATACATTTATATACAAAAAAATATAGTCACATAGACCCGAAGTGCCTTTGTACATATTTACCAAAAAAATTAAATTATAAAAAAATGAACATCACAAAATACTCAAGCTTTACAATTATCATGAAAATATTTTTACAGATTCAAAAAAATAACACACTTTTTCTCACCTAGTAAAAACACATTTTAGTATCAAAAAAGACAATAAAGGCAGTGTTTGTGTCTCTAATTCAAGAAAAGACTGGCTCATAATAATCCAAAATATACACTTCAGGCAGTGCATGCTTCTTATGTAGTAATTAAGTCCATTCATTTAAATATATATAGAAAAGCAACTGACCATAGTGCAATGATAAAATTCATAAAAGGCAGTGCAACAGTAATCCTTGAACACAGACCCTTGCCTGGTGTCCATCTTGTTTCTTTATTTTGCAGTCACTTTGCTAACTTCAGTAGAGAACCAGCTCAAGCCTGAATTTAGTTTCTCAGCAGCAGTCAGTGAAGGAATCTATCTCCCATTCCTCTTTCAGCAGCATTCATTGGGGCATGTCTCCTCTGAAATTGTTCTGAACAACCACCTTGCCATATGACCTCTGGTTTACACCTGGAAAGAGAAAACACAAGCAGAGATCAGGAGAGGTTCATGAAGCATATGAAGAGGGCTGTAAGCCACCAAGGGTCAGCACACCTCAACTTTTGTACCCTAGTCTACAGAACTTGTCAAACCCACAATATCCACAGCAGCAAGTCACTGTGCTTGTCTTTACAACGTCCACAGCATCAAAACTTGAGCTGGCTGTATTTCAACAGGTACAAACCACTGTGGCGTTATGGAAAGGAGTTTATCTGCCCAGGATTGTATTGGATGGGAGCTGCAGACCAAGACTTTTCTCTGCTGTTCCAACCCTACTAACCTCAGTTGCTATGATGCACTCATCTTTCTCTTCTGATATGACATACACGGACTGGTACTTTGTGTCCTTTGAAGTGGAATATACTGAATCTGGTCGCTTTCTTTCAGAAGTATCACTATTGAAGGCAAAAAGAGAAAAAACAAGTCAGATGACTGTTGTTTAATGCTACCTATTAGATATACACTCCCCCTTCAAAGCCAAACTGCCCCCTGCACTCAGATGTGAGATACCTCTTTAGTTGTACTGCACTTTTCTCCTCTGCCTCTGAATCATACGTTTCACACTTGGCTTCGCATTTGCTGTGCTCCTCCTTAACTGAGTCCTCATTCTTGAGTTCATGCACCAAATTGTAATCCACTGATGGGTATCTGACTTTGTAGCCATTTTTATCAGAGTTATCACTGTGAAAGTCTACTTTCTTATTTGTGTTTTTAATCTGAGTGGCACCAATGACACTTATGGAAATGTCCTTCTCGCGCTGGCAGTTTGCCAGGTTATTCATAGTCTCGGTCTCACTCCTGCAGGCATCAGGCTGGTGGTGCCTCTTCTGCACTCTGAGCCTGACGCAGACAACTACAGCAGCACACCCCAGCAGCAGCATGAGGACCAGAATAATCCCAGCGCAGACGGCAATCCAGGGGAACTGGGAGTTCTGGCCTTCTGTGTACTTTTCAGTGAAGTCAACAATGACGGGTCCCTGAGGTGGCTCAGGGAGCAGAAACTGGCAGTTGAGCCCGCCATAGCCCCGGGCACACTCGCAGACATAGCGGTTGTTTCTTTCATGGCAGGTGGCCCCATTGTGGCAAGGGTTGTGTTCGCATCTGCTCACCGGGGTGCTGCAGTTCTTCCCATTGTATCCTGGGGGGCAGGTGCAGGAATAGTCATTGATGCCATCCTGGCAGGTCCCTCCGTTGACACAGGGGAAGGAGGCACAGTCATCCACGTTGTCATCGCAGTGCCTCCCAGTGAAGCCAGCCTGGCACTGGCAGATATAGGAGTTCCCCAGATCAACACACTGGGCTCCTGCAAGATAGGAAGGGGGAAGAGCTGAGTGATGGGCAGCCAGACACAACAGCCCCCCACTCACTGATCTTGGGGCAAAAGGTACAACCAGCAGTTGAGGAAGGCTTTCTTTTTGAGAGGTCAGCTTGACCTTTGACAAGTCTAATCCAACATAGAAAGCACATGTTTTTAAGAAAGATTTTTGTTAAGCAGATTTATTTTTTATTCTCAATCCTATTCCTTTTTTAACATTTCATTCAGCTCAAACTAGAACATTAGTCCAGGTCAGATTAACACCACATCTCCTGCTACAGAGTTTGAATGGCAATGAATAAGGAGGATTACAGTACAGGAAGTCTTCACTAGTTTAATCAAAACTGGAAAATTACTGTTACCAGATTACAAGTAATAATGTTTAGCACTTGTGTGGCACTTGCATCCACAGACCTCTAAGACTCTTTATAAAGGATTTGAAAGTATAATCTTCCACATTTTCATGAATGAAGATTCAGATCAAGTTACTTGGCCACAGACACCCCATCAGAAAACGCAATCTGTAGTAATGGCCCAAGCCACACCATTGCTTTCTTAGTACAGATCCTCCTCCACCAAGTCAACTACTGACATGACAAGGACTTTTTTACAAGAGGATGTAGTGGTAGGGCAAGGCAGAATGGCTTAAACTGAAAGAGAGCAGGTTTAGATAAGATACTACAAAAAAATTCTTTACTGTGAGAGAACAAGTTGTCCAGAGAAGTGGTGGATGTTCCATCCCCTGGCAGTATTCAAGGCCAGCTTCGATGGGGCTTTCTACAACCTGGTCTAGTAAAAGGTATCCTTGCCCATGGCAGGGGCTTGGAACTAGATGACCTTTAAGGTCCCTTCCAACCCAGACCATTCTATGATTCTGTGATTGATCAGTGTGCCTTGATCAGTGTGCCTTGTTATGAACTCCAGACCAGACACCAAAGTAAGTGTATGCTGTTTGGCCTTACCATTAGCACAAGGACTGGAACTGCAGTAATCGATTTTCTTTTCACAGTTGAACCCAGAATAACCCAGTGGGCAGCGGCAGCTGTAGCCCCCGTCAGGGTTGTCGGTGCAGCGCCCACCGTTGAAGCATGGTCCATCTGCACAAGTCATCGCACTCAGCTCACAGTTCTTTCCATAGAAGCCTGGGGGGCAGGTACAGGAGTAGCTGTTCTCCAGGTCCTGGGGGAAGAAACGAGAAACAATCAAAACATTGGTCTGAACTTGCTCTGAAATCCAAAAAGGGATTTTAAAAATTAGTAAAACTGACATTAACTCCTCCCTTGAAGGAGTTTAACAAACAACTTACAGTGCAGCTTCCACCATTCTTGCAAGGGTTGGCATCACATTCATTGACTTCAATCTCACAGTTGGAGCCTGTATATCCAGGTCGGCACGAGCAAGTGTAGCTCCCCTGACCGGTATTGGTGCACGTGGCACCATTCTTGCAGGGCTTGTGGTGGGTGCAGTAGTTCAGGTCTGTAAAAGATATATTTTCTTTTTTTAAAGAGAGCAGCCAAGGTGCCTGCTACTTTGCAAGACTAGCAGACAATGGGTGAGCTGAAAATAGTTGCCTGTTTTCTGCATTTTGAAACAGATGCTCAGGCAAGGACTGAGAACTCACCCTGGTTGCAGAAAAGGCCACCCCAGCCTTCCTGGCAGTTGCACTGCCACGGCTGCTGACAGGTACCATGAAGGCAGCCTGGGTATCGGATGCACTCATCACAATATCGCCCCTGCCAGCCCACTCTGCATCTGAAAAAAAGATAACAAAAAAGTCGCTTCACATTTAGACTTCTTACAGTTGGAAACCCTATCACAAAACCTGCAAACACACTGATGCCAGAGATCAAGTTTCCTAAAAGCCCTCAGTGATCCTTCATGTGAGAAAGTCATCAAGTCCAACCATAGCATCAGCTTTCATCAGTCCTAGCTATTTCTTCCACTTCCTTAGATAGACCCATGGCTCTGATAGTTAATTTGTTTACTCTAATAACAAAGAGCCAAACCTTACACACATCACTGTAAACCCATTAGATTAATATTAATGGCACTGATGTTTGACTTATGGAATAATACTTTAATCTGGCATCAACCAGGAATTTCAATCTAATATGAAGAAATTTCATCTAATATGAAGAAAGGCCTTTAAACCAGCCCTTCAAATGTCCAGTGACTTATTTAACACCAGAGCATCAACACTGAAAGACAAAGAAGGAAGCAGGAAGGGAGTGGAAAACTTACTTGCATTCCCCCGGCTTGTCGCAAAAGCCGTGTTGCTCATCACATCCAGGCAAACAAATCGCTGTAAACAAACCGAGCAGGGAAAGACATCAGCACTGGTGCCAAAACAACTCTCTTTTACAAGTCTGAGTCTGAGTCTTGTGGGTGGGGACTGAGTCCCTTTTACTAGGTTGGGGCAGTTAAGCACAGCTGAATTAATCTCTGGAGTCTGAAGGAGTATTGATCTTGCCCCGTAACTGGGCACTTTACTTATCACCAGGGATGAGCATTCTTCTTAATACAGTTGCACACAGACAAAAGAGGGCTCACAATTGCTCCCTTCCCCACAGCCCCTCACCCCCCTTCCCTTCCCAGTGAGGGTCAGAAGTCCTTTTTTCCAATTCTATGCACACAGCTCCACCTCTTAATATCCCCCGAAAGTGTGTGTGCAGATAAGAGTGGACAGCTGGTGTGCAGGGTGCCAGTGCAAGACAGCTGCTCTATTGTCTATTCTCTCCCAGCAGCTGCCCCACTGCAACAATACCCAGCCCCGGAGCCAATGGGACCGGCGGCCAGCGACCGGGCAGCCTATCCCTGCCCACAGCTAATCTATGGCACGCGCGTGATTTCGCTGCAAAAAAACTTTTTTTTCTTATTCAAATAAATAAGTCTAAAGTTCTTCCTCCCTCCTTCCCCCCTCCTCCCTGCTCCGAAAAGGGGCGGGTGGGTTGTTGCAGCCCTGGTAAAAGAGGTAAGCGGGCCAGCGGGAGGGAGGATGAGAGAAGGGAAAAAAGGGACTTCTGCTCATTACTTCGCCTGGTTATGGAACTCATTAAGCAGGCACTGCAAAGTTTTAATTCAACAAAGCCAGCCGGAGACAATGGCATGCAAGGGGAAGGAGGGGGGAAGAAAAAGAAAGAATCAGCGCTGATAATCAGATCGCCTCCAAGTTGGAAAGAATGGAGCTGGGGGCAAGGCAACGGGAAGCAATCTGCAACTGGCAGCTCCACTCACTAACGGCAAAACATTCTTTTTGCATGCACACATAAACACATCTCCCCTGCCTAGTAGGTTTGTGTCAGTGCTATAAGCTGATTTTTTTCTGAGAGGGAAAACACAGCAAAGAACGTACATAATGAGTCAAGAAAGATGGACAGCCTTCTGCTTCGCTGTGGAAATAGCAGAGATGTACAGGCATTCAAAAGTGCTGACAGCCCCAAAAGAGCTCTTTATCAAAATGCTTCCTTTTTCCCCACCCCTTGACACAACTGGGCTAGGCACTTTTGATCATAGGAAAGGTTGTAGCTCTCATTTAAAACACTATCAAAGAAAATGTGAGCCCCTTTTCCTGCTGTTTCTTGTGCAACATTGTACCATGAACTGCTAAAAGCATCCTAGCAGTCACTAACAGTGTGAATAATCAATCAGGAATGGTTTGATAGCAGCTCAGCTGAGACCACAGTGTAGGTGGGTTTAAAGAGAAACAAAAATACAACAAGAAGAAAGCTGAGAGGCTGCTTTACAGCCTGGAACTGTTTTCTTCCTGCCTGCCTGGCCCTTTGAAGACTGCAGAGGAGCACTGGCCCAGTATGTCATCTGCCAGCATATTTCAGATCCGTGTATACACACAAACAGAGAATGCCATCACAGGCTGCAGCAGGGGCTCTGTGTGCGCGTTTGGGTGTACACTGCTATGGATCTACAAAGGGCGGAATCTCATACAACCGGAAAGTATCTGACATCCTGGACTATCCTGTCTGTGATCTGCTTACTGTCCCAGCTTTTCCTGCTGTATCAACACACCACATTCCTCAAAAACTTCAAGCTCTGGGGTATGTTTCATGTCCCTCACTACTTTATTGGTATTAATTATGATGGCAATGGGACAGAAGAGAGCTGGGGAATAAGTTGAATGTTCTCGTGGTCCCATGTGCAGAAATTTCTGTTAGTGGCAGTATATGAGTACCCCAAATGAAAAATGTACATTCTAGAAGCCATAGAGAATGTCTTGGACTTCCTGGTATTTTTCTTAATACAAAGCCGCAGAGGATCAGACCATAGCAAGCCTACCCATAAGGCTATCACATGGATGCTGCCAAAGCCTAGCTCCCTCCCCTGAAGCTATGTACTCTATAGGTGATGATATCAAAGTTGCATGGTTGGAGGATGTAGGTATAAAAAGTAGTCCTGATATATTTTAATAAATCCTCAAGCAATTGCTGAACATTTTGCTACCAGATTAAATGGTCTAAAGCAAATGAGCAAGAGTGTAGTGTTGGCACTGACATTTTGTTGGCTTGAGAAGGGGCTGTCTGCATTAACTTTCTGTGGCAATGCTGAGATTTCTCACCCCTCACACTGGTAAGGCTTGGGCATGGAACCAGACATCCATCCACCATTGCTGGTTCTCCCTCCCCATGGGGCCTGACGTCAGAGAAACACCCCTCCGCCAACCCCAAGAGCTCAGGAGACACTGCTGCAAGGGGCACCCAAGGAGACAAGGAGGTGGATACTTACGCTCAGTGCAGTATTGCCCTTTCCAACCCGGGTTGCAGACTTTCTCGCCACGCTCTCCACAGGTGAAGTGACCAAAGGCATCATCCCTGGGGCGGCAGAAGACAGAGCAGCCTTCTCCGTAGTAGTGCTCATCACACACAAAGCGATAGGAGTACTTGAGGTCAGTGCGGCCACTGCTATGCAGGTCCTGGGACCACTCTTCACCCACTGCCAAGTGTCTCTGGGTGGCCAGGCGGCTGATGAGGCGCTCAGGGTTTTCTGTGTGAAAGTGGAGAGGACAGTGGTTAGAGAGCACAAAGCAGGTAGGGCATAGGGGGGGGTCTCTGGTGGGAGGAGAACTGCAGAGGCAGGATGACATGGCTGCATGCCAACAGGATGGCCTCTGTTGCCACAGGTCAGCCTCTGTTGCCACAGGTCTACTGTAGAGGAGAATGTGCTACACACTGCAGAGAAAGGGGCCAAATAGGGCTGCAGGACTGGGATTATTACAGGGAAAAGATGTGTTTCAGGACACTTACCAGTGGTGAGGTCATCAGGTGAATCTGTATGCAGAGCCTCAATGATGAGCGAGAAGGTGCCCTGTGGAAAGAAGGAGCAGAGACAACCCACCAGGAGTTCATGAGAGCAGGTAGGCCCAAGGAACAGTGCCACCAGTCCCCAGAAATTATAAGTCATTGTCCCCCTCCCATCTTGACACTTCAAGGAGATTGGTGGCCTCTTGGAATGGCACGGGTCGGGACGGGATGGATGTGGACCGCCCCCTCCAGCATCGCCCCCCACTTACGGGCCAGGTGAAGCCAAAGGGAAAGCGGATGGGATTGCTGAAGGCGGGGTCGGCACCGCCCGCGCCATCGGGGACGCTGAAGGAGTTGGCGCCGAGGACGGGGGTGATGGCGCTGCCGTAAGTGCAGGGCGGCTCGGGGGACACGCTGGCCTGGTAGTGCTTGAGACAGACGCGGAAGAAGGTCTTGCAGTCGCACTGCTGGAGCCCGCCGGCGCCGGGGCCGCCCCCGCGGCAGCAATTGCGGTTGCTGAGGAGCCCCTTCTTATTGACAAACTCCTGCAGCTTCAGCTCGAAGACCCCGGAGGAGCCGACCTGCGGGGCGGGGACAGTGGACGTCAGCCACCGAGCAGCCCGCTCCCCAGCCCGACCCCGGCCCCGGCCCCGGCGGGCACCCCCTCCCCGCTCCTCACGGCTGCAACCGGCAGCGACAGTCCCCGGCATCCCCCGCGGGACTCCCCGGTGCAGGGACCCCACGGCGCAGGCATTCCTGTCCCCCACCCCGCGGGCACTTACCTGGCAGCGGCTCAGCAGCACCGAGAGGACGGCGAGCGTCAGCAGGAACCGACCTCCCATTTTGGAGGTGCAGCTCTGGTGCCCTCGCTTTCCTCCCGCTTATCTTCTCGTCAGAGGGAAAGGGGGAAAGTGTCTTTCGGGGTGAGGGAAAAAACACAGCGGCCAAAGCCGCTCGTCCCAGCGGAGCTGGAAGAGTTAGTGTCACGGTCTCCTTTCAGGAGTGTCTCTGACTTTTTTTTCCCTTTTGCCGACACCTCTAGATGTAGCCTGTCGGCAACTGACAGCTCTTTCGGATGGCAAAAGAAAAAGAGAGGAAAAGAGGACGGGAAAAAAAATATCTGTTAAACTCTTTTTCTTTCGCAATCCACGATGCTCCTCCTTTTCTCCAGGAAGAAAAAAATAAAAATAATAAAATAAAAGCAACTTAATTCCCAACAGAGGCAGAGAAAAGGCTTCCCACGGAAGATTAAAAATTGGTGATCTGGAAATCCCTGCAGAGACAGCGGCGGAGGCAGCGGCGATAATTCCCGGGGCGGTGCGATTGGGGAGCGGCTCTGCGCGGCTGCGCTCGCCCTGCGCACGTCGGGGCTGGTGGGTGTCAAACAGCAGCGGTGGCGGGCAGGTCACGTCGGAGCCTTGATCCCCTTTTTTTTTTCTCTTTTCCTTTTTTTTTTTTTTTTTTTTTTTTTTTTTTTTTTTGCAAAGGAAGCGAAGCTCTCTTTCCTTGTTGTGGGTTTACTTTTGTTTTTAGAGGAATCCCAGCCAACAAAAATAAGCTCGTGTCTCAAAAGCAGCGAACAGAGCGTGTCCGGGTGTGCTCCTACGGGGGAGGGGGTGCCTGCTCTGCGCTGCTCCGCTCCGCTCCGTGCCGCGGCTCGGCTCGGCTCGGCTCGGCGGCTTTCTCCGAGGGTGAAGCGCTAAGGATCTGCCTCTCCTTGGGAGCCTGCCGCCCTTATATCCCGCCGGCCGACTGCATGCCTAATGAGATGCAAATGAGCAGCCCCCCAATCTGGCTAGAGCTGTCACAAAGGAGCCACTTTTCCAAACCCTCCTCTCAATGGATCGCCAAATGGTCAGTGAGCTGTAAAATGTGCAACCCTCCTCCCCCTCCCCTTCGCACTCACAAAACGTGTTCATTTACATTCCTGCAAATTTGGTAACCGCAAGAATCCCCCTTCTGCTCCGGCGAGAGGGTAACACCCCCTCTGCACCGGGGAGAGACAGTGCAACACGCTCCGGCCAGAGAGCAGCCCCGGGGACGGCGGGCTGTAATTGCCTCTTGGAACGTGCAGAGCAGCCGCCGTGACCCCAAAAAGTGACTCTGTGATCGTGACTACTCCAAGGGGCTTCTCCGGCGTTAAAGGGACGAGGGAGGTGGGAGCCATCGAGCCACATCGAGGGGAGTCCCATCCCGTGAAATTCACACTGCATTTACCCTGGCATAACGGGGGTAACTGGGAAGTGGAACAACGAACGTGGACGAAGTGACTCGGGGTTCGCTCTTCCGCTCATGGCGCGCATCCCGCCGGCAGAGGCACAGGGGATCCCCGGGGGTCCGGCGGCGAGGGAGGACGCGGGCGGGCTCGCGGCGGGGACTCGTGGAGGGGACCGGTTTGCGGGGCTCCTTGGGTCCCCTCCCCGCCACCACCGCTGCTGGAGAGAGCCACTCGCTGCGCCCGGGTCCCGCACCCCTCTATGATTATTATCATCATCACCAGCAATCTCTCCCTCGCTCTCTCCGTCTCTCTCTCTCTCTCCCTCTCTCTTTTTTCGTCCTTCAGCTTAGTAAAAAGTGAGTTTGGTGTGTGTCGTTCGCGTGGCTGTCATTAAGGCCGTTTGTTATTGTGTGAGGGCTGAATCAGTTAGCTCTTTGTGCTCTCAGCTGTATGGTAATGTAGACAGCACCTGCTCCCTGCACAATGCGAGGGAGAGAAAGAGCTCCCCTCGGCGCACGCTACTGCCTCTACAACAATGTCCGCACATTTTTTAAAGAAATCCCTTCCAGCACTTCCCCCCTCCGCAACACACATCCACACACACTCACATACACACACATACGAGCACAAAATAAACTGGCCCAAATTTACACCAGTCGTCACCTTTACAAAAAATTTTACGTACCCATTAGACAGTACAACTTTTGTTTTGATCTTTAAAATACAGAAAGGAGTTTACTGGTGCAGTGAAAAAGGGATAGAGACTATTACCATTTGAGCAGTTTCTTAATGATGGATGGAAGCAGGGGATAAAAGTTGGAGGGCGACTCTGGCATGTCACTCGAAGCAGGGTTTTCCACTTTGTTTAGGCCCTCTGTTTAAACACCTTTGGTAGGCGCAGGCGGATTCATTAAGATGCAAGGTATAACTGTCTCTGTAAATGTCATTTTAATTGTAACAGATCATTTCAGCACAGATTAAGCTTGTGTGCAAAAGGAGAGGATTTGGCTACAATAACCTCACTGTAGGTATGCCGTGCTAAAAGCCTTATTATGGCGACTTTATTGGGTTGAAACGTGCATTTGCATGGCAAAATGTGGCTTCCATTGAAGCAGATGTCTTGATCACAAATTATCTTACAATGCGCTAGGAAAAAAAAAATCTTAAAGACTTCTTAAAGTAAAAGCATTGAGTAATACCAATTAAAAGAAAATCACTAATGAGTTCATTCAGCCCAGCTCTTCTTGACTGTTCCAGGACTGTAGCTGCCCACATTCATTTACTAGGGGTTTGTGGCACCTACCCCAAACCCAGGCCACCTACTCCAACCCTTGGTACAAGCATCCAGATCTTTGCAACGTTTTGCTACTCAACGTGCGTCCTTTACATCTAATTGTAGTCGAATGGCCATCTACATCCAGGCGCTCTTCCTCTCACCTCTTCCCGCCCCTCGACGCATAAGCAAAAGTTTAAAATGTACAGGAATGTTTGGGTTTGGTGGGTTTTTTTTTTTTTTGGTTTTGGGGTTTTTTTTTTTTTTTTTTTTTTTTTTGGTTTGTTTGGTTGGTTTGGTTTGGTTTGGTTTTTTTACCCGGGAGCTGTGTCTGGGCAGAGAAGGGACCAGCAATCCCGCAGGCATAGTGCGAGGACGTAGGGAAGGCGGCCCAGGAGGGAGCGGAGCGGAGCGGGCGGCGGATCCCCGGAGGCCCGGCCGCCCGCCCCCGCCGTGCCCAGCCTCAGCACGGGGAGCGGGGGGGCGCATCCCGCAGCAGCGCCGGTTTTCACTGCACATTACTTTTGCCACCTAGCGTCAACATCTTTTCAAGTGGCTTGTCGCTGCTTCGCAAACTTTGCTGCGGCGTTATCTCCGGGAAAAAGAGAGAGAGGGAGAAAACATCACTTCGTATGAGGTTTACTAAGCGAGTGGGGCGGGGGGGCGGGGGTGAGCGGCAATATCTTTCTTGAAATTTGGGTGGTGGCCCGTCGGTGGAGGCAAGAAGTGATATATCAACGCGTATCCTTTAATCTGCGAGAGATAGAAAGTTGGTCCATTAGCATCTCCTTGCTTAAGAAATTGGAAATAGAAAGTTAACACGCGCGAAGGCTTTAACCTAGCGATAGGGGAAAAAAATAAAAAAAAAAAAAAAAGAAGAAAAAAAAAGAAAAAAAAACAAAGCCAAAAAACCCAAACCGAAAAAACTTACCCCCAAATCCTTAACAACCCCCCTTCGGTACCGGGTATTTGTTAAATTGACGTGGCACAGATTTCTCGATTACCGCTGCTGAGCGTGACTGAAAGGCGCCGTGAGAGCCGGCAGGATCCTGCCCACGGCGCTCATTCTTCTCTGGCTTAATTTATGCCACGCGATTCTGTATTGGGGAAATCAAGCAGAAAGCTCCTTTTTCTGCTTTTTTCCCCCCTCTCCCTCTCTCTTTCAGATGCTGGACTAACGGGGAGACTGTTTAACTTAAGTGTTTCTATAGGAGGCTGTTGTAGTTTAACTCCTGCCCACCAGTAGCTGAGGCGAACAAAGGAGGGACTCGAGGTCTAACTATTCATCCATTCTCTGCACTTTAATTTTCATTGATTTCGAAGACAAGGGGAGCCCTTAGGGATTCTCGCTGAAGGGGGATGACACGCCTTTAGACGCGATCAGCCCCCCAGCCAGCCATCTGCTCCCAACCAAATGGCGCTTTTTCGCTCCCAACCGCGTGTCTCCGCACCGCGCTCGCCCGCCGCCCCCCGCCGCCCCCGCGCTGTTCGCCGTGCCCGCGCACCGCCACCGGCCCCCGCTGCCGGGCACGGCCAGCCGCCCGGTCCCTTCCCATCTCGTCCCGTCCCGCCCGACGTCCTGCGTGGCCATACCCGCCCTGCCGAGTGAGCCGGCGGCAGGACCCCCGGGGGCGGGCGCGGGAAGCGGGGCCCCGCCAGGGCGCGGTGACCCCGCACGGCCGGGACGCGGCGGGCCCGGCCCCGCCTGCCAGCGGCTCGCTGGGGCTGGTGGGGTATTGTGCTCTCCCTCCCTGCCCCTAATTGATACCCTTCCCGCAACGCCGACCCCCCTCTTCTGCTCCGGCGAGTATTTACGGTCGCGCCGCGGACCAGCGCGGCCGACAGCTCCCCACCAGCCGCAGCTTTTATTTCTAAGCGAGCCAGATTATGGGAAAAGTCACTTAAAAAGGGGGGTGGGTAGGATATGTGCGTGTATTAACTAGGGCGACGCCCTGCCATCGCTGGCGTGCAACACTGATTTTTCCCGGGACGGAGGGCTCCGGGCATATGGCGAACGGTGCGTCGGCGGAGGGACGTGAACGTGTGAAGCTATGTGTAGCCGAGTGTGCATAATATTTTAATTAGATCTATAGTCCCTACGGAGGTATGTGTGCGTGCCTGCCCCACCGCCGCACGCCCCCTTCACCTGTTCCTCCGGGCCGGGCCGGGCCGGGAGGGGATGAGAAGCGGGGGGAGGGCAGGCAGGGTGCCGCTGGGCCGGGGTTCTGGCTCCCCCGCTTGCCCCAGGCTCGGCGACGTGACCGGGGGTGCTGGCGCTGCCCCGGGCCCAGCCGCCGGGCGCCCCGACCTGAGGCGGGTGCGTGACGAGCGCGGAGGGTCCGCGGTGCCGGAGGGGCGCTCCGCCGCCCTTGCCGTGTGCGGGGAGGAGCATTAAGAAGTTTAGCGTGTAGGTTAGCCCAAAGTTGCAAAGGCATGTGCTGATTAGAATAAGAAAGGGCAGTCGCGTGGCTCAGCTGGCACACAGCGAGGCCAGATGATAGATAAGCAGCTCCGGGTCCTCCCTTCCCCCCAGCCCCCTTTTTGAAATCGCAAATCATCTGCTCCGGCCCTATCCTAGCCCCTCATTTTCATTACAATGGTTGTGTGTTTACCTGTGATCCTGGGACGGGGCATTCCTTTGTCTCCCGAGGAGATTACCGCAGCCAGCTGCTCTCCAACCCTTCCCTGGGCAAATCCCGAAGTGGCCCCTATATGTGTTTTACTGATTGCACACGAGGAGAAAGCCAGATACCCCCTCCCCCCCACCCCGGCCCCGTTTCTCTGCGCTACTTGTTTGTTTGGGTTTGCTCCCTGGCTTGCTTCCGACGGGATTTAGCTTGTGGGAAACTAAGAGGGATAAAATTAATCACTCGTGTGCGTGAGCTGTCATTGCTCCCAAAGTCGGAAGGATGAAGGGCTGCTTACCTCCACCCAGAGGGCCAGAACCACGGGATCCCCCAGGGAACAACAGGAGAAAAGGGGTTCGGGGAAATTTCCCCCTGCCTTGCCCTCCCTTAGCCCTCGGGTTCCCCCCATCCCGGTCTGGAACATAACTTTTCCCAAAACCTCCTGTGGGTGCCCTGAGCTAGGCAGGTCCCATTCCTTCCCCTACCCCTGCTCTGGAACGCGCAGTTTCAAATGCTCTTCTTGCCCGTACCCCCATGGGAGCACCTCGGCCTTGCATTTGGAGTACTGGCATCTTTGCCAGTAGGATATTCAAGGTCTTCACCACACCAGAAGCCACAGAACACATTTGAACTAGAAAACCTTCTGAAGTGCCTTACCACATTAAATATCCCTTGATCCTGATATTTATCCTGTGCCCCAGCACCCCATTTGTCCTGTCAAGCAAGGCCATGCAGTGCTGAGGCCTGGCTTGTCTTGGGAGCAGCGTCACAGAGGGAGGGTGAGTGGTAGGACTCAGATCATGTCCAGGTGATAAAAAATGTGTTGGCACTCCTCAAAAAAATATTCTGCATTGCAGCTACGAGATTCTGCTGGATGGCTGGAAAGATGCTGTTCTGCTACCAACTTCAGTAGCAATATTCACTGTCTCTGCCACTTCTTGTAGGAAAACTCCCTCTTGCCCAGCATTATTAATTGTTATCTTAAGACAGAACTATAAATAGTAGCTGCAAACCACCACTCCAGCACAGGTCACTCTCTAGAGCCCTGTGACAGCACAGAGTGCTGCTGTACTGTGTTGCATTTCATGCATGAAGGGTTTTTGTGTTCTCCCCCTTTGCACAGTGTGTGCATCTTGTGCACTGTATGCTGGCTGCAGCACAAAACTTGCCGCTAATAAACTTTGAGGGAGGAGAGGGGGCAGCAGTTTGATTACGTGCTTCCAGAGCTTTCCAAGCCACTTCCAATTTGTGCAGTTTTTATTTCTTTCTTCATTTCTTCACATTCAGGGTAGGCAGGGGATGAGAGAAGGTGCAGGCAAAAACTACTCTGCAGAAGGTGATTATGAGAAAGAGGATGCGTATGGATGGGGCGGGCCTGAGCTTTTGGAAATGCTCCCCCCTTTTCTGAGAGCATCTGCCCGGAGACGAACAGATGTGGGCACCTGCGGTGACAGGCCACATATGCTCCATCCTATTCACAGGCATTCAGACACAGCCACAATGGTGAGGCTTTGTGCACTCGGAGTCACCAAATATATTAATCTGCACTCTCCAGAGCACCGCTCTCTTTAATTTTTCACCGGCAGTAACATCTGATCTAATCTTCCCATGGGCTCCCCCGTGTCCCCCGTGTTTCTTCCCCCTCCCGGAAAGGGAGTGAAGTTATTCAGGTCCCCACCTGTTGCCGGCGGGCTGCGAGCGGGTCTCGCTCCTGCCCCGCACCCAGGGCGTTATCCCAGGATGTGCGGCCCGGGGGACAACGGGGGTTCTCCTCCGCTGGCAATCGTCGGGCACGACAAAGCGAACTCGCCCCCCGCCAAAGGTCGCGCTGCCCGGGGGAACATAAATCTCTCAAGCGCGACTCGGGGGGGGGAGGGGGTTTGAAGCGATTTCGGTGCGCGACGCTTTCATGTCCCCCGCCCCGTCCCTCAGTGGCGGCCGGGTTTTCTCGGGGGCACAATGGCCCCTCCGACCCCGTTGTGGCCGTACAATGCCGAGCGACTGCAGCCCGCGGGCAGGGACAGACGCCGCAGCGAGCGGCCCGACCCCTCCTTCACAGGCACGGGTCGGCCCCTCACAGGCACGGCCCGCCCCGCCGCTGGGCGCAGGCGCGGGGGCAGGCCCTGCCCTGAGGGAAGCGGAAGCGGCGCTCGGGTCAGTGCCGGGCGGTGGGGCCGGGGCCCAGGGGCTCCTCGGGACCGGACTGGACCGGAGCTGAGCGCAGCGCCCGCCGCATCCTGAGAGGTTCTGAAAAACCCCTTCCAAACCAAACTGTGATTAAAGAGGGTGGTATTCTGAACTCTGTCTTTAACTGATAGATTTCGGGAATGCTTTTAAAATTCACAGTACTCTGTAAACTCAACGTCCTTTCTTTGCCTTTTGAATACCATCAGCATGTATATTTCTTAATAAAAACCCGAAATCTAGTCTTGTTTTTCTAGTATTGTGTACTTCTCTACATGCTATTAACCTGAAATCTCCCTCACTGGAGATACTCAAGAACTGTCTGAACGCAATCTTGTGCTGTGTGCTCTAGGATGGCCCTGCTGGAGCAGAGAGGTTGGCCTTGTGGTTCCTTCCAGCCTTACTTATTCAGTGATTTCTGTGAATTTTGTTTGGTCAAACTTAGGAGAATCTCTTGATACTTTTATTTTTCACTGATACGGAAACCAGAGGTGGAAGGGAAAATGAACGAGTACTTATGTTCGGTTGGCAGAGGGGGAGTAAACTGTTTCAAATTGTTAAAAGTGGGATACGGCAATGAACTATTAGCAAAAGCAGAAAAATAACAGTTTGCTTCCAAGCAGCTTTAAAAAATATTATTGTAGAATTTCATTGTTTTCCAGTATTGCATCTTAGAACGTTGTTTTTATTTTTCTTCTTTCAGACTGCTGTGAGTTTTGGACATCAGCCATGGGTGTTAGAGGCTTGCAGGGATTTGTGGCAAGAGTTTGCCCTGATGCATGCCAAACAGTAGATCTGAGAGAAATGGCAGAAAAGCATCGCTTTGATCATCCTGATTGCCCACCTGTTATCGTGGTAGATGCCATGAGTTGTGTTAGACGCTGGTACACACCAGAATCCTGGGTGTGCGGTGGCCAGTGGCGGGAGTACCTTGCCATTTTAGAGGATTTTATCAATGCTTTTATGGCAGCTGGTATCAAGTTGGTGTTTTACTTCGACGGGGTAGTAGAAGAGAAAAAGAGAGATGAGTGGATCAAACGGAGGATGAAGAATACTGAGGAAATAGCCAGATTATTTCAGTTTATCAAGACTCACAGGAAACAGCCAGGGAGAGAAATGTTTGTCCTTCCTTCAGCTCTGCCTACTTTTACACGTTATGCCCTGAAATCACTCGGTCAAAAAACAGTTTGCACATTGCAAGAGGCAGACTTTGAGGTGGCTGCATATGGTTTGCAACACAACTGTATAGGAATTCTGGGGCAAGATAGTGACTATCTCATCTATAACACATGTCCCTACTTTTCCATTGAGAACCTCCATTTGGACAGACTGGTCACTGTTATGTACTCTCGAGAAGTTCTTTGCCATGTGCTGGGTATTAGTTTGGCACACCTTCCTCTCTTTGCGTGCTTGCTTGGCAATGATGTTGTTCCAGAAAGCATGTTGGAAGGCTTTTGGCACAAATGTTTAACCACCAGTCCACACAGGAATAATAGCTACAACAGAAGAACAAACATACTGCTGTCTGTAGCAAATTACATCTCAAAAATTCCATGCTCGTACAGCAGCGTGAAACACTTGGAAGAGATTCTACCTCTGGGATCAGACAAGACATTGCTTTGCAGAGGGGTGAACTCTTATCTTTTGCCTGGGCAGCAGTCTCCATGGGTTCCTCCCAATGAAACAAATTGTCGAATGTTGTCCCTTCAACAACAATCAGCTCTCTGTCAAGATAAAGAAATCTTTCAGGTAACTTGTTTTTTAAAGCTTAATGATCCCTTTATTGCCATGACTAGTTAGTGGAAGTTACTAATGAGTACATCAATCCTATTGATTTAAATTTGCTTGTGCAAAAATCTTTTGTCTGTTAAGTAGAGCCCCAGTTACGACTATTGCATGCATTAATATGAGCACAGATCCAGCATATTTAATGAAGTTTTTGTCTTTTTGTAATGTCAGGTAGGTCACATAATGGGGAGCAGCTCCTGTATAGGCCAGCAGCTGGGCACAGAAATGTACTTCCCATGTATTATATGATTTCCCATGTTAATATGATTGGTGTATTGACTTAGTTTTTACTTTGAGAACCCACAGGTCAACCGTAAGCTGGTCAGTGATCTGCTTGGTTGTGGTTTGCAATGGAGGTATCAAAGGTAGCTGTGCTAAGAATGCAGAAGTTGAAATTGCTTGTGGTGGAGACCTGGAAACTCCTACAGAATCATGTCATAGAGTCATAGAATAGTTGGGGTTGGGACTAAAGATAACCTAGTTCCAAACACCTGCCCTGAGTAGGGAGACTTCCACTAGTCCAGGTTACTTAGAACCCCATCCAACCTGGCCTTGAATACTTCCAGGGATGATCCAACTTCTCTCTTGTCAACCTAAGCCAGTGCCTCACCACCTTCACAGCAAAGGGCTTCTTCCTATACCTAATCTAAACCTACTTTCTGTTGGTTTAAATCCATTTCCCCTCATCCTGTCACTACACACCCTTTTGAAAAGTCCCTCTCCACCTCTTTTGCAGCCCTCTTTAGGTATTTGAAGGCTGCTCTAAGGTATCTCCAGAGCCTTCTCTTCTGCAGTTACACAATCCCTGCTCTCTCAGCCTGTCTTCATAGCAGAAGTGCTCCAGGCCTCTGATCATCTTTGCAGTCCTCTGGACTCCAACATGTCAAAGTCCTTCCTGTGCTGGGGATGTCAGAGCTGGGCACAGCACTCGGGGTAGGGTGTCACCAGAGCAGAGTAGACAGGAAGAATCCCCTTCCTTGCCCTGCTGGTCACACTGCCTTGCATGCAGCCCAGAGTTCAGCTGGCTTTCTGGGTTGGGAGCGCATGTTGCTGGTCAAGCTCATAGGTCAAGCAGCTTATTCAGCAACACCCTAAAGCCCTTCTTAGAGCTGCTCTCAATCCATTCTCCATCCAGCCTGTATTTGTGGTCAGGATTGCTCCAACCCAAGTGCAGGATCTTGTACTCGGCCCTGTTGAAATTGATGAGGTTTGCACAGGCCCACCTGTCCAGATGCCTCTGGATGGATCCTTTCCCTCCTGCATGTTGATGGCACCACATAGCCTGGTGTCACCAGCAGCCTTGCTGAGGGAGCACTCAATCCCGCTGTCCGTGTTCTTGACAAAGATGTTAAACTCTGCTGGTCTCAGTACTGACTCCTGAGGACACCTCTTGTCACTGGCCTCCCCTTGCACATCGAGCCCTTGATCACAGCTCTTTCAATGCAACCATCCAGCCAGCCAGTTCCTCATCCATCAAGAGGTCCATCTGTGAAATCCATGCTTCTCCAGTTCAGGGACAAGGATATTATACAGGACAGTGTCAAATGCAATACGTCTGTATTTTGTCTTTTTGGTTCAGGTTAAATTACCCTTATTTTCATTGTCCCTGAATGACCCAAAAGCACTACAATGGGTTTGTTAATTCCCAAAGGGCAGGGGTGCAGTAGCAAGTTTTAGTTATGGCATCCCACATGGACAGGGATGCACTGGTGTTGGGGTGAGATACGGTATGTCAGATTGAGTCACTCTGGGAAATTGGATATATTAGCTTAGGGTGGTGTACCTGGCTAATAGAAAATGTGCTACCTTGCATCAGAGTTTATGGTATAGTAGTAAGTCTAGAGTACAATTCTGTCAATTCGTGGCAATTAAGATAACATATTGAGATTTTTTAAAAAATCTATACAAGGAAGTGTATTTTAGACCCTATATTAGCCATCTGTTACTCCCTATTTTATTAGGTCCTTAGAGACTTCAAACACATAAATTTTTTTTTCTTTCTCTTGCTTATCTTAAGCATTTTCTTTTAAAACTATTTTTCTGTTTCCTCGTGTAACTCTAAAGTAACAATATTATTTACATTTTTCTTTCTAAAAATACTAAAACATTTCATAACTGCATTGTAACCTATGCAATGCTCATTTCAGCTAAACTGTAGATATATTTTGGTTTTTATATTCACCACACATAAATAGAGTATATATCACTTTTGACTATTGTAGTTAAATAAAAGGTATTTTTAAAACTCAGCAGCCATACATCATAATAAGGTGTTGAAAAATCTCTTTCTGCTTGAAGTGCAAGGGAAAAACAGCCAGAATGCAATTATCTAGGTTGGATTATGGCCAGGACAATAGTGGTAATATCCTTATTCCTTAAGAGAATGTACTGTGTGGTCTTTATGACAAATGTTCATTATTTCTTGGCTTGGTCTTTAATTTGAAGGGTTGAAGTTCTGAAGTATCTTGCTGAGCTACTGCTCTAATAAAATAATAATGTTTAGAAACTCCATTGAAGAACACCTCCCCGTTGCTGCAAGAATCCTACATGAAGTCAGTCCCTGGGCCAAGGAAATTACAGTCAAAATGTTAGACATGTTAACTTCTCTTTTGTTTTTGTTACAAGTGTTCAAATATTTGTATATGTAATGTGTGTGCTTTGCTTCATATTTGAAACCCATATGTAGTTCTGCTTACCTTGCACATTGTCTGAACTTCATGTAAATGGCACACAAAGCTCAATTCCCACCATGAGGGCATAGCTTGATGTTTCTGTTTCTCTCAGAAGGCCATAACTTTCTAGCTGATTGTAGGTATGAATCAGAAATATTTTTCAAAATACAGACATTGAATACATTGAATACATTGAATACAGCAACACTTTTGAAATCAGCTTGTCGTTTTTTCAGTACATAAGGATGTGTAGATTATTGACAAATTGCAATAAACTAGCATTGTTGATGGTCTCATCTGTGGCTGGTTTCCGTGCAATAGTTCAGGGCTTCATTAATATCATGCTTAGAAATACTTGATGCTCTGTTTTTGATTTTGTACAAAAGTATACTTGGGGGGATTACATTGTTTACACATATTAGGAATATTGAAGTATTTATTGCAGGGAAACCTTTAATATGTCATATAAGTGCTCTGTTGATTGGCACTGTACATAGAAAGTATGACAGTAGAATTAGTTTTGATCACTAATTACCCAATCAATGACTGCAGCTTTGACCTGCTGAGTTCCCGGGTTTGCAGATACTGGAATTCTGCAGAAATAGTGAATTTGTTTCCAGCCAGTGGTCCAGTAACTCCTGGTGAAAGAATTTGTGGTAGCTGCAGCTGTATGGCACAACCCAAACAGTAAAACTAGCATGACACATGCAGGGAGTGCAGAGCAGAGAAACGTCAGTGCCTACTCACCATATGGCACAGGTCCTGGACAATTTGTTAGTGGCACCCCATGGAAGTATTCACTCTGCTCAGCTGTTTGAACACCCTGAGTTTTGGTCTGGGGTTGTGAAGTAGAAGGTCTGTCTGTGTGTGCACTTGGCCAATCCAGATGGCCAGTGTTACTGGTGGGAATTCTGTGCTGATGAGAACAGAATGATGCTGAGAGCATCCTTGTTGCTTTCTCACCTAGGCTGTTCCAGACCAGCAGACCTTGCTGGTACTGAGGTTGCTTGTAGCCAGCTGCTGTAGCCAGATGTGTCTGCATACAGTGCGTGATTAATGTCCAGCCTGGGTGATGCTGTTAATTCTGCTTTTCAGCAACATGCCTGCAGGCCTGGTTTTCCTCACTGGAGTAGATGGCATTTCTTTTCATGGTGGAGAACTATTGCAAAGTAAAAGTGTGGTAAAATTAAGTATTCTAATTTTACCAGAATGTAAGCTTACACCAAGTCAGGTCAGGAAAGAACTACAGCTGTCTTATATAGTTCATCTTGCAATAGAATTGAAAGTTTGCATTTTGTTGTGCCTTCACTCACTGTTTAAAGAAAGAAAATACTTTTTCAGGTGACAAAAGGAGGGCAGCTATGCTGGAATTCAGAATTAATTTTAAGAATAATTACTTTCTAGAAAACTGTTGTTCAAGGTCTTAAATTTTAAGAATTGAAGGTGGGGCTAAGAAAGGTAATCATGGTTTTCCGGCGGATTCCTGTCCACAGAAAGATGGATGTCTGAAAATATACTATACTGGTGTTATTTGAAAAAGCATTTGTTCCCTCCCTGGATATTCCCTCATTTCTATTGATGGAGAAATATCTATTTCCTCAAACAGTGAATACATTTTGTTACTTTTTGATTCTTCTTAATTTTGGAGATAATGCCTTCTTCCTTCTTTGAATGAACAGTTAGCTAAAGAACAGCATATCCAATCTGAAAATTATTCGATCTTCAATATCCTAAGTCATGGAGAGATTGAGTGCAGCAACTCCTTGGAAGATGACTATGATACAGAGATTCCTGGACAGGCACTTATCTACCGCCCTGCTCGTCAGCATATTTATTCAATCTTATTGGAATCTGGAAAAGGTAAGGATTAAACTACTTACACCATTATACTTTCAAATTTGAAATATGAAATATTGAATTCATTGCTTCAGTGGCTCTATCAGCATTTAGGATAGAAAATGCATTTAGGATAAAAACTCTTAGCAGCTGAAATATAATTCTTATGGAAGTAAGAGAAAATGTGTGAGTGAAATTGTGGGGCTTTTTCTATATGCTGTTCCATGTCAGTGCTTTTAAAGTGATTTTTAAAAATTTGAGCTTTTTTCCTTGCTAAATGGGAAGTTGTGAAAGTTGTTAATGATCAAAAGATTGAGCAAAGCCATGGTCTTTACGAGATTTTTGAAAGTTTGAAGGTATATGAAACCTAATGTTGCTTGGACAAGTGTGGCTCTGGATGAATTAGTGAGTTGTAATACACTTTTACAGAACAATAATGCACTGTTAAAGTTTTACCTTCTGTTGATTTTAAGTCTGCAATTTTCAGAGTAGTCAAATACAGTTACTGTAATAATACAAATGCAAGTAGTCATGCCAGCTATTATTAGTGCTTTCATCCAAGTGCTAGAAAATATGATTTCCTTATCCAGTGGTATAAACAGATTCGGTAGCAAGTACTTATATCTGTGCTTGCATTCATCTCCTTGAAGACAGAGAGTTCTTTATTCACATCATTGGACCAATTTCATGTTCTTAAGACTTCCATTAGTTAAGTGTTATCTTTACAGTGTCTTTCAGCCAGTGAGTTGAAAATTAAAAGTGTACTGAACTTTATTCTTTTGAATGTGTTGATTTCTCCATGGTAATTGCTTTAAATTTTATTGATGAAAGTGCACCGCCATCAAACCTAATATTCAAACTATTTGCTTAGAAAGGCACAAAAAGGTAATTAAGTACATGATTTCCCTCAGCAGCCAGAGGCTGAAGTTGTGCTATAATAGGAAAAACTGAATCAGAGTTTACATAGCGATTTGGAGAGACTAACAAAAATCTCAGCAGTAATCATGCACATCTGTCATTTTTCATTTTTTGGTGTAGTGCCTCCAAATTTTGTAGATAATTATAACTTGGTTGGGTTTTACTTATTCATCTAAACAGCAGGATATTCATTGATGTTTTCAGAAACACCCAGACCAAAATTCCTAATTAACAGCTGTTGCTGCAAGATGGCAGGGTAGTAGGCAGGTTAGCATTTGTGTTACAGTGGGTTTAGTACTCAGAGAAGATTAGAATCGAAATACAGAAGCGTTTATTTAGAGTCATATTGAAAATGAAATTTTAATGTGAAAGTTGTCTTCTTTTAAGGAAGTGATTTTAGAATAAAACCACAGATAGCGTGGGTTATTTATTCTCAGTTCAGGCTTCCAATTCTAAAGATAATTTTCTAAACTAAGTCATAGTTCAGAAAATCAGTCCTTAACCCTTCCAGAAAGGTAGGTAGATTGTGTCTGCATGGGTGCCTCTATTAAATCTGCATTTTCAATGCATGTGTCTACCTCTAACTGCTTTAACCATGTCACTTCCTAGTAGTTCATGAGTTATTTTTTTATTCCAGTGTATAGTTGCTTCTAAGTCAAGAGTGTAGGTCATTAGTCACAGTCTGTATTGGAATGCATAGGTATGTGTAAGCATTAGTTTTTATGGATTCACTGCTAGAACTACAAAGAAGCTTTGTTCTTTACAAAATAAGTAGAATTTGCCAGTTTCCCTCAGATGAGGTCAAGTTGACTGCTTTTTGTAATTTGATAAGGGATAGGATGGGAAGAAGTAGTCTACACTGTCTGTAGGTTGTAGTATAATGTAGAATGACATTGGATTAGCATTATAAAAGAGTTTACTGGAACAAGACAACAAATTAAATTAGTCCATGTGGAGTCTGCCACCATTATACAGCTGCTGATGTAGCACATTTGAAGCTAACTCGACTAACTCTACACAATGTTTGTTCTAGTTTGCAGTGGTCATGCATGTGTTAGTGATCCTCTTTTTTACTCCTTAATATAGTCAATTAAAATATGGTGGAAACTGACCTCTTTGCAGTTTGCAGGTCTGCTTACTTACTGTTAATTGGCAAAACAGCCAAAATTTAGTAAAAGCAGTGGTTACAGTTTTAGTAAGAACAGGTTAAAGCTAATGTAAACTGGTTGCCCTCCTCTGAAACAAGAGACTGTGAGTTCTGAATGTCTAGATTGTGATTTCCAAGGGTGCTTAAGAGACCAACAAATGCATAGGAGCAGAATGTCATATCCTTTGAAGCTATCAGCCCATACCATGCCACTTTGCCTGGAGTCATAGTGGGATGTGTTGCTTTTGCTATCAGTGCCACTTTAAATCATTTTCTTGCACAGCCACTCATTTCAATCCTTGCACATCGTCTCAGTTGTGCTGTTGCAGCTGTTTGTGCAGCTGTGTGGTGGCCTAGTTTGAGAAACTGAAAATAGCCTCTGTCTCTCTTCCCTGCCTTTTTTGTAGTCAGGTAACTAACCTGGTCTGTTTCCCTATCTGGCTCTGTGTAGCCACAGGCAGCTGTGCTGAAACACCCCGAGGGAATGGCAGGGAGCAGGAATGAGCAAATCAGTGCCTGCCTGTTAAAGGTAGCAGAGCTGCTGAAAGAATTGCTTGTATAACACTATCTTTGGTATAGTTTGGTCTGTGGTGTGTGTACCTTTACTCTTGGAAATGTTTGAGAATCAAAGCCTTATTTTTGACCCTACAGAAATAAATAGGGGGCTGATGGTGATTCTGACAACATGGCATTTGTTGTCTCTGTATTTCAAAAGTCCATTTGTAGTTAATTGAGCCATTCTGATCAATATGTGAAATATTGCATGCAGTGATAGAAATGGTCAACACTTTGGAATCTTTCTGAGAAAAAAGTACTTCTGGAAAAATTCAAGTAGGAGGGGAAAATAACAGTAAATAATACACCCTGATAGGCCAGCCAAGCTTTCTTATGTGTGCAAAGGGTTCAGAACAAAGCCAGCAGGTTTTGGCACTAACACATTCCATGAAGATACCTGCACCTGCATGTCCACTGCCAATTAGGAGGTTATGTAATGTAGCCTGAGCCCATGGCCAGCTCCTCGAAGTCCTGGCATCACTCCCAGTTCTAACATTAGCAGGCCAGACTGATCCTTGCTTTGACACTGTCAAAAACAATCCCTTAGCAGAACTTTTGCCAGTTATCACCAGTGACCGCACTGGAGAGCTGGGGTTGTTGCAGGTATAGAGGAACACACATAACATTTTCCAACTCTCTCGTGGTTTGCACGTAGTTGAAGCTTTCCTTAGGCTGCCTAAGCAGTGCTTTCACAGGTCATTCAGAATTTATTTAAACAAATGAACTGCTTTTTTTTTTTTTCATTTCATTGGTGATATTCTTTATATGCATTGTGGGGAAAAAAGTTTGAAAACTTAGTGGGTTTTTTTCCCCAAGACTTTTCCATGCAGAGCGGGTTGACTTTTAGAAATCATATCTCCACTTTGTTCTTTGTATGTTAATGGGCTGTCAGTTTGCAGGACCTTGCTTTCAGCTATATTTATTTGGCTGTTTATGTGAACAGTGATATATGTTTGTTACTAATGGGCTATAGTAATGAAAAGCATTCAGCTGATGTGGTGCTATGTCCTGTACCTACATTTACAAACATTAAAAGAATGAAACTGTAGACTTCCTGTCAACTTCCCTTTTTACTGTGCATGAGTTCAATGGTTGATGTCAAAAATAATCTCTCACTGGTATTTAGAATCAAGACATATTTTGATATGTTTTTCTGTGAGTTGTGGAACTCATAAAGAGCAATGCTTCTCACCAGCAAAGTTTTTCTATTTCCATGCTTCTTTATACCATCTTCACATCTCCTTATGTCCTTGACAACTCCCTCCTGCAGTATATGGTGTTCCTAAGCATGTTCCCTATTGCTTCCTGCCCTTCCCGTCTACCTTTTCTCTCATCTCTAGCTCTTCTACGGCTATTTGTGTATTGATTTGCCATTCAGTCTGTTTGGATACAACAGGTAAGTTGACTTTCCTGCCTTTCTTTCAGTTGGTGCTCTAATAGAATCCCTCTGTCACCTGAGTCTTCCATTTCACAAAATGTTTAGGACTTTAATCCATTTGAAATCACTTCTCCTTTGGCAGATTTAGTTGAAGCTGAGCAGTGCATCCATGAATTAATTATAAGACAGATGTCCTAATTGTATTAGGTTTGCCTCCTTAAGAAACCAGGCTAAAATTTAGGAGTCTGAGTGTGCTGAATAAATTGAATAAAGCAGAGTAATCCACACACTAAGTCTTAAAACCGAATGTTAAAACATCAGAATGTTTCTGATAGTGACTTTGGGTTATTTAATGGAAGGGTTTTGTTCATGAAATAACATTATCATAGACAATGATTTATAATCAAGATGTGAGATTATTCAGCTATTGGAATGTACAGTTTAAGTATTTCCCCCCCTCTAGTGTAGGCATTTTAAATTTTATTTTTAATGTCATTGGTTTTTGAGTATATAAGCACGGCAAGTCATGTGTAACACGGTCGCTCATACTCCATGTGTTGGTTCTTCAGTCCCTCACCTTTTTTGGGAGTTTGTGCTGCAGACCCATTGGGAGGGAGGGAGGGAGAAGGAAGGAAGGAAGGAAGGAAGGAAGGAAGGAAGGAAGGAAGTTATAAAACAGATTTTTGTAGTGTTCTTTTTCCCTTCTCTTACCCCTGACACTAGAAATACATCTGAGGAATTTCTGCCCTTGCACCATAGCACAGTACTTTTTCATTAATGTCAACAGTTGTTTCCAGCATTGAGCTATGAGTGAGACCAGGAAATTATGTGACAAAACCTTTTTGGGTGGACAAGGAGAGGACAGTGTTGGAAAGATTTGTTTGGTTTGTTTTAATCTAGGGTAAGTCTTTGATTAGGGTTCACAACATGGCATCAAAAATACTTGTGCAGTAAATTTCAGGGAGATTGGAATTGGTGATAAAAGGCAGGAATTTTTAAGGATAGTGGCTTCAGTATTGGTTGAGAGCTGGAAGAAATTAGAGATGCAATCCTGTAAATCTGGAAAGGGACAAGGAAAGGAAAAAAATTTGAAAACACTATTCCAAGTGCTCAGGACTAGCTAAACCTTTTTAATTCACACTGTTTAACAAACTATGGAGGGGAAATTTAGGGCACTATGACATGGGTACCATAAGCAAAAATCTGGATAGAATGAGAAGCCCCATCGATAGTAGCACTGGTTCTATGTTTGTTTTTCTTTTTAATGAAGACTTGCATTGGAATGATTTTGAGCTGACTATTATAAATTGTATAGTCTGCATTTCAAAAATTCTTAAATGCTTGGTTTGTTTTCTGAGGGTTGGTTTGTTTGTTTTTTTTTTTTTTTTTTTTTTAAGCATCAAGTAGTTAGATACACAATTCCTGTAGTGAAATTTTTAATTTAAGGGCATCTTTAGGGGAACTGAGCAGGGTTGAGGTTAGGGACTAGGAACGCCACTTGAAGTATTATGTATGAACAATTCCTTTATGCTTCATAAAAGGTCTGGAACAATGGGTTGTAAAAGCTCTGCATCTGATGGTGGGATGACTCCATTGCTGTCAGCTTTCACATAGCCATCAAGGCCTCCCTGTTAAGATTTTGGCTCAAACCCTGACACAGGAAATGTCAGGGCAAGTTGGGAGGGGAATCATATTAAGCTCTGCCTGGATATGTGGCAGCATGACAGCGCTGAGAGACTTGAGATAGCTCATGCAGGTCCCTGCATTATGCCACGTGCCTCCAGAGCTTCCTGAGCTGCCTTGGGGTGGGAAGGCCTAAGCCTGTTTCAGAATGTTTTCCACAGACTCTTGTATTTACAGTTTTGGTTGCAGTTCCACAGTCCAAACTTATGTTTATAGTACGTAATTGAAACTCTTTTTATTTGTTCTGATGATTTGTCATAAAGATACTGAAACAATTTTTTCTTGGTTTTTTTTTTCTAAAGCTGAGCAAACAAATCATCAAGAAGTACCTTCTATTTAGAACCCTGATCACAGCTTATTCCGGCTGTTACAGTAGTGTCAATACTTGCATTTGACTTACTGCTCCAATTCTGTCTTTAGGTGGAACCTATCCTTTGGTAAAAGAGTGGTTTGTCTATTTTGGAAATCCTCTCAAGCAGCCGGACCTGATACAACCTGTACAACCTTCTGTTACAGGTAGAATAAAAATGTATATTAATTTAAGCTGAAAGAACCATTTCACTGAAATGAGGTTGGACAGTCCATCATATGTTTGATATAGAATCCAGGATGACTGTGGAGAACAAGGAGCTAAAGTGCTGCATGCTTGTAGTTGCTTTTAATTACCCTTTGTAATTATAATAGGATTCAACTTTGAGATACATGTTTTTGCTGCGTCTTGTTAAACCCAGTGCTAATTCAAACATGAGTTCTAAAATGCAGACAATTTCTTAGAAGTTCTAAATACTGCTCTGAGGCCAGGATAAGTGGTGTGTAGGTCCATATTAAAATTCATCCTTTAAGCTGTTTGACAGATTGTGTTAATGAGAACAGTGGAAAATGTAAAAGGAGTAATTTTTATATAATCTCTGACAACCCAGAGAGAGATTCCAGCTTTTAATTAAAAAAACACCAAAAAAAACCGACAAAAAAAACCAAAAAACAAACAAACAAACAAACAAAAACAAAACCCCAACGCTGTTTCTGTGAAGCTGTTTCTGCTCTCTTAAGCCTTAAGTATATTGTGTGGTTTTATCTTCTTCCCTTTAGTAAAAAAACCACATTAATGAGCACTCTTAGTGAAGGAATCTTCGTGAAATTGGAGTTATGAGAAATGTGCTACATTTATGAGGAAGTATCATACATTTCAGTGAAAAGATTGAGCACTGTATATATATAATTGTGTGTATGTATATAGACAATTGTATCATGCAGTATTAGTTTAGGATGGGGAGTAAACAATTTTATTATGTCAAGGAGAAAATCATTCTAAGTGTTCATTTGTCCATGCAGTTGTAGTCATCCTTGGTCTCACAGCTCTCTCTCTCTCTGTCATCTGTTAGCAAATAGATCAGCAGCTCAGGGATTTTTCTAGTCTTTGGCATAAAATGTATTTGTTCCACTGATACACAATAGCATTGATATCTTGTTAAGAAAAGTTACCATCTACCCAGCTTTTGGAGAGTAATTACCAGTGCATCTTCCCACAGCATCCAGAGCCTTCTGTAGCAGTCCTTGTGCTGATCTGGTCTAAATCCAAATTCAGAAGCTGAAATGCAGGCACTTCATTGTAAATTTATAGTAAATTTTCTTTTTCAATATCCAAGATTACACATATATTTTCATATTTGAAACTCATATATTTAATGAGAGCCTTTGAAATCAAAGATGAAGGAACACCAGTTGCTTTTTAGATATCAGCCTTTTCAAAATCCTTTTTAAAGGATTGTTCAGAAAGAAATAGGTTATATAGACAAAGTACAAAAGAGTTTTTATTTTATATACAGTACTTTCACTGTCCAGTACCCCTGACACAATATTAGGAGAGTGATTATCTAATTGGCTTTATGATAGCAAGAAATTGCTGTGAAATTTTCCAAATGGAATATGAATATGCAGAGTGAAAATTGATCAGTCTGTCCTGTGCAACTGTTTTATTTCAGCATACAGTGGTCTGGGAACATGCTGCAAAACAAGGAAACAAAACTCAACAAAGTACAAACCGTACCTATGTCGTTACATTTCAAATTGTCTGGCAAATGTGCTGTATTTATTGTTGTGAAGTTTTCCATCCCAGATAGTAAACTTCCTTCCTCCCTTACTGGAGAATCCACTTAATCTCCTGTACTCTGGTTCTATAGCTCTGCAAACATACAACACATAGAACACACCTTCATGTTGACAATAAACAGGATTTTAAGTGTGTTTGTTTATAGCAACCACATAAGTGGAGTTTATAAAAACAGAATCTTCTCAGATACAATCTTTACTAACTCAGTAATGAAAGGCTGTTTAAGCAGACTATTAAAAAACGGGAGGAGGACTTTTAGTGTTTATTTTTAGTGCTCTGTTGTCATTCCTTCAGCAGACAAATATTTTTCTAAAATTTTTGCAGTCCATATTTGTATGCCTTACATTCGCTCATGTATCTTTGATTTTCCACAGCATGACTTTCTAATTCACCAAATAAGGTTCTCAACAGCACATCACATTTTTCAGACAGGGATCTTATTTAGAGCTAAATTTAAAGTTGTTTTAGGAAGTTAGAGTTCAAGGCTGTCAATCAAGATCAGGTTACTCAAAAAGACAAAAAAGAATTTTACCAAAAACCTATTTGAAACATCAAAAGTGCAATTAATTTGGGAAGGCTCTTTTTTTTTTTTTTTTTTTTTTTTTAGTTTGAAAAAATATGATAACCTGATCATGAAAACTACCTTAGAACTGTACTGAGAATATATGGAAAATCCTGACTCTCTTCCAGTTTGATTTAGATCAAAAAGTCTAAAGAAACTGTGAACTTTAAACTATAGTGTACATAATGATAAATACTTTAAATTTTGCATTGATCTTAAAAAAAAAAAAAAAAGTAGAATTCCTACTAACTTTGTGTGTGTATAAAACAGCAGAAGTGCCTTGCATCTGGAAAGGTTGCAGGTTATAGATTGAATGTTAGCTTTTTTTAAAAACAAAATATCAAATCCTAAAGGCAGGATGGTAAGTAAGATGATAACTTAAAATATATTTAAAATATAGTATGTATTAACTATATTTTTTATTTTTGAGAAACAGTCTTCTGAATTAGCATCTGTGCTTGCTTGCATTGTCTGTGTCTCTTCCTTCCTTCTAGAATGTTTCTTTTTCACTTAAATCAATATGATCATGATTTACACACATTGACAGAGCAGCACTTACATTGATAAAAAATGTCACTGGCAAATCAATTTTGTTAGAAGATCCATGATCTAGGAAAATACTGTTTCACATCCATATCTTGTGAACATAGCAGCTATATTTGATATGTCTGCAGTTTATGTGGAGCAGAAAAAGTTCTAAAGGCTTTGCTGGAAATGTATAGATTCTTCTGTTCATTTTATTTCTGACAATGCACAGGATATTGTAGTTTCATACCAGAGTTTGGATGTACTTTCAGTATTCTAATCATTGCATCCTTCATGAATGTGTCATGGATATGTTTAAGTTCAAAATGCTGTCTCTGTCTTTAATGGTCAGATTTAATTGGCATTTGAGTTTTTTGGCCACAGTTGTTGAGAAGTTACTGTTGAATGTTCCTAGCAAGTACATTTTTATAAACTTATTTTTATTGCTTGGTATTTACATGAGCGTGTAAAAATGAAGAAGTATTAAAGTTCTATTACTGGTGTTATAAAATAAAATTTCAATAGTCATTACTTCAAATATACATTAACATTTGCTATTATACATCTATATACACAGTAATGGTGTGTTTAAAGTTGCTACAAATGTGAGGATCACCTTTGTTTAAGTGTTGAGTTAGATGATATAATAGAATTAATAGAATTATATTATAATAGAATTAATGTATTCCACAACTTTTGCATGTATTGCATATCCATAAATCGATTATTGAAATTCAGACAGATTAAATAAATGTTTATGTAGTCCCTTGAAGTGCTTATGTTTTTCATGCTGCTTTCTGTATGATAATGTGTGAGTATAAAGGAAAAAGGTAAAAAGTGATTTGTCCATGCTTTTTTTTTTTAACTTGTGTGTTGTCTGGTTTTGTGTTTAGGCAAGTAATATCTCACGTCCATGGAGGTCTTTTTAAAGCTCCTCTTCTTGAGGTACCTGAGGACTGCAGTTGACATAGTGCTGAATATGGTTTTCACACAATTTTGTGCATGTTGAGAGTAATTATGTTTGCATATGTTTGTGTAATTCATGGGAGATTGTGGTTCCTACAATCCCAATGGATAGTTTTATCATTACTAATCTTTATAGTAAAGATGTTTCAATTAGGTACATATAAATATGTTTTGGTGTTTTTTCCTTTTGTTACTCAGTTTTGGTTGTTTTTCAGGTTAATTTAGTAAATGTATAGACATGTTCAGAAAATATAATATTTCTCCTGCCTATCCAAGTAAATTTCTCTTTCAGAAATGTTTTCTAATTACTGTAAATAATGTAGTGAGGATGTGTGTAAAGCAGAGAACACTTTGAGGGTCTACCACAGATGAATCTTAGATCTGCTGTGGACTACATGTATGATGGGACAGTCATTAAACTTTAGGATATTTGTTTCTTTGTTTTACTTATCTTTCATTTGATTTAATAGATTAGTCTTAGGTATTACATGGAATTTTATTACTTGAAGAAGAGAACCCTTCAGAAAAAAAAAGTGCCTTTTGTTGGTGTGTTCCGAAAGGAGACAGCATCAGGTTTTCTTTCCCAGGGTAAATAACTCATAATTTATCTGTACCTTTTTATTCCCAGGCACAAGTAGATGTTTCTGAAAGTGTAAGAAACTGTTTATGGGAGAGATGTCTTGAATTTTTTTTTGAGTTCTCTCAATATAGATCTGTAGCCTTGAATATCGACAAAGTTAATAGTTTTACTCTGAAGAAGGAAGGATTTCTGTTATTGAGTATGCCCCTGGATGAAAAAGAGAACTTTTCTTTTGACTGATTCTTGGCATATCTCTTATTTTCATCTCTTCATTGTATCATCTCTTTTGATGGTGCAGAAACCATCAAAACTATTTGACTTTACCATGGGTACATGGGTAAACTCAAATAGTTTAAACTCATGTTTACCCATGTACAGCAATCAGGGTTGCTTAGGCTTGGTAGCAAAAGTTGGCCTTTTTTTTTGTTTTGTGCATGTTATATTTAATTTTCTTCCTGGAAGTCAGTCTCTACTGTTCTTTTTTTACTTAAGGCAGCAATTTCCAATATCAAAATCAGTAATGTGAGTCTTACTGTGCTGTCTGTACTACTCTCCACTCACTGCCACTATTTATTTTATCTCTTTTCTGCATTTCTACCTCCAAGCAAGCAAGTGGTTTTTTTTCTTAATAATACATTTCCCTTAGAAATAAGGTTAGAAACTTAGGGATTTTATGATAGTAGTTCTTTTTATGGTTAAAACTTTTGTCAGGAGAGTTAGCCTTGAAAATAGTAAAGGAAACATCCATCAGGGAGATAAAGAAAGAAAATACTAACTTTTCTTCTAGTTTCCCCGTCTCCAAAGGATTAGTACCATTTGGTTAATGGGCTTTCCTGGCTAAATAAACATCATCTATGTAGATTTCAGCACCTTGTCACTTTAACCATTTATTATCACCAAGTGTTCCTAACTGGTCTGCAGCTGCTGCATGTCACATAAAAAAGGAAGAGGTGTTACCAAATGTAGCTTAATTAGTCCACATTTAAAATTCACACCTCATTTTATTTAACTACAGAAGCAGCCGTACTTTATGGTACAATTCTGTCTTTTACTGAGATTCTCAGGCATAACCAGTTCTCTGTTCTGTTATTTCACGTGCCTTAGTGTTTATTTTGATAACAGATTAAATGCAATTTAAATGAGGGGCAAATTTTGCATTAGCCCACATGTGTCACAAGCTGGAGATGGCAGCATGGTGTAAATATTAAGGATTTAGAGACAAGTATAAATGATACTAGAGAGAGTCTGGAAAGATCCATTATTCATAACTGATGACAGTTCTTTTGTGTGTGTTTGCAACAGTGTTACATACAGTAGCCTAGGAAGTGAAAAATACCAGATCGCCTTGGTTTTTGTTCCCAAACTGGAACATGCTGCAGAGGAGCCAAACCCATGCAGTGCCTAGTGGAGAGTGCCTGCTCTCCACCGAGTGGCATAGGTGTTCATTGAAACAGGTGACAATGAGGGAGACAGTGTGAGCATCCTTTGGGGACCCCTGATACATTAACTCCAGCAGAGAAAGAGAAAAACAGACCTAGTGGTTCTCTGCTGAATCACTGTTTTACGATGAAGTGAGCCTCCTTTAATGCTGTGCATTCCCAAGGGAAAGAACACACTTGCAGGCAAACTTCACCCTTAGGTTAAATGCTTGCTGTCTCAGGTTGAGTATGTTATTGTAAGGGCTGAATTCAGTCCACTCTGCTTTAACATGCCTGTATTCAATAAATTTGGTTTAAATTACAGGCCATTTTTTTTGTTATTTTTTTTTTTTAAACACAAGTTTTGTCAAATACATTTTATTTTTGACTCTGTGGTCCTGGCAAGTGCCAAGAGCATTTCATTTCCTTTCCTGCCAGAGCAGTCATTTCCTTTCAGATTGTAATGAGGTAGACATGTTTCATCTTGTTGCTGCCAAAATAAAATAATGGATTTCTTTTATAGGTGGAACACCTAATTTGAAAACACTGTGGCTTGCCAAAGGGCCTGACGTGGAGAAGCAACGGTATAGTACATTTCTGGCATGCTTTCACCTTCAAGACGGGATGGAGGAACTCCAAGCTCTGGAAGCACCTGTTGCAGGATTCTGCTGCTTGCTGGCCTATCTTATGATGCAGGTAAGAGGGACAGTTGCTTTTTCCTCAGTCAGGGCTGTCAGTCCTGATAAGTGCGAAGGAAAGTGTTTTTTGCTGGCCTGTGCTGGGCATTCCTCTTAATCCTTACTGTAGGCATAGCTGATCAAACATAATAGTACTGCATTACAGTATTTTTAATTACTCCACTTAGCATGCACCATCCTGTTCAAGAAGTACTTGGGGTTTTTAGGAGCTAATCATAACTCTCACATGCCCATGACACAACCCCTTGGGCAGTCTAGCAGAGAGAGTATAAACTGAGGGATTTCCCCTGCTCTTTGGGACCTGTTTGCAAACTGAAGTATCTCCTTTTTCTTTCTTTTGTGTCATCAAAAGGAGACATTCTCTCAGGTGACTATGCAGACTGTGCAAACAGACAATATAAATATTTAGTCAGCTCCACTACTTTTTCATGCCTTCTTGGCAGTCTACTAATTTTCAAGCCAGAATTGAGGATATGGCTCTTCTCATTAAATTCTGAATAATAGGGGATCATTAGGTAGCATTTCTGTTATAATTCCAAATACTTGGCATCCTGCAGACTACATTAATTGTAATAAAAAGGGACACAAGATTAAATACAATATTGCTTCATTATTTACTTTTCTCTTAGGTATTTAATATATTGTCTGTACTTGACACATTTCAATGGTGATCTCAGAAGCAGATTTTCCCCTCTGAGGATTAGCAAATGATGCATTTATCTAATCTGATAAGCTCAGTTTCACTTGTACTTAAACTGAACTGCATTTTGTCTTTTGTTTTGCTTTTTTAGACTTCAAGTTCCTCAATAACAGATTTGTACTGGTGTATGATACATGAAAACAAGTTCTCCCTGAATTTTCCTTTCATTTCCCTTCATATGCTTACTCAAACTTAGATGACATATTGAGGAAGTACGTATGGGAATTACACAAATGATCCGTATGGGTCTTTTTTTTTTTTCTTTAATATTTGTATAACAGAATACAAATTGAAATTTTTTTGCAGATAATACTTATTAAACATCATTTCATGCTTTGC
Organism: Pyrgilauda ruficollis; assembly: GCF_017590135.1. Taxonomy (NCBI): domain Eukaryota; kingdom Metazoa; phylum Chordata; class Aves; order Passeriformes; family Passeridae; genus Pyrgilauda; species Pyrgilauda ruficollis. The sequence goes on along the minus strand of NW_024508213.1, from coordinate 1,298,018 downwards.
AGTTTCAAGTCAGCAATACCTTTTAACATTCTTGAAGTGTTTTTCCTGTTAGAATATAAAAATGCAGTTTCATTTATCACTATTTCACTTATTTATTGACTTATTCTGTGCATCCTTTCATAGCATGATAACTGAATTATTTAAGAAGGGTTTCTTTAGTGGGATTAAGAAGAGGACTAACAGGATGGAACACCTACAGAGATGTGGATTTACTGAACCTTGATCACAGGATATTAATAAAATAGAAAAAAAATGCTTGTCAGGAAAATGGTTTCAGAACTTATTATGCAATGGCCACTGTTATAAACAGAGACAAAATCAGATTTACAGCTCTTGCTTTCAACAGAAGTAAGAGCAGAGAGATCATGCAAAGGGCTTAGTTTTGGAAGGTTTTTCATGGCAGTGCCAGTTTCTCAAGAACTGCCCCATTTTCCTGATTCTGTTCTGCCCTCAGAGTTGCAGCGATACAGTCTACCCTGGGAACCAGACTGGGGAGTTGATTTGGGGTAAAGTGTTTTTCATTGCTGAGTTATTTTAAACTTTGGTTATTTCTCTGATATTGTCTGTTTGTTCTCTTGGGATGTTTGAGAGGAAAACGTGAGGGCAAGAGTAGCCATGGCAAGTAGCCATGCTTTGAGCTGGCCATATTGCTTCCATTTGTTTTACAGCTGAGAAAACAAGGCTTGTCTAGCTGTGTTCTGACTCTTGTCTTTACACTTTGGTCTTAAACTTTTATTAGAGAAGGAAGGTGAATTGTTTCCTCAGAAATTATTTAAGTTGAGAACATTGTAGGTTGCCTTGAAGCAGGCCTGAAGTCTTCCTTCAGCTCATATGAGGGAAAATAAAATTCTTAAAAATTTCATTACTTATAACTGAATCTAAGCTAAAAATGAGGGTGTTGCAGGAACCAGCATACTAACCAACCCGTCTGGCTTCCTCAGAATGTATGTGCAAGTATGTAATAAAAGCTTCAGATGCATTTTTTTTAAGTAAGAAAAAAATTCCAATTAATAAACCTTAACTATGTAAAAAAAGTGTTGATATGTAAAATGTTTTTTTCAAGGGTACCTTTTAAATATTCTCTAAATTAAGAACAAAAATAGTGAAAAAATGACAAAATACTAGGTCTGTCTTTAAAGTTGGCAAAACAGTGAATGAGTTCAAATCAAACAGTGAAGCTTCCAGAAAAAGGGGAATTTTCTCTTTCAATCTCCAGCAGTTTTGGATTAAATGTGACAATGGAACTGTGATAACTCACCAAGTTTGATCACTGAATAAAATATTTCTCTGAAGAAATGTTTTTACATTCATAAGCATTTTTGGTCGATCTGCTCTGTTAGGGAAATTTTGTTGCTGTTGTCCTTGCAAGCAATCTTTGATTTCCTTTTCTTAGGACAAAATTGTCCAGGTATCAAGAACTGTTTGTAGATAAAAGTCACTTTTTCTGTTACTTCAGTGTATGAAATGTGCAGGTTTAGTAAACTCCTCTTGTTGCCATCTACACAAAGGTGACTCCTGACTTGAATTACAGGGTAAAGTAGGACCATTATCAGATCTTAGCAGACAGGTGGAGATAATGAATACCAAGGAGCATTTTGAAAGCTTAAAATGTTTCTGGTATCCCCCGCATTCTTGTGCCTTATGCACAAGAGGAGAAAGTATTTTACAGTGGGACAAGCAGTGAGGCTTGATTTACCAAAAAAAAAAAAAAAATCTGAATCATGATTGATTTTTATTCTATTAAAAGAAAGGCAATGCAGAGGTTTTGGCAGCCTCTTAAGTGTACAACCACAATGCACATTTCCACATTTTTCAAGAGAAACCTTTCCTCAAGTTCCAATTGATTAGGAATTGTAATGCTTTGTGGATCTCACCTTGGAGCTCTCTGTATATCCTCGACTGCTGTAACAGATATGTGGTCTTGGTGTACTTGTGTAATATACAGTGTTTTCTAAGAGGAAGGAAAGGAGTAGAACTTGACTGGTACTGTCATGGAATCATGCCAGCTGCTCTCAAGGTGCTGGGTTTCTTCTAAGCTGATCATGTGCCTCTGCAACATCTCTAAACACTTTTTCACAGCAGAAGAAGTGTCCATTCCCCCTTTACTGATAGAAGTGAATTGTTACATCAATATAGACTTGTCATTTCCTTTTCCCCACTTGAACATTTTAGGTTTTAGTTTCCCTGCTTCCATATGTAGCCTTAAAACTTGAAAGAAATTAAATATGTTTTGATAAATCCTGAAATTTAGGTTAAAATAGGTAATTGAAATATTTTAGAATATTTTGACATTTCTAACAGGTAAGTGTGTACGCAATTTTTAAAATTCCTGATGGTCATCATATGTGTGGCTCATTGGGGTGGTTTTTGTCCTATGTCTTGATTATAAAGGAATTTTTTTAAAGTCTTTTTTTTTTTTTCTTTTTTACTCTGCTTGATGTAACAGAGAAGGAGAAATTTCCTGTTATTAAGAAACTCCAAGGGAAGTGGAGAAGGAAAAAATGAAGGGTGGGCATTTTGTTAGGTGTGTGGAAATCCATGTGTATACACTATACACAAGCATTGGGGTATGCATGTCATTCAAGCTGTGAAAGAAAGTATTTTGTTCCCTGTGAGCTTTCCTAGATGATGCATTCATGGTGGTCATCATTATGTGAGGTCACTGTTCCAAGTTTGATGTGCTTGAGCAAGAGGATTCAATTTTCAGAAAGGTCCTCTTCAGAGCCTTCAGATAATGTGTCATTTTTTCATCTGTTTCAGGTCAGTAGCCTCTCTCTGGAGGACTTAAATGCATTTCTGGCACTCATTCTCTGCCTCAAAGGGAAATCAGCAGCTCAACTGACAGGCCTGCAGGTATGGACTGGAATAATTATGTAGCATGAAATACTCATGGAAACATTGTGATTAATGTTTTGGGGGTAAATCATTCTACATTAGGTTTTTTACAGATACAGGAGCTAAGGGTCAAGGTAAATATGTAGGCTTTTCATGTGCTGTATTTTGTATGAATACTTATATTTGCTAATCACACAAAAAATTAAAATGGAAGGGGCATTTTGTAGTGGTTGCAGTCCTAGAGTGAGCAAATTGTTCTCAGATTTCTTCCTTCCTTAGCTTCCAAACTTCCATGTGATGAAAAATCGGTAACGTGAATCCTGTCATGCAACATCGCTTCATTTTTTCTTAACTGAGGAGGATTTTGGTTTTGGATGTGAGTTGTATGAAAATCTCTAGATTAAATGAAATTTTGGTATTACTGCTTGAGGGAGAATATAAACAATATAAACCTAACCAGAAAAAAGTTACCTAATGTGACTCACTGCAGTGAAAACCATTTGAATTGCACTGTTCTGTAACTATTTGGAAGGTCTTTTAAATATTTTATATATACTCCATGCAAATCTGGTTTTTTCCTTTCTTATCTTCTGCCTTTCCATGTGCAGATTGAAGGTTCCTAGATGGTTGTTGCAGAGGAACCATTTAAAAAGTTCTTCCTGCATATGAAATTATGCCGGAGTGTTTTTTATTTCATAGCCTGAAATTGCAATTAAAGTATTAGCAATGTGTAGCACAGACTCCACATGTCAATTCCTATTTGAGTTGTGGGTTTACATAAAAGTAAGTGGGAAAGGGTTAGAAATGGTTAAAACCTTAACATATCTTTATTCTGAAAATCTTGCTTGTATTTCCATTAAATTCCCTGTTTCTTTGTACAGTCCGTGAGAGAATTTTGAAAGTACTTTTTTGTTGATCTCAAGTTAACACTCCTGTTACTATCCATTTGTTTCTAGTGCACAAGTACCAAAATAACAAAACCAGTGTGATCCCAGTTCCATTATTTGATTCCTTATAACAGATGAAGTCCAGGCACCTACAAGTTTTTTCAAAGTTATCACAAATTTGATTTGTAGCTGGCCGTGTAACAAAAAGGAAGCAATGAAATGAAGGCAATATGGAACACAGCAGAAATGTAGGATTTATTTCTGTCAGATACATTACTGCACATGGTGTTGCACTCAGCATTGGGAGGATCAGTACTTCAAGTCTGCGTGGTAGTCATTCAGCAACAGCATAAAAGAAATCAAGCCCAAGCAGGAAGTGTTGAAACAACTTGTTTATAGATGCATTTACAGGGATTGGTGTGTAAGTTTCTAAAGTGCTTCAGAGTTTATTCAGCTTGAATTAGAGGTCTTTGTTTGATTCATTTGTGTTGTGGCTCTTTGGAAATACAAATCTGCATCCAAACACATAACATTAATCAATGTATGCTACTTATCAGCATTGTGCTGATTGAAAGTTGTTCACAAGATTTTGTTATTTACTCATAAAGCTTATGGCAGATCAGCTGTGCACACAGAAGTGCAGGAAGTATGAAGCTGGTCTTACACTGTGTCATGTATCACTTTATGAAGTGGACAGAATGTTGTTGGAATTGACTTCTGCCTTTGGCAACTCCTTTCCAAAGTTATGTCATTCTGCTGCTTATATAAGCACTTTATGCACTGTCCCAAAATGCCTTCTGCTGTGCTAGAAACCAACACAATGGTTGGTTTCTCTCCATGTAACATAGCTGAAATTTTTTGTATCAGGCCACTTTGTAGATCAGCTCCTTGTCTTATTCTATCAAAATTCATGGTGGTGCCTTTGGTAATAGTTTGAGCCAGAATAAATCCTTCTGAAGGGAGTAGTGAGGAAAGATTTTGGTCTCTTTCTCTTCTGAGGTTGTGAATACATAAATAAGAGTTTCAAAACTTTCCCTCATTGGCTTAAAGTGAACCTCTTTTCCTGTGTTTTCATGACCTGAATTTCCCTGTGGAAAAAAAGTTGCTGTTTCTCAGTTGTATGTGTATCTGTGTCCTGTCAAGCTGTATCAAGAATAGAGAACTTAATGATGACCTGGGAATTCTCTCTTGAAAGGGCAGGGGACTAAATAAATAGAATATCTTATACAAATATTCTAAGAATAATGATCAGTAAAGCAAGCTTTCTGAGAATTACCATTCATCCATCTAATTTTCAAGATCCTTTCTCAGAATAGCTTAAACAGTTTTTATTCATTACTGTGTTTATTTAGTCATTTTACAAACTTGAGTTATGCTCAATAGAGTTATTGAGTTATTTTAACAGTTAGTGAATAAGGTATCAATAGGTATTTAACAGCTTATTTTCTAGATATTTGTGTTTAAAATCAAAGGATCCAAGTGCAATGACTTACACTAACATGTGGTTGAATAATAAATGGAGTTTACAGTAAGAAATCAGGAATAGAGTTTAATCTGTTTACCGTAGTTTTTGTTCTCCATTGAAAAGTTAAAAACGATCCCTAAAAACAGCTAAATCACAGAGCTTCCAAAGAAAATGGTAAAATTAGTCAGCATCTGCAAAATTTTATGAAGATATTTTCTTATTTGCCATTTTGAACTTACCATTACAGTATTATTTAAATGTAGAAAAAAATGTTTATTTCTTGTAAATATTTCTTTGAAGAACACTAATTTGTTTAAAAAAAGTCAATTAGCAAATATGTTCTAGCAGAATACTTAACTTCCACTATGAAATATGAGAGGAAATATAAATAGAGCCCCTTCTGATGGAATGAAGAGAGTGTTTCAACCTTCCTTTTCAAATCTACTTTCTAATATGCTGTCCATGTTTCATAGTTAATAAGATCTATAAACCCGCAAGTCTATGAAACAGAAAAGTCTACTTTGAATGAAGTGGGTTAAAGCCATAAAAAATATAGTTTATCTCATGCTGAAAGAAAGTGGGCTGTGAACATGTAACAACACTGTACATTAAATATTACTTTCTGAGAATAACATAATGTTTATACATGAAGATTTGATTATTTTTCAAGATTGATGGTTTCAAAATGCCAAAATGTGCACACGATAAAAAAGACATTTTTCTGGTTAGATTTTTTCTAGTTTTCTTGTGGTGCCCCCCTTGTATAGTAAATTAGCATTCTACTTTGCCCAAGCCTCCCATAGAGCTTAGACATAAGGTCAGAATTAAATTTTGGACCCCAGGTTGTCTAGTTCCCTTCTTTCTATTTTAATCTGGTGTGGGGTGTTGGCAAAAAGCCCAGAGAGCCATCAGTCTAACTTTTGGCCGTTGCAGAGAAAAAGAGGCACCAGCAGTTGTGCTTCCAGACTTGTTTCTTATATTGTGCTGGCCCTGGTTTACAAGTGCAATTACAATAATGCATGTAAAATACAGCCCAAACAGGAGAAACCATAATGACTTATAAACACAATTACATTTTTCTAAGATTTCTCTAAATATGTGACAATATTAAAAAATTGTGTTGGAGCTGTAAAGCTGTGAATCACATCTTTTCTGAAAGTTGTGACCAAAGATGAAATGGAAAAATTTGGTTAAAAAGGAAATAAAAACTGGAAAGCAGTAGATTAATTTTGGGTCCTGATAAATTATTTTAGAAGTGAAATGTATGTCAGCAAATGGGAAATCAAAGTTAATAGCAGGTGCGTGGGTAGGCATACACATCACTGCTGGAATTTAGGGCATTTGCAAACCCTTGATAGATTTGCTTTAAAATGTTCCATTTTGCCAGAATATCTGCTACATCTTTTGTCCTGCTTGTAAAAGGAGCAATTTGGCTGCATATGTATGAGATATAAGACAGTCAAGCACAGAAATATATTCCTTCAATTTTTCAAGAGCTATTTATTATTTAAAATCGTTACCGATGTGAAATTAGTGCAATCATTTTAGATGAAATTGTAAGATTCAGAGACTCTTCGCAACTTGGTTGCAAATGAACTTTCACACAATATGTATTAGGTATTATTTAATTAGCTTTTGGAGTAATAATAGAAGAAGTACTCAGCAAACTAGTTAACTAGCTTGAAAGCTGGAAATAGCTTTAGCAAGAATTTTAGTTGCACAGAACTTTTGGCTATTTTTCATTGTGCAGTGTCATGGAAGCAAAATTACTTTGGTTTACCTTGGTATTATACCACTATTACACAAGGAACTTTTCTATGAATATATTCCTGAGGGATACTTGGCCACATCCATGTAAAATATCACTATGTTTTAGAGTCATAAGTAGTAGTGTAGATGTCTTGGTTGGGATCCCTCACATTTAAAGGATGTTGCTGCGTCTATTCTGTGTTTTTTCTTCTGTGCCATGCCGACAGAAAGACATAAATAATACCCATATTCTGAAGACTCGATAATTTCAGTCTCCTGATGTGTTGGCAAGCCAAGGTGTGTTTGTCAGCACCATTATGTGTGATATTTTCCAAAGAGACCCCAAACAGCCTTTGTGAGCTATCCGTATTTTTCAAAATATGATTATTGAAAAAAATCCTTTTTTCCTCCAGGGAGTGTATGTTTATTGTGTCTGTGTGACTGTTTCCTAATTAATATTTGCTTGAAGTCTAATTGGATTGAGTAAAACATAAAATGCAAGTAAGAATATTGTAAAGATCTTAGGGATAAACCCTTCTTATATACGAAAGGACCTGCTTCTGTATTGTACACTAGTATTAACTAAAATGGAATTTGAGTGCATTCCCAGATGCTTTACTGAATCAGGGTTCATATTCCCTCAAAATTTGCATCTGTCAAAAGTGTTCTGAAAATTGTAGGCGGGATTGTAACTGGCAGGTGGTGGAGAGCAGGGGGAATTGAGGTGATTTGCTGATCTTGGCGTTACTTCCCAGCCCATTTTCTCATCTGCAGTCTTTAGGTTTCCTCAGTGTTCTGGGCTAATCTGGAACTAAAGTGCAGCAGTATGGAATGTGATTTCAAGTTGGAATTGATTCAGTTCCTGTTCAAAATTAGAAATATTCTTCTCATATACTCAAGATCTTAAATGAACCAGTCAAAATAGAACAATTCCACTGCACTTACATGGGTCAAGCATTAGTGCAAATACAATTATGTTTCAGGAGCTGTAGTTACGCTCTGCTTACAGCACTTTTCAAAGACCCATCTCTAAATTTGTGGCTATTTTCATAAGCATCTTTTGAAGTTCTGAATAAAGTTTTCTTAGTCTATTGACAACTAGCTCTACCTTTTTTGCTGCTGTTGGTTCATAAGCTTATTAAAAAGAAATCTTGGGCATAACTAACCTATTCAACTTGCTGACATGGTTGGTTTTCTGCCCCACTCTCCCCATTTTCTTCCTGACAAAATTTGTGATATTTATTAGTATTATTAGAGTCTATTTTCCAGAACATTTTTTGCAGTTGATGTGAGCCCCAATGCCAGAATTCACATAGCTGTGTAAATTTTATTATATGAAACTGGCACAAATACAAACCACAGCATAACTAGATCACAGAACTGTCAAGGTTGGAAAAGGCCTCCAAGATCATGGAGCCCAACCATCAGCCCAGCACCACCATATTTACTCCTAAACAACGTCCCCAAGTGCCATCTTCAGATGCTTCTTGAACACTTCCAGAGGTGGCGACTTTGCCACCTTCCTGGGCAAATTACTCCAGTGTCTAACCACTCTTGTGTCTCCGTCTCTCTTGCAGTGAAAAAAATTTCCTATTATCTAGCCTGTATCTCTACTAGTGCAGCTTTAGGCCATTTGCCTCTCATCCTTTCACTTTGAAGCATTGCAGAAGTTACCAACCCCCACCTCACTACAGACTCTTTCAGGTAGCTGTAGAGAGCTGAGTTGTAGGTCATCTCTTCTACTTTGTGAAAAAAATTAATTTGTTTAGATGGATTCAGTTTACCCAGGGAGAAAATCTTGCTCAAGGTTTTGAGCAAGGGTCTTAAAAAGAGGATTTTTATGATTTTTATTCCTTTGCGGAAGATAATCTTGCATTTTTCTGCATAATTGTGTAAAGTTTGCTGTGCATTTCTGTGACTTTTCCCCTTTACTGTCCTGTAGCTCATAATTAGCAAAGTTTCAACAACATGGAAATAGCAGCAATGTTTCAGTTATAAATTGCTTTTAGACTGTATATAGGGTAAAGAATATTTCAGGATGCTTAAGGTAAAAGACACTCTGGAATTTCAGATAACAAAATTGCTGTTAATTTTTAATCCATGGCAAATAATATTGCAGGAAGTGAAACATGTTTGTCAATAGTGAGGATAATAAAGCTCTCCCAAAATATCAAGCAAACTGACAGCTTTGAAAAAGTCAGAGATAACTTATTATAGAGAGGGAAAAATAAATATTTCTGGAATCAATTGGCATTTTCCTGCCAAGTTTGTGTTGGTCAAAGTGTACGTTTACTTCTGAGTTCAATAGTTAGCACTTGCTTGCATATTGTATGCTGGAAGGAGCCAGCAGCCCATGAAGGTTGGAGGTGGTGTTTGTGTGGCATAGGTGGGGTTGCTCCCTGCTGCCTTTGAGGGTGACCTGTGTCCCCCAGGGCAGGTGACATCCAGGGGCTGGAGCAGGGAGGGAATGGAGCTGTCGGGAGGCGGTGGCACGCGCGCACCTGCCCATTATCTGCCCAGGGCCGCCTGCACCTGCCCACGCACCTCTGTCACACCCGAACAGGAATGCGAGCTGCACATCTGTCCGGGCTTTCCCTGGCAAAAGAAGCAGATGGCTGTGTGCAGCTTCAGAGAAGCCAAGTGTTTGCTGAAATGAGCTCCTTGGAGGTGGATGCATTTATAGGCGTGTGGTTGCAGTGCTTTGCTGGACGTACTGGAGGTTTTCAAATTATTATAGTAGAAATGTTCATCTGGAAGGTATCAGAAACAGCAAGAACTGATTTGTTCCCTTTCTTTTCATGTGTATTCTTGATTGACATGGCCACTGTCCAGGGGTTAAAAGTCAAGACAGTGTCCAGTTCCTATCTGTTGCTTCTTTTATGACTTTGGTCAAATTGTTCAGTTCTTTCTTGTATTTTAGTTCTTGCTTGTAACAATAGTCTCAGTAATTTAAGTTTTTTAGCCAAAATTGCTGTGTGAAAGTGAACTTTTAATATTAACATTAATATTGATGTCATGCATATATTCTTCTCCCCTTCATCTTTGTTTTGGGGTTATTTCACTTGATGTTCACTGAGAAACAGCTGAGATGTGGTTGAAGGAACTTTTTATAAAGAAATGGAGCTGTGTTAAGAGAAAAGTGATAAAAGCACATTATAATATCCCTTACCAGCATTATTTTTTAGCATCCAAAGACATCATCACTTGTTAAGACATTCTAATCCCAATGTTACATGTGAGGAAGGAACAAACAGGGACAATAAACACCAAATGTGTAAAGGTAGTTGTGTATTACCTCCAAAGAAAATTAGTGATTTATGGAGAGATTTAGTTAATTGTTTATAATCTCATCAGCATGTTTAACTTTCTAGCAAAATCATACAATTTTATGTTGTATTTGCACCCTGAGGCTCCAGTACAATAGAGGAATAGTTCAGGCTAGGAGCAATGGTCAGTACTATTTTTCAATTACAAGAGGCTGAAAGCATAGTGGTGTTCTGCAGGAAGTTTATTTTGGCACAGCATCTTCTGCATTAAAAAAAAAAAAAAAAAAAAAAAAACAACAAACCAAAAAAACAAAGGTACCCTTTGTTTTAAAATGGCTGCAGATCAGTTCCTGAGGCTGAAATGTTATCAGCAAAGTGCCTGCAGAGTCCAGTGCTGGCTGAAGGGCTGCAATGCCAAAGTTTGGCTTATTACAGAGCATGCATTTTCTTTAAAACAGCATTCTTCTCTGTATTCAATAAGTCTTTAAAAATGGCCAAGTTACTCTCACATAAACTCTTTCTCTGTTTATTTTTAATTTGCTCTGACATAGTGCTAATACAAGAAAATGTAGAATACTACCTGTAAATAATTTTATTTTCTTTAAAACCTAAATTTGTAGTCAGTTCTTCAGTTGCTCAGAAGACCATCTTTATGCAACAGCTGTGTGCACCAAACAAGGATTCTCTAATTTCTGTGTATGTATTCATCTAAACCACAGCACAGGGTTGGCATTCTTGTGCCAAATGCAGCAGCTTTCAAGCTGTGTATGGCAATTTTCCATTTTGAAATGAATAGGTGTTCTGGAAGTGGATATTCTACTGTAGTTTAGTTTCAAATGAAATCCTGATCTCTTGAACATCCCTGATCACAAGTTACAGTTTGTCAGTTTCTTTCACAGGTCACCTGAAATGCTGCTGCGTGACTCATTTGATTTGTCTCGGGATTGTCATGAAATAGAAGCAGACAAGTTCTTCTTTTCCTCCTCAACCTATGGACTTAACACCTAGAAAATTCCTTAGCCAGAATTGTTTGCTGTGAACCATATCACTTCAAAGGGTGAACCGCAGTATCAACAATCTTACTGTGCAGCTGCTTTGCAATACAAAGAAAGTCAATGGGGGAAAAAAATCAACCTACAAAACCGATATTGCACTAGCAAGCAATATTGCTCTACTGGAATTCTCTACACAAGGTATCTTGGTTTAATGACAGTTTTATTTGAAGAGCTTATGCACATTATTATGGCATGAATAACAGTTGTGATAATGTTTCTGGAAGCTGCAGTGCTGCAGACATGCTAAATTTTGTGAGATCTAATTCTTCTGAAATTCACTGATCTTTCTGTTGGTGGCGGTGCGAAATAAAACAGACCCTTAAGAAATATAAACTCAAACATCTTAAGAGAGGGGGTGGTCCTACCTTAGGACAATTGAATAAATCTTGAACTTCCACTCTGAATCTTGGGAGAAAAATAAAGAATATGATTTTTAAGGTTGGCTAATTAAGCCTGGGACAATTGTAGCAGTGAACTGAGCAGTTGCAGGCCTAAGAAGCTGTCATTTGCCAATGGAGTCTGAGGCTGTGGCAGGACAGCCTGCATCAGCATAGGCAGCCACGCACACTGCCCAGTAGTTCTGTCGGTGGCAGAATTATTACACCTAAAACTATGTTCCATGGACCAGTCCTATGATTAAACAAAGGCATAGTGCTGGATTAAGGTGTGGATAAGGACTTCAGATCAGGAGTATGGTCAGGATGAGGCAGCAGCAAATGAAGACCCTCATTTTGAAGATTTTGGTAATGGAGCTAGACAGTGTAGAGTAGAATACAGAAATACATAGTGAGTGACAGAAAGTAAAAGAGTGGAAAAACTTCGGTGTTTGAAGACTTACAATGGAAAGTTACTGTGAGAGAAGGGACCTTTTGCGTGCTTTCCGAATGTTTTCTCTGTGTCCCCTAATAACGTTTGAATGCGTTGGCCAATATCAGCTGCATTTAACAGAAATGTAGGAGTCTGGGAGAGCAATACTTACTGCTGGCTTTTTTAAATAGGCAGCAGGGAAGATGGAGAAGGCACTGTAAGTTGCACAACAGGATGAAACTTTATTGTGGCATCACTTTTATTAGGGCATCCATGCAAGAGAGAGACATCATTACAGAGGGCTACAAGAATTTTCAGAGTCCCTGTTCACATTTGTAGAAGGGATATGGCTGCTGGCTGGACTACAGTCAGATGGTTAGCTTGGTGACTATAATTCAAAATTGATATCAACATTCTGTAGATGTCATAGGTATTGTGGACTGTCATAGCACTTTAGATCAGAGTGAGCAGTTGTGGCTAAAATAAGGGAAGTAATGTTATTTCAGTCATCTCAAGAAATGATATGTAATCTTTTTGGAACTGAAGGAAATTTTTTTCTAGTTGTAAATTGGTTAGCAGTAGTACTTTTGTGTTATTATTTGTAGAGTGCTTAATGGTAAAAGCAATTTTTAATTTTTGTTTCTAAGTTTACTTCAGTGGTGGTTTTGGCTTAATGTAAATATGAGTGTTGATCCACAGAGAGGTATCATTTTACATCAAAGTCCTGACAAAATCCAGTAAATAAACTTTCCTGAACATATAAATACTAAACAAATGGGTTGTTTACAGCTAAATATTTACTTCAAAGTCTTAGAAGTGTTTAAAAACTGGTTTTTCTGGTTTCTGTTGCAGACGATGCCCTCATAGGATCTCTTTTCAATCCCCTTTTTCCTTTGTGCACACCTTGTTTAAGCAGGAAGAGCTTAATTTAAGGTGTAATCTTCCATCAGAATAAACCTTAGACTGTTTTCAAAACATTGGTGCTCCTCTCCTTCCTCAGTTGGACAAGGCCTAGCAGCTTATTGCTTAAAGCTGACTGATACCTAGTAAATGCACTATTTCACCAGCCCACCTCTGCAGGGTGACACTCCTGTAATTTACCAACATTGCACCAGTTTAGTTTATCTTTTTCTCAAGAACAGAGGGTAGAGCTCCTGTGTGCAGGGGCTTTAGCATCTTTTGCCACCTCCCACTGAGAACTTAGAGTAATGGCTGAAGGCAGAACAATCTGGGCTTTGTCTTTGGGTTGAGGTTGTTTAGTGATGCTTTCCATTGCAAAGACTTGTCATCAGCTGATCGTTCATCTCTCTGTGTTTAGAACACGGAGTGCCTTAGAGTTCTCAGGCAAAGCTAAGCCTTACTGCTCTAGTGACAAGTTCCTGAGATAGGATCCACCTGCTGCCTTTATTGCCCAAGCACAAATTGCCTATGGTTAAATATTTGATCATTTATGATACAGGTGGCTGCTAGGGGAGTTAATGTAAGAAGCAGCAATACTGATGATGTACCAGCTGAGTTCAAATGGATCTAAAAGGAGCTGGTTAAACTAGACAAGTACACACATTTTGATCACTACCACTTGAATCCCAGCAGTTTATTTTGTGTGACAAATTACATTGATTTTTAACTATTGTTGTTGAATTGGTTAATTTTAAGTAGGAATGATCAAATACTAACCTGTCCTTGAGTGTTATGTTTTCCCTTTCATCTCAAAAACAGGTGTGTTCTTTTGTAGGTGGGTGGGGAAGGGAGGAGTGGAGAAATGCATTATGTAATGTTAAAGCTTTTTCTTTTTAAATTTCTATGCCAAAATGTTAGCCATAGTCATGTCTTCTGTATTCAACTTCAACACAGGAAGAAGGCAACAGAAAGGAAAAAAGTAAACTCTAACCTAAGTAACAATTATTAATAGAGACTTTTTACATTGAAAAAGAGCATGCCCAGAATGTTGTTGAAAATCCTACTAAAGGAACACATTTTTAAATGAAAATGTTGTATTTAGTACATTGAGATACAGAGGACATGTAAAGCAGCACAAGTAAAGAAGTGTGAAATTGTCATAATATATTTTCTCCTTGGTTTCAAGAAATTCTCATGGTGAGATGGCTTTGCTGTATCTGCAGACATCCGGCATGTTCAGATACTCACCCTCACATTTCAACTGTCATAGAACCTATTTATCATTTTGACAGAATGTGAAGCTTTTAAACTCCAATCAGTTGAGGGGCAAATGATTTTTTTAGTATGCTCCTGGAAATAGTTTGTACAGCTTTCAAAATGCAAAGAATCAGGTTTGCACCTTTATCAAAAAATCCCTTCTGAATCTACAAAGAAGAGTCAGAAGACTACTAGTATTTCCTTAAAACATAAAGGTATTTTTACATCCTGATTATTTTTTAAAATTATTATTTTATTAGATAAAATTTGAACTGGAAATTTGCATTTCATATACAAAAGCCATGTATTTTCTCTTCCTGTAAGTTAAAACTATTCAGCAGGATGCGCAGTCTCTGTCTAGACTTGCAAAGTGCTGCTGTGAGCAAACACCTTCCACCCTGCCAAGGCTTTCTGTCACCAATGCACGTGCACACAGCCACAGAGATTGGCCTGAACTCAGTGATATAAGTCTTCTAGCAAAGAAATTTCTGAAATTGTTAGAAAAAAAACTTCATGCATAGTGTTGTGGATGCTGTAGCACTTCCCTTTCTCTTTTGAAGTAGCTTACCCTGTTCAGATCAAGCCTCTGATATCAGTAACCTCTGGTGCAGTGATGCTAAAGGACTGGGAACTTTCGAGTTCTGAGTCTTCAAATAGGAAAAAGTTTTCTTTTTCCCCAAGTGATGGAAGGGTGGGGAGCTGCCGTTGGTAGGTTCAGCAGCAGGGTCACAGCCGAGGCAGCTGGTGCAGGAGGAGCAGTTCTCACGTATTTCCTGTGTCTCTCACACAAATGTCATCAGCCTGTGGTAGGAGTAGCAGCAGCGAGATCACAGGGCTGCATCTCACGTGGTTCACGGGGGTCCTGAGTTTATAGAAATGGTAAAAAGTGCAGACACAATTTCCAAAAGGAAGTAATCTCTGGGGTGAAATGCCCTGGAAGACAAGGTTTCTTTTCTTTCGGAATTTTCCACTTCTCATCATGATGTCTTAACACTCCAGACACCAAGCAGTTGTGAGCATTCCCATGTCAAGGCCCCTCTGTTGTTTGCCATGTGCCCAGCCTCATTGTTACAGACTCACCGTGCTTTCATTTTCTTTGGTTTTCATTGCCAGACATGGAAAATAGAAATTACCCTTTAGTCAATGTATTTCCTGTCCTATTAAAATAAAGAAATCACTGTTGATAGCTCTTGCATTGGTCTTGCTCATACTAATTTCTATTAAAACACCAAGCCTTACCTGATCTCACTCACACATGCACACACACAAACCCTCCACCTCCCAATACTAAAGTGCTTTAGGGAAGTCCTGGACTGATATCCCAAGATAATGTAATCTTCTAACCACCGAGCCTGTCAGCAGCAACATTATTTTATCTTTTTGGTCACTATGTCTCAAGTTTAACTGTAAAGAGCACAGCTAGGGTTGTAAATGATGCGGACACACTTCCTTAGCAGATCTTCAGGTTTGATCTGGTGATCAGAAACAATCTAGTAAATGCAATGTAAGAATCTCAGCTGCAACATGATAAGTGACTGTGTGCAGTAAAGTAAACTCTAGCAGTTTACTTTAGTACAAATACTGGTTCACTTAAACCACATTCCTCTTTCAAGTACCCTTCAGCATCGTTAAACAGTTTGCAAACCCCTGCTTTACTTGCCAGAGCAAGAGAATTATGAGTGTGCATGTAGTTAGTAGTCTCAGCTGGCAAAATGGGAGCTAACATCTGGAGGCAATAAATTCCTGAAACTCAGTGGCCTGATACCCTACTGAAAATACATTTGTTTTAAAGGGAGGGCAGGAGGGAGTTTCCTTACTCTAATATGAAGTGTCAAACTCAAATTCTAGTGGGAGGTGCCCCTGCCCATGGCAGGAGGCTTGAAACTTTAAGGTTAACTTTAAAGTTAGATGAACTTTAAGGTCCCTTTCAACCCGAACCATCTTACAGTTCTGTGAAATTAACTTGTGTTGTCTGCGTTTGTCTGGATGTCAGTGGTTGTCTCCAGCTGTCTGCACTGGATGAATTTCAGCTACTGACTGTCATGTTGGGTCAGTGCCCTGGCGGCCAGCTTGATACCTTTCCAGGAATCACTAGAGACAGAAGAAGTTCTTCCCAGAGGGCTCTGAACCTCCCTGCCTGGCATCTTCCCTGACTGCGTCTTCATATCTGAGTCCTCTTTTGCTTTTGCATTTTACAGAAAGCAGCCCATGGAGATGCACCTCATATCTTCAACCCTACTGCCCCTTGTCTGTGGCTGGGGAGAACCCCATCACGGAAGTCAGCTTCACCTAGTCAAATTTTGCAACAGAATTCAGCTTTTTGCATAATAGTGCAAAAAACCTAATTCCTTCACCAGGCTCTGGCTCTATTCTCCAAATGATTTATGATTTTCATTTTTGGAAGAAGCTTTGTAGCTCTCTATTGCTAGCAAAGGTTTCCTGATTTTGTTATGTGGACCTTAGGAAGGAAAAATTCTCATTCATTAGTACTACATTTCACAGATTTTGCTACTACTTGTCATTTTTTAAAACATAAGGCACTGATGCTGTATGTCCATACCTTTAAGTCTTTTGAAGATCTTTCAAGGTGTAAGATGCAGTAATAATGGCCAACCCTTTCCATTGCATTTCAGACAAACAGTTCAACAGCTCTGCAGGAGCTAGAGCTAAGACAATTTGAGTCACTTTTTGCCCTTTCTGTTCTGGACTGTTTTGGATACTATTCTATTTCTGGTATAATTTATACCCTAAGGGTACACCAGCTACAAGGGATTACAGTATTGATGGCTACACTGTTATGAATCTCTCCCGATCCTAACGGACTGCTGTGGAAGAGACTGGAAAAGGCATTGCCCACTGAGAGCTTTGTACTGTTTAAACAATACTTAAAATCAGAGTTTTCCCCATACTGGATTCAAGATTTTTATCTTTTGCTGTCCTCTGCCACAACAGGATGTTAAATTCACGCATGGAGTTTATCTTGGCTGTGAATTTTAATTGTCTTGTTGAGTTTCTCATTTTTCATTTTCAAAATGTTGTCACACGATTCCAGTATTTCTTCTGGAGACATCCAGGTTGAAGTGAAATAATTTGACTTTCAGATTACAGTCAAAGGAAATTCTGGAGTGTTTAATATAAAAGCTAGGATTTTGTTCTGTCAAATGCTGCAATTTAAATGATCTCTAAATGCTGTAACATTTCCGGGGTAAGCAAACTCTGGAAGGTCAGTAGATCACTGTACACATCAATTTGTACTCCCAGTTCATGTTTTGCATTTCACTAACAGAACTTTTTTCCTGCAGAGCTGCTAACGCTTGAAAAATACTATGGAGCCATTTATTTTGTCTTTCCACTTATATTTTGAATGTATTGGTCTTAAAAACTTTAATGAGATGCTGTGTTTGTTAAACTTCACTTCTTCCACTTTATTGAATAAAACTAGATACAGAACCCTCAGATGAATTCTGCTGTGGAGTAGAGGGTCGTCGTTGTCACAACATCAGGACAGCTGACAATTTTCTTTGTTGCTTGTGTGTTTATATGTGGTGGTAAGATGGCTTATATTTCCTGACTTGTGAGACCTGCCTTTTTATGTGTGTGTGTGTGTTCACAGCTTGCACAGGTAGACTCCAGAGCTGTACATCTGGGTGCTGTCCTTATCCGTGGCCTTACAACTTTGCTCATGGCCAACAGTGCCTGTGGCTTTCCATTCAGGATGGATGATCTGATGCCTTGGGCAGTGTTTGATGGAAAACTTTTTCAAGAAAAATACCAGAAGGCACACCGAGGTTGCTCTGTGGAAGAACTTTTGGAAGGCAATGTAAGTGATCACTTCCTTTTAGTTCTGCATTCTTTGTAAAAATGTACCTGTCCACTTTGTTGTTTTTGTATTCATGTTTACACTTTCCCCCTTTCTTTGTATTTTTCTTCTCTTTCTTATTCTTTTTTATTCTCTCCACAAAAAAATAATTAAAAAAAAAAGAGTAGAAAAACTGAGCTTATAAAGGAATCTTTAATTTTACCTTTATTTTTGTTCCCACTACTCAGAAAATAATAGAAGGAAAATAGTTGTCAATTTCAAAAATGAAAATGCCCACAATAGTTTTCTAGTACTGAGATATTAATGAAACCTTTCTCCCATAAGATTTTAAGCAACATATTAAGAACACCTTTTAAAAAAGGTGTTTAAGCTGATATTTTTAAAGGAACCTAAATTTTGAGATGAAGGTTTGGCAAATTTGAAGAGGAGGTGCAAATCAGAAGAAGGTACCGTCTTTTAGAATAGGTAAATACGGGTATTTATTTTAGAATCTCACCAAGTACCTTCCTGTAGCTCTAGGTACTTATTTAGTTCTCAGTCCCACTTTATCTTACAGATCTGGGGATTTATAAGATGTGCATGCTGTGTTACCAAAAGAGCAGTGAAATTTCAGACATGTCTGGGCAGGGAGGTCCTGCTGAGCACTGTGCATTGCTCAGGGGCAGCGTGTCCAGGCTCAGAGGTCTGCTGGACTCGGTGCCAGACTGTGCTGATGCACTGCTGAAGCCTCAAACCTGCCTCGTGCCCCACCAGCACAGAATATGTGGAGAGATTCGGTAGATCTGTATCCACCTGGGAAGGTAGCTCTAAAGACCTTCAATTAATGTGTCTTTCTCAATTAATGTATCTGAAAAGCCTGTGTCATTTAATTACTTTCGAAAATCTTACCTTTGAAATGCTTTTACCTGCTACTGAATGTATCACTTGAGGTTAAAGTAATTACAGAGAAAAAAGGTTTCAGTTTTGATTTACTTTAATCTTATGCATCAGTGCCAGTTGTTTTTGTATAACTGGTTTTCTTTTGTGATTTTGTATCCAGCTGCATACCATGCTGGTCTGAAGTGAGGAGTGCAGCTCTTGTGGGTGGGTGGAATGAGCATGTTTTTAGCATGAAGGAGGAGAATAATCCTTTCCATATGTATTCAGTCATATGATTAGGACCATAACCTCTATCCAAATCCTGCGGTTCCTATTAATTGGTCTGTTGATTTCAGTAGATTTTGGATTGGGCTAATGGTTCATCCAGGAATTTCATGCAGGACTTTCACAAAACAATAGAGCGTTTAAAGAATAAATGGGAAAATGTTAAAGTATCCAAAATGAAATTGATACTTGTTTTCCTCTTGGGTAGAATTCAGGTTAGCGGGTAACTTTGACAATAAAAATTTAAATCTGTACAACTTTTATATTAATTGATACAGGTATTTTAAAATTTATTGTGTAGTATGTTTTAGCTAACATTTTAAAATCTTGTGTTAGTGTTGGAGTTCTATTTTATTCTGTTTTATAATGAAGATGAAGAAAGATCTTACTTTCCTAGAACAGAGTTAGAAATATGCTTGGTCAACTGTAATATCTAGGCTAGGATTTTTAAAAGCCTGATGCTCTGTTTTAAACAAACCCCAGATAAACTGTTCTGTTGTGAGGAAAAATGCTCTAGCTATGTGAGCTTTCTGAGTAGTTTAAATACCTTTTTCTTTTTTAGGTACAATTTTATGGTACATATATGGCAGAGATATGTACCCAGACTAATAAAATAGCTTTCCAGCTTATCAGTTTGAGGCAAGAATCTGTTTTGGGGAGAATTGCCAAGAGATGCCAGTTTAGTTGGGAACACTGGCAAGACAACAAGTATATGTGATTGGTTTTTCCTCTTATTATAAGTTCAACTTTAATAAATAAAAATGGTACTTAGTTCCTGGCAGAGCTTAATGTACTGCTGGAAGCCAAGATCTTTCAGCACTTGTTTGTTAATAATCTAAACTTGAGCACCACAAATCTAATCTGGTGATAGTGACAGTATTGTATTCAGAAAAGAAGTTATTCTACATTTTATGTTTTGTTATGGAAAAGAAAAATAATAGGAAAAATTTATTAGTTTGGTTGTTCAGTGCTTGTCTCTTAACTCCTGGGGTAATTTCTCTATTATCTGGACAGTTGCATTACTTCAGGGCCTTGAGGCAATCTCAGAATCAGTAGTGTTTTGAATATGATAGGCTTAAATACAGTTAATAGGTTTCTGACAATTACAGTGGAAATACAATCCTGGTTAAGTATTTACATGTATATCAAAAATTTTGAACATCTTAGGGTTTGCTTCCTACAGATTCTTATACCAAAAGAAGAAAATGTATACATTAAATACAACTGATATTTTTGTGGGCAAGTTTTTGTATAGCTCAGCTCTTTATAGCCTAACAGCTGTTAAAGATAAAAAAATGGACAGCTTCTGATAAGACTAAAAATAGAACCATCTTGTTTTCTTTACAAAATTATACTAAGCTCTTATTATGCTAGTTCTGTTTTTCAAAACTGTAATCATATTAGTTTGTTTATCCTCACAGAAAATTTGCTATAATAGTCTCATAAAGAAGTGAGGCAATGATATTATCACTTTATTAGCCTTTTTATTGTGCTTCTCACTAATGAGTATGTTCATGGTCAATTTTTAAAATTAAAACCAAATTACATCATGGGTGCAGCATAATTGATATGTTTTGTTCTTTTCTGATCTCACTTTTCATCCAACCTCCATTTCTCCCAGGAATAAAATGAAAGGTTTTTCTCTGTGTTCTTCACAGGCTGGACCCAGTTTGTGTGGTAAAACAAAATTTTAAAAAAATCTGTTAGTTTTAGTTAAGTCTCTCTAAAGATGTTTGTTAACTTAAGAAATGTATTAGGGAAGTTCTCAGCAGGGTTCATTCAGGGAGTCCGACTCTACCTTTAATTTAAGAAACCTCTCTAGTTACTGCAGTCTTGCTGCCTATTAGATTTTTTTAGTTTATCCTGTAATCTTCAAAAGGAAATGTCATCCTGTAAAAATCAGTTCAATTTTATGAAAATAACAAATTGTGCTATTGTTCAAAAAACTCTCTTCTCCTGATTCTCTTCATTGTGTAGTAAATCCCACATGCCCAGTACCAATCAGGAAAAAAAGAAATACATTCTAAGATCTGTCACTTTTTCAAAGCTCACAGAAATCAGAGAAAGTTAAGGATGTATCACATCTCTCAATATTGCATCCTTAAATAGCTTCAGCTTGTCCTTTTGACAAGTAGATTTTTTCATCACACCACAAGGTAAACACTTGAATTTAATTCCCCCATTTCTTTTTAGAGTTAGTTACACTTTATCAGTCAGGAGTTGGGGCAGATGTATTACTGTTGGGTAAGTTCTGTTTGTGATGTTTGAGATTAAGAGACTGATTCTAACTGGTGTATTTTCCATGAGTTCATCAGTCCTTATGTGGAGGCTTTAACCACCTCTGCCTGTGGTATTGCAGATGGAAGTCTAGTTAAGTGAGAAAGGGGAAAGCATTTCTTCTGCACCCCTGCTCATCTCTCCAGGTATCCACATTTAATATTAAATGTTCAAACTTTATTTCCTGTAAAAGTGTGAACCAGATCTATCAGCTTCATGCATGCACAAGTGTGGCTAAGACAAGTCTTATAGTTGTGTATGTGTTTCATTTGTGCTACACCTGAAGAAAGAAGAGCAGAAGAATAATTGATTTTTAACTGTGTTTTCTGCAGGAGTCTTTGTACACACCCTTCCAGAATCTGAAATCTCTCATTTGCAAGGTTTGCATGGCAAAGAACAGAACAATACAGAGCAGACCAAGAGGAAATGGATTTAACACAGGTTGGCATTGTGTGAATTTTATCAATAAAGTTCATATATAGATGAGCTAAATTTTCCTTCAACAGCAGCAGCAATTACACAGGCAGCCCATCAAGCTAAGTAAATTTTAAGTTCTTTCTCCAAGAAGCAATGAATAGATCTAAGAAAATATTAGATCTATTGCTCTTTTTAGCAATTTATGTGAATTTGATTATCCAAGTTTATATAGAATAATATTTCCATCTAGGTACATAGCTAGTGAGATATATGCAATAAGTATCATTAATTGACAGAAACATCACTATTTATTCAGTGACTAAAGATATTTTTGTAGGAGAAATTAAATGTCCAAGCTTTTTCTTTCAATCCCACAGGGGAGCTATTTAACATTGATAGTTAAAGGTCGGAATGAGGCATTGAAGATTAAATACTTCTTATTGCATTTGCTGACATATTTCAAAATAGAAGAGAGCTTTTGGGCAATTTGAAAAACTGTGTTTTCTTGCTTAAGATCTTGCTCTTTCCCCCCAGCTTTATGGCTCAGTTTGCAAAATTGTTTTCCCTACCTGAGCTGCCTGACTTTTGGGGTAAAAAACATTTAAAATGTTTTTAACATCAAGATCAGGCTGAATGTTGAGGCTTCGAGACTTTGAAATAATTTACACTGAATCTCAGTGTTTATGCTCATATTATGTTTATTACCTGCTTAATACGTGAGCAGTTATAATGTCTGTAAATAATGTCTGTAATGAGGATAAAAATTACCCCTTCAGAATTCCTTGAGCAAATTACAACAGGCAAAATGATTTTCTGCTAGTTCAGTACTTTGCATTATGTGGCAGCAATACTTCTGATGTGGCTCTATAACAAGCTCATGCTGGACACTCAAAATTGAGCATATCTGTTGGTGTTTTATAATACCAGACCTTGGTAGCATCTGCTTTTCCTTGAGAGCTATATTTAACTATTTTAATTATGATTTGTGATTCCAATTTGGAGAGAGATTTCTGTTTGTTTTAATGACTGCAGTCTCCAAATCTGTGTCATAAAATTTTGATCTGGTTTCTAAATACACTTGTTAGCAGCTTGTAATCATGATGTGCATAGATGGAAATGAGGACAAGAACCATGCTTGTTAGACTGACTTTAGCTTGGAAAGATTGTAATTGTGCTTGAGTATTTTGGCACAAAACTAAGAAATATGGTTTCCTGAAAAAGAATACACTGTCTCTCTTTTTCTCCATGTAATCTTACATATTGTCAGAGTTGCTTAGTGAATACTGTTTTTCAGGAAGAGAACAAAGAGATTTTAATCCCAGGTTACAACAGCCACACAGAAGTCATTTTGTTTCTCCATATCATAACCAGATGAGGGGGTTCACACAAAGACATCTGCAATCCCAAGGTAAAAAATGGGTACATGTTTGTGGGTTTGGAATTGTCCCTATCACCTATATAACAGCTCTGTGTCTACCTGCAGTTCATGTTTATGTGTGCAGTAACCTTGCAGCAGTCAGCAACAAAACTTGCATTGATGCCTTAAGTTTTAGCTTTTATATTTTTCTGATTCTGTGCTGCTTTAGTGTGTAGTCCTGAGCTTCATCTTAAGACTTGATAAGCTCTCTTCACAGAATAGGTAGACAGAACAAGTCCTTTTCTAGCTTGGGACCAAGGACAATCCATGCTAGTTTTGGGCCCAAGACCATAAACAATGGTGGACTGAAGAGAGAAAACAAGAAGGATGTGACTTCATAACCTAAAGCTGTTAACTAAATTGTCCTAAAGCTGAGCAATTAACTCCAATATGCTAACGGATCAAAACTTGCAAAAGTGTGAGACCCCATGACTGGTCATCCATTTTGGGTTCATCTTGGGTGCAGCTCTTGGGCTCTTGTACTGCCCAAGGTGTATCTATTGAGGCCTTTTAATAAATACCTACTTCATTCTTTAACTCTGTCTAGCCTCTGTTCTAGGTCAGCCTTCACAAGACATCAGTATCAGTTACACAGTTGTGTATTGTCCCTTGCAAAAACCAACTCTGCAGGGTGAGGTGGAGTGTAGTATTGTAATCTGCAGTCATCTTCTACTCACAGTGTTCTGGGAAATAAGCTTTCATGTGGTATTTGTAATTTTCATGCTTGGTCTCAGCTGAACTGTGTTTAAAATTGCAACAGTTCTAAAACAAATTGGCACAGCTGCACAGAAATGTGTCTGAAGTCTTTAGCTGCAGATCTTCGTTCATACTTCAACAAAACCCTAAAGCATATGAATAAAGTTAAACACATTCTTAAGTGGTTTTCTAGACCAGCATCCCTGCTTCCAGGTCACTGCCTAAGTGATACAAATGCAAGTTTTGTCTTGCCTTGGCATTAATCTTAAGTCATTCACCAGCCTCACTTCAGACATTTCAGTGAAAAACCACAGTGGATAACACTGTTGAGGTGACTTAATTCAGTTTTGCTTCCTCATTACTGTGAGTTGAAGCACATACACATAGATTAAAGAAAATAAGCAAAAGGAAGAGAGGTGTCTAAGAAGCATAAATTATTTTATTAAGTCTGCAGAGCCTTGAATTACTTTTATGTTTCCATGTGAGATTTTCAAATAAGATTGCTGATGTGATCAGGAAAGATAAATAATAAATAGATACAGTGAAGACTTTAATGTGTTTCAGCTGCCACTGTTGAATGCTTCAGAGTAAGATAATATCATTTGATTCACAAATAATATTCTTTGATCCTCTATGTAAAACATAAAGCTAAATTATAGAGTATGTATACTGACCATAAGCAAAACCCAAACTGGTCATTGTTACCAGTTCTTGACCATCTGAAGAAACCTGATTATTCAGGGGTCAGATAATCTCTGACCAGCTCCAGAGATCTTATGGCTAGGTGTATTCCACAAAGTATGTTCCACAGTAACTGTGCTGTGTCGCTCTGATTTTGTAAGACTTTGTTAAGCCTTCTGATGTTTACATTCTTTCAACAAACTTTCTCACACACAGTTCTGTAAATAACCTATGTTTTGCATTCTTTCATGGAAGTGGAGAGAATTGATGGACCCTTGGTCTGTCCAGTGGCATTGGAGAGGTGGCACTGTCACCCTCCAATCCACTGTCACCTTTGGAAAACTATAAATGTTGGAGTCAAAAAATGAAGTTGCTTCTTTTTTGTTCCCCTCGAGAGCAGCAGTGTCTGTGTCATCATTTCGTGCCGTATCACAACAGTGCTGCTGTGTTATAAATGTCTTTCAGAAGCATTATTTAAACATCTTGGCTTCCTTTACACTATCCCTATTTCTTACCCTCAGGACACTCTTAAAACATGATCCCATAACTGCAGTTAAATTGCCTGTGTTGTAAGTAAAACAGGTTTATTGGAAAAATACATCTGTCCTTATAAAAGAACCCTGCAATGTTTTAGAGCTCCTTTTAAAGTGATCTGCCAACATGACTCATTTTGGCAAAATTGTTTTCCTAAGTTTGCTAATATTAGCACAGGTATTTGGGTTACTTCTCTATGTAGCTGTTGTCTGTTATATGTGTGTCTCAGCAAAGAGAGAAAAAAAACCCAAAAAAGTAGCCATTTTCTGTTCATGGTAGCTTATGTGATAAAACTCCCTAGCAATAATACTGATATCTGTCTTATCCTATCCTCTGTGTACCTTCCCATGGCACACTGTTATGGCTCTAGCTGTTGCATATCATACATAAATCATTGGATTAAATGCAGGAAAAAGTAGTGGAACAGTAACCATAGGACCCATATCTTCTGTATCAGGAGTGTATATAATGATTAGGCAGCCTTTGCTCTCTCTTATCAGTTAATGTTTAAGAATTCTGTGACAATGTCTCAGCTTCACCAGTGGAGGAAAGAGTGCCTCCACCAAGAAAGCATCAACCTGAGAAGCAGTGGCATTTCTCTGAGAGGATGACTTGAATCCCCTCAGGCAGAACAAAAGCTGGACTCAGGCATCCTTCATTATATGGCCAATAGTAGCTACCCAGCTGCTGTAATAAACAGCTCATCGTCTAACTGTATTTTGAGTGCAGGGAATTCAACTGTGGCTTTTTGTTTTGCATTTTGGGAAGGTTGGGGGGTTTTTGTTTGATTTTATTCATTTAACTTCTCTCCATAAATTTCTTGGCTGTGTGTTACAAATGGATAAAAGCACATCTGTGTTACTCAGAGCTGGACATCTAAGCCCCAGGAGGGTAGATTTTCCCTTAATATTTCTTGTTTGATAATGTATGGATTTTAGGTTTGTGGCTGCAACACCACACCACAGCCCATATACCCTATTGGTAGACAAGCTTCATTAATTAGAAGTTAAGACCACTAATACATTGCTTTACATCACAATGTTAACTCATTCTATAAGAACCTAAAAGTAAACTGAGCATTAAGAACTATGGAAATCACTGTTATTATCCATTTCTTCACAGAATATAATTGTATCAAAAGGGTACATTCACTTGAGTCTTAGCACACAGTAAAACACATAACGGCTGATAATACAAGCAGCCTCTCCTTTGCAAGATACTTAGTCAAGTCTTCCACACTGGTGTTGCTTTTAAGCATGCTTCTGATTAATAGGATTTTGGTAGAACTGTTATGCAGATGGGACCTGGTAGAACGTCAATGCTGAGAAATTATTTAATTTACATTGTGAGTACTGCTTTGCTAATAGGACTTTCTAACTAAGCAGTATAGTGCACAGGCATACTTAAAGCAGGATGAAAATATTTGTAAATGTAGCTTATGTCTGCTTCTAAACAGCATATTATCCTTACCTGAATTCATACAATCAGATCTACCAGGCACAGATGAGATTCACTATCCCAACCCATTAATTGGACTAAGTTTAAAAGTTACTGTCACCCAAGAGTTTTAAAAAGAGCCACCATGCACTTTATCCTCCAAGATCTCAGAATAGTAGACATAATTATACACCAACTGGACAGGGACATGTATTTTTTTAAGACATGTATAATTGTCACTTTTCTTGCATGCTATCTTAATAAGCCCTTGTTTTTCCTCCTTTAATGTTTACTGAATGTATTTAATTCCTCTCTTACTCTCTCCAGGTAGAGGATCAGGACATCCACATGGAAGGAGATATCACCTTCCTCCTCGGTAAAGAATTCATGTCTACAAGTGGCAAATGGAATAATTGCCACTGGGATAATTTTTGTTTACTCAGGCTTTCACCTGTTTTTATGAACTGTGCAGAGTAACTGGACAGTGTGACTGTGGCGGAAATCACACAAAGCTGAGGCTGTTCAGCTAGTTAATCACTTATCATGTTAGGTCTAAGCTTGTTATGAGACCAGAATCACCAAAACTTAAGGTACAGCTACCTGAGGCACAGTAGCATCCCAGTATAGCTACACTGTTTTCTCCATTTACAAAGGGAAAGTCTGAATTGTTTTTTATAACATTGGAGTGTAAATTTAAGATTTAAACTGTAATTTTTACATATTTTTGTAATAGTTTTTTATATTACAATACTTTCCTCACCATGAATAATGTGTCATGTCTATGCTGTATTGTGTTTTGTGTCTTGATTGTGGATTATATCTGTGTTTTAAGGGTTATACCATTGTTTCTGAAAAAGTTTGAAACATGACATCACTGATGTAAGCATCTTCTGCCAGTGAAACAATGTCATTTTCCTGTAAAATGTAACACTTCTTTACAAAGGAAAAAATTGCTTTTACATTTGATACTTTTAGTTAAGCAACTTTTTGTAATTTTTTCAACTGAGGAAAGAATCTATCATGCTCTACTTCTATAATGAATAATACATATGAGAGCTCAATATTTCTTTTCTGCCCCAGAAGTCTAATTTAAACACTGACCTTCAAAATTAAAAATTGGTGTGTTTCACTTTGTGATTCAGTTTTAGTAATATATGTATTTGTTTAGTTCTAAAATCAAGGGGGTGTCAAGAGAGGAGCCAGGCTCTTCTTAGTGGTGCCAAGCAGTAGGACAAGAGGCAATGGGCAGAAACTGATGCACAGGAAGTTCCACTTGAATATGAGGAAGAACTTCTTCACTGTGAGGGTGACTGAGCACTGGAACAGATTGTCCTGAGAGGTTGTGATGTTCAAGAACCTCCTGGCCTCAATCCTGTGCCCCATGCTCTGGGATGACCTCTCTGTGACTGAACAGGGAGGTTGGACCAGATGACCTCCTGTGGTCCCTTCCAGTGTGACCCATTCTGTGATTCTGTGATTATTCAGTTAATGTTGTTTCTTAGGCCTCGTGCAGGTGACTCCTTTGAGTCAACTGTCAGTGGAGCTTCATTCCTTTTTAGTATCCATGTTATGTCAAAGTGAATAGCAATGTCAGACATCCATAACTCCATACTCAATTTCCTCCTGTGTATTTTTCTGTTTGTAACCCAATAAATATATTTTTCATACTCTGTATATAGCAACAATCCAACAAAATAAATAAGCAATAAGGATTTCTAGTTTTATTGAAAGTCTGAGCAGACACCATTTCACACAACACAGTGTCTTGATTTGCATTTCAGGAAATGCACTGTCATCATAGGGGTATTCCTGCTTCCTTTTTCAATCGATTTTCCACTGACTGTAATTGTACTATCATTTTTATCCTTCCCCTCCAAACCTTTTGAAATAATGTGGTCTGAATTTTATGGAAACTTCTCTGGTTTCAGGGATCTCATGATGTATAATAGTGTATTTTGAAAGAATGTGATTGTGTGCCAGAATCTGTTGGTAATTCCCTCTTCAGGCTTTGATATGAGAAAAGATATCTGTTGTCCTCAATAAACAAAGTTAAATACAGTCAGAGTGGGAGTTTTGCTGTGCTAGCTGTGATATGAATTGTTGGTAATAATTACCCTGATTACTGAAGAATTGATAGCATCTCTGTGAGGTTGTTTTTTCTTCCTAATGTTAGACCATAAGAAGAAGCTGCTTATTATTATTATTTCCAAGCCAAAAGATATTTTTTCCCACCAAGAATAGTAGAGGGAAAGCAGAAGCATGAAGCTGAAGTATAGAGGTGCTACTTTCCTGTCTCACTGAACTTGGAATTGTTCACTATTCACAATACCACAAAGCTTATGGACTCTAGAAAGAAATAACATCAGAGAACATGACTGTAAAGGTTCCAGTTTAATAGGGTTCCCTTAATATGTGGACCACAGGGTTGTTTTGAATGGTTACAGAACAGAGGACAAACAGACGTGGATTTGAAGTGAAGGAATGTAAGTTTGTGAAGAAAGCATTCTTGTTCAGCTGTACTGCTTAGTCTTCTCTAGCCTGGGCGCTGGGTAGCTGCCTTTCATCAAATATTCACTGAAACTGTGGATTGATTTTTTAGCTTTATGTGTTCCCCTTCTGGAAGGGGATCCAGAGGACATTCTATTACATCAATAACTTAGTCAACAGTGACTCAGCAGAAATTGTGACAGTCATTGTGAGAGAGTGACTGACAGGAGCACATCTATCAGCTTTCCTCTTTATGAATCCTTCCTCTCAAATTACTTTGCTCATTTGTGACACCATCACACTGGGAATCTGAATCTGGACTGAAGAAAAAACCCCGAAATGATGCATTAATCGTATGATACTGTGGCACTGCAATTATCAAAACATATAATTTGTGCCTCTTTTATAAAGAGACTACAATTTTAATTGCTCTGCTATCTTAGCAAGTGCTGTGCTGAGATGGAGGGGAACGGCAGTCCTAAAGCTCTACAGATTTTTTGTGCCATGCTGTCTGAGCAAAATTATAAGGATACCATATTATGTTACAAATGTGATCTTTAAGTGCTGGGGAGGAAAATCAAAAGTTTACATGTTCACATTTAAACACTGACTCCCCATTGGCAGCCTAACTGGGAGACAGGCTAGTATATGCTCCTTCACTTGGAAGTTTGATGGGACAGTCCTGTGTGGTGCAGAGCCTCTTTCTCTTAGAGGGTGTCTTTTGGTTCTGTGGAAGCATGGTCAGCCCAGTAAATACTCAGAAACCTTGGTATGTTTCTGCCATAAAGGCACATGGTGCTTGGGGGCATGGGAATGCCATAAAGTTCTGTGAGTCTGGTGAGGCTGCCCTCTTGGGGACATGCTGCTGGCCTGGCAAACTCCTCAGTGCAGCTCATTCAGGGTGGCTGAGGTTGCCCAGGACAGGGCTCAGTGACTATTACAAGCACCAGAGTTTCCTGGTGTCCCTGGTGCAGAGGTGACTGATAGCACCATGCCTGCATCCTGGAGGTACTGCCAGGCTCTTCTGTGGTCCTCAAAGGGGTTTGACTGCCTACAGCTGGGTGCCCTTGGATCCAGCTGGTCAGTGAGGAAGATCTGTGTGAGAGAGCTGTGGGAAGCCTCCTTGGAAATCTCATGAGACTCGACTCAAGAGCAGTGTTTAAGCCCAGGTCCTTGCCCTTGGTGCTTGCCTAATCTACTTTGTAGGAATTCAGTCCCATGCCTGTCTGATTCTGCCTTTGCCTTGATGATTTGACTTCCTTGTGTGACATGGACATCCCTCATCCCCATGGACTTGTCCAGTGATCACAGGACTGTTGTGTGATTCTGGTTACCACCATCAAACCTACTCTGCTGTTCTTCAGGTACTGTGGGACTGCACCCTCAGCACTGAGGTCACTGCCCTACATTGCCCCTCCACTGCTGGCTTGCCTTCCCTTGTGGAGCCAGCCCCCCTTGCTGCTCCATGACAGCTTTAAGACCCTGACAGCACAGGGGGTCAGGAAGTTAGGCTGAAACTACCATAGTACTTGGATAGTGTCAAAACAATAGATATGGCCGGTGGGCTGAAAACAGCTGGAAAAACTGAAAATGGCTACAAACTAGCCAAGTGTCTTTGTGTATCCCTGCAGAATTAGGACTTTGCTTTCATTGCTTTCCTAAACCTTACAGCTGACAGCCAGACCTTTCTCACCCATAGCCAGGCTAATGGGTACACTGTGTTTCAGCTGTGCCCACCACAAATGTGAAGCTGGTTCAGAACAGAAGCTCATTTGATAAAGAGTATGTTCTTGAAGCTGATTCTTGTAGAGCTTTCTGGCTTGTACTGTTTTTGGAGCCTTAGGCTGGTGATCAGGCATTAAGTTTAGCCTACAGTTTTTACCTAGAAGTATGGCATTGAGAAAACACATGATGAGTTGAAAAGTTGTCTGTAACAGACAGGGGCAGCTGGCAGAGCATTCTGTCTGAGTACTCGCCAGCCTAAATTTATTTAGTCTTACTACACAATTGATTTTGCTTGTGCCAACTGGGAAAATACATCTTTTTTGTATTAAAACCCTTTGACCTTAGAGTCTGGAATGTTTGTTCATGTAAGGAATCCAAACCATTTACTGACTGTGATGCTGTACTAGGTGCTGCTCATTGCCTGGGCAGCATCTATGGTAGTGCACAGCTTAAAACTCAGTAACACACCTGAAATCAGAGTGCAGGCAGGACATCAGCTATAGCAATTGCAACTGCGATCTCCTACACCTCTAAAAACTACAAATGCAAATATACAGCACCAAGCCTGGCAGAGTTCAAGGAGAATTTGGACAATGCTCTCAGGCATGTGGTGTGACTCTTGGGGATGATGCTGGGCAGGGCTAGGGGTTGGACTCAATGATTCAGCTGGGCATATTCTGTGATTCTGTGAAATACGGAGAGAGGCATTTCTTCAGGGCAAAGAACTGTTCTGAGTGCGGTATTTCAGTCACACAGTGTTGTATTCCGCACTGAGTGTTCAGGCTCAACATCAAAATGTATCTTGCCAATAAGCATCACCAAAAGACTCTCTTCTCCTCAGTGATGACATTTGTGGTGACTGTTTACCATTCCTTTGGAGATGAAGGACTTGATTTGGTGATCAGATACAAGCACAAACCTCAAAGTTACACAGGCTAGGGAAGCAAGGACAAGACAGAATGCAAGGTATGGGTGCACACAACCCATCAATTTAGTATTTTGAGGCTTTGCAATATTTTGAGTCTTTTTGAGTATTTGTCTTTGCATTGATTCTTATTTTCCCAGTTACACATTAGATCACTTATCAAATGACCTTTTATTATTAGTGGTCCCATAGATAAACAGGGATATATTAAATGCTAATATAGTTAATCTAGGCATTATTTTTTTATATTAACACATTGATATTTCAAATGTATTAAGCTTCTCTTTTTCACACTAGAAGATACAAGAAATACTAGTCACAGAAACCAATCCTGGATATAAGCTATCTGAAAGTGCTTGATAGCTGCAGGCTTTTTTAATAGAAAACAGTGCACCCTGTCTCAAAAATTAGATAGCCATGTCTGCAGCTGGTTTTTGGACTCATATTAAAGAGCAAAACTGTACTGTAAGAGATGTTCTGACATCAGATGTGTTTCTTAAATGTGCTTTAGGTGGCTTAAAAACTCTTTAATCAGTGAAAGCAATCACAGTTTTTAGAAAAGTGATGAGAAACTTACATGGCATTTATGGCATTTGAAAAATGTAGGTCAAGGTAACCATTCAGGAGTTACCTTCATCACATTCAGCTTTATATTAGGCAGGAGGTTGTTTGTTAATAGCAGCAGATGACCACGCTCTGTATCTACTTCCTGATAACACTTGAATTTTCACTTGTGATCATGATGCAGCTCATCTAAAAGGGATGTAAGTGCATAATGTGCTGCCTTTTGATAATCATCTTTGTCCCCTAGTTTAATTACCCATCAGGTCCTTTAGTCCTTCTGATCTACATTCTGCTGGAGGGTTTTCAATTCCAGTGACGTTTATGGAGGTCTGAGGCAGGGTGCTGGTGACAAGGCTGAACCTCTGGTTACATAATACACATATGAAAGATCACCACATTTAAAGAGGATGATAAGGTTGCCCCCAAATGTTTGAGCAACTTGCAATACTCCTCTCTTTAACAAAGCCTTCATTTTGTAGGTGTGATCTATTTTCTACTCCACCTTCCCTATGCAGAGAGGGGATTTCATAAAGGAGCAAATAGAAGAGTTTCAAACAAATCCACTACGAAATTGCATTTCCAAACAGAAGAGGGAGAGCAGCTATACAGTTGATGTACAGTAGCACAGAGCATTCAGAAGCTGGCCAGTGCATCTAGACCAAAACTTCTGGGTTTTAAAAACAAATAAAAAACCTTGAGCATATACTGGTTTGGAATGCACTTAATGCAGATTTGTTTGTGTTTTTTATTGACTACCTGCCTATCTAGGCTCATCTGTAACTGTGTGACACCAGTGCGAGTCTAGGCATTGATTGTGGTTTATGCTTTAAATAAAGAATAGATTTTAATGATTTCCTGAAGTTTTTTGAACAAAAGAAATACTAACCTGCAAATTCAGCCTTCTTTTTATTTTGAGGAGGGAATTCTTTTACTTATTTGCATTGCTGGTTACTATATTAATTCGTGGCAATAAATAGTGCTGTAAGAAACTTTTGCTCCATGCAATTTAAAAAATAGCATCAAAGAAAAAATATTAAGTGCTAACAGGAGCCAGTTTCTATGTCTTAACACTTCCTTGTTGGGAGCAGGAAAGAAATCCCAAATTTGTCACTGTGCATTTGTTTACACTAAGGTGTTATTGCTTAATCACTCCACCATCCCTCTCCCTCATAAACACCCCCATCTGCCTGTAGAAAGAGTCCAGCTTAGCAAGGCTGATCGTTTATGATGTTAAAAAACAGGAAGGGAGAGGGGAGAGGAGAGGGCAAAAAGAAAAAAATATAAATAAAGCTTTTCTTCTCTCCTTATGATCCAGGAGCGCAGTGTTTCAGGGGTATTTTGACTGTGTAACGCTCACTAGGGGCTACAGCTGGTGCCAGCTCCAGCATTTAGATTTTGAGAGGATGAGTGCTCAGGAGGATAAGATGCCTCTCTGTGTGCTGGATATGATCTATCCTTTGATGGGAAATAGTTTCAGTCACAAAACAGTTGTGCTTTTAGGTATGTGAGGGTAGCATGTGTGAAGCTTCTGTAAGAGACTCGGTAGCATTTTCCTCCCATACAAAAAGTTTTCTTACTCTTATATGTCTTCAGTAAAATTCCTGAAGGGCCAGAGGGAGGGCCTTTTAATTTTTTAATTTTTTCCCTGAATTCTGTTGGTTTTAAGTTGGGACTACCAGAACAGAAGTTTAAAAGTAATTTTACAAAAGAAAATTAAACAGATATGAGGCCAGGGTTCCTTGAAAAACTAAAAATTAAAGGCTATGCTTTGTCTCAGACACCTTGTGCAACTTAGTTCATATGAACTGCGTCCTTTCAGATGTGTTAGGCTGACAGTGCTGGGAAATTAGCCCAGGCCTGACTTCTGGTAGTTTCCCTGACTGCTGGACTACAAACTGGCATGACAGATTGCATCCAGCACAGTAGGCTGCAGAAAGTAGTTAATGGAAAATAGACAGCTTTGATGTTCACTTCTGGTGGGCTGATCCTCTGGTTTAAAGGCTAAACATCTATTGTCCTCAGTAGGAGTTTTCTTTATGAAAAAACTTTCACAAAATCTGTAATTTCCATTTTGTTTTCTGAGACTGTGGTTTGCTCTATTTCTACATTCAGTAGCCAGCAAACATTTTCAAGAGTGATTTGTAATTTTCGTGTCTCTAACTTCAGAGGCCACAGACATGGCCTTATTTCTCAGAAATAAGCTAAGCATCTGTCCTCTTCTGCAAAAGCAGATGCCTCTAAAGTATTTCCATCAGAGCACCAGAAATGAAGGCACCTAAACACACTGCCTACTTTGCTGGAAGATGGGGCTAAGCACTGCAGAGATGCACCTTAGAAAACAGGCTCGACTAGAATTAAAATGGGAGGGGAGGGTGAGGAGAATGAGAGCAAATACAATAACAGCCTATGATTAGAAATCTTAACAATGACAGTGAGTTCTGTTTAATTCCTAACTGCTTAAAAGCAGGCCTGGGGAAATGCTCTGCTTAGAAATGTCATGGAAAGTGCAGCTGGTCCATAGGCTTTATCTTGAAAAGCAAAGGATCTTTCCCATTTTGCAGTAACACTGCCATTTACTGGGCCATACCACTAGCAATTTGCAACAATGGGAGGGAAAAAAGCTGCCATTTGACCTAGAATGCAATTTTCGACTAATTAATAAAGTGACCATTAGTGCCCGAGGGGATAATAACAGGAATAAGAACAAATTACTGTGGGGTGCAAAGGAGGCTTGGGCATTGTATTGCAAATTTCTTATGGCACTATTCTTTTTTTTCCTCCCCTCACTAATACTTTTAAAGTGCCCCCACTCAACACTTGCTCCTTGTAGGACCCTTGCAAACCACGTAAGAATTAGCCCTTCAAAGATGAATCAGGATCTAATTGTTGTTAACAAAGTGCCACCTGGAGAGAAATGTTACAATATACCTTCATTACAAAGCATTCAATCTCTCTCAGGCTCACAAGTCCTGGCTACAGTACAGACAAAAAGAAGCAGTTGCTAGCATTAAGATCAGGCACCTGCAATTATTTGTAAGACATTGCCAGTCCCTGCACAAATATGCCCCTAACATTGCATGAGCCTGGTTAGAAGTGCTCTGTTTATGCTGCTTCAGAGCAAGTTTTTCTGGGATCTCTGTATTTGCAACTCTCTAACCTCATATTGGTGGGGACATCAGGAGAAGAAGCTGCCCTGCTTTTTCAGGATATGCTCTAGCACATGCTCTCAGTCAAGACTCTTCTCTATTTTATGGATTGACAATGCTCTGGTTTCATTTCTCTGCCTGAACGGGACTTTACTTGTGGGTGCAGCACACCCACTACAGGTCCTGCTTGTGGTCACACTTTGCTGTTTCAGTGGTTGGAACTGAAGACAAGACCCACCAGTGTCTGTCACATCTGTGGCTGTGCGTCCACAGAAGAAGTCAAATGACACTACTCTTGTCTGTCCTGAAAATTCCAGTCATCTATTTCATACCGAATTGAAAACTACTGTCCACAGGCTCGCTTTGCTCATGCCTT
This sequence comes from Pyrgilauda ruficollis, assembly GCF_017590135.1. Lineage (NCBI taxonomy): Eukaryota > Metazoa > Chordata > Aves > Passeriformes > Passeridae > Pyrgilauda > Pyrgilauda ruficollis. The sequence continues at coordinate 1,262,152 of NW_024508213.1, read as the reverse complement.
GTTTACAAAGTCAGGGAGTCGGCTTGACTGAGAGCTAACCTCCCCAAGAAACCAGCAACAAACTCTAGCTTTTGATCAATTAATCTGTCTGTTGTGGCCAGCACAAAGAAGGGACAGACACTGGTGACTGGAAGCAAGTGAGGGAACACAGGACCTTCCCTTCCCTTTAGGAGTAGGACTTGCTCCTTTCACATTAATGTGAAACCAGTCTCACTTCCCAAAAAACTTGTTAGGTGGGTTTTTTTAGTGCGGGATATAGAATCATAGAACAGTCCAGGTTTGAGGGGGCCTTGTAAAATCACCTGACCCAACCTTCCATGAGAGAAGGAGCCCAGAGGGGATTATTCAGCACCCTGTCTGATCACACCTTGAAAACCTGCAGTGATGAGGACCATACCACACCTCTGCAGAGGATGTGTTCCAGTGAATGATTGTTCTCATTGTAAAGAATTTATTTACTATATTGAAATGAAACCTTTCCTTTCCCCTTGTCTTCTTATTTCAGTAAACATGAATATCCTGCTCATTCTGAGGATCAGGAAGTTGGAGAGTGAAGGAGAGGTGGAAGCAGTCTCCCCTCTTTCTGTTCCTTGCTCAGATTATCCATCTCCTTACCCATCAGATTATCCATGCTGCTTCAGAGAACTGAGGGACTCACTAGAAGGGAATGCTCAGGTATCTTGGCCACGTTGATTTCTTAACTGATTGATGTGTAGGCAGGAACTTCTGGAGATCTAAGCAATGTTAACGTCCTTTGGCTGCTGATTTTCCTAGAAAAACAACCTCTGTCCAGAAATAGCACACTCAGGTCCTGTTTTGTTTGATAAATAATCCCAATGCCCCACTTGCCTCATATTTTGGAACATATGTAGTGCAAATAGAGATACAAAAATTTTTTTTACTCATAAAAAGCACATTATATGAAACCAAACCAATCCTTCTGGATCCTGAAAGACTTCAATTATTAAATGTGATTCCAAATGTTCTTAACTGGCAGAAACTGGCTATATATGCTCACCCTGCAGCTGTTTTGTAAACAGTCAGCATTATTGTTGCAATTAAAACACATGCTTTGGATTTTTCATTTTGACTTTGGCGATCATTAACCATCTCTAACTTCCACTTAAGAAGACTGTTCACCATAAAGGATCTGCACTGCTTTAACATCAGTGAAGATTTGCCAGAGGACCAAATGGTGATGACTGAAATACAGTCTTTGGTGTAACTGGGGGGGTGAGGCTGCACCAAATGAGTAAGCATGTACCAGCTCTGGTTGTACATGCAGTGGAGGGAAGGAACAAAACATCCCCTATGACTGGAACACCATTCCCCAAACAATACTAAAAGAAGTAGACTTCCAAGAGCACAGTCCCCGACTTGCAGATTGCCTTTCTGATACTGAAAGCCACTGATGGCATAAAGCGTAGCACAGTCCAGAGCATAAAATGAGCATCTCTCAGCGGTCTGGCATCCTTGTGCTTGAAATTTATCAAAAATGGCTCAGCTACTCAGTCTTCTCAGGTTAAAAGTGTTCTTAAGTGGCTTTGCTAGAGCTGCAGTGCTTGCCTCTGGCAGTTAGCAGCAAGAGCACAGTCCTGGGATGCCTTGCTCCTTATGCAGTGATCCTCAGTGTGTGTGTCTGTCCGCTCATTGGCACACATGATTCATTAGGGAGCTCTCACTGAACACATGTGTTCAGAGTTGATGAGGATCTAATTTGTTCTGCTGTAAGAGGATTCTGTCTAATCATTAGGATGGGGGTCAGAGTTAGGAAACCTGATTGATTCCCCTGCACCTTCCTAGATCTGTCATTTACTGACTCTGTGACCTTGCTCAAGCTATACCAGAATCTTGTGACGCTCGTTGTCATCAGCTGGAGCACAGATCCAAATTTAGAAGTTTCTAGGAAGCTGAGAGACATGGGAAGTGATTGCTGCAGTGTGTATTCTACACTAAATGTGTGGAATATTACCCCAATAACTCTGTGGTGCTGAGGCCAGATACTGAGCTGTACAAAACTAGGAGCCACTTGAAAATATCAGCAGATGATTCTTTGTGCAGCTCTTTGCTGAGAAGCTGTATTCACCTCTTAGAGGTATTGTAGTTTTAAGAAAGGCAGGAGATCCTTGTATGAATTGGGCTATACAACTGCAGAGCATCTGGGTAAAGCTCCCGAGAAGAAACTGTGACTAAACAGGAGGATGTACAGGAGGTTATCCAGGCTGCAAATCTCTGACCAAATTCATGCTCTCCAAAGAAAGGCAGGAGCAGAGATGGAAGCATTTGCCACTTCCAAAACAGCTTGGCGGTCCCCCAGGACTGCAGACAGGCTTCACTGGAGGGTCTGTTCTTCTGCTGACACAAGAGATGGATGTACATACAAGTGCCATTAGCATTGAAGGGAGGTGCCTGCTAAACTTTCCCACGAGCTAGTGGAGGAAAAGACTTCTAAAGGTATCTCACGAGGTAACAGAAGGCTGTGGCTGCACATGCTGCCTCTCTTTAATATCTGCCTGTGATACAGCTGTACACTTACATCACTTGGATGTATCTGCTTGACATCTTGCTGTCATTACTCTGTCACAAAGAGACACTTTGAAGCCATGCAGCATGCTTGCCCATTATCCTCAGTGCAAGTCTATAAATACATAACTTGCGTATAACCTGTTTGTATACTGACCCGCAATCCCAGATTGATCAGTTGTTGATTCCAAGGACTACAGTCTCCTTTGAATCCTATTTTTACTGAATGTTCATCAGCAGGAATATATGTTTTGGGTTTTTTTTTTTCTTTTTGTGGCTGTTTTTCTGTCCTTTGTAGCAAGCATTAAAGTTTATTTTGGGCAAGGAAAGCTATGCCCTTTGTGACAATGTGTTGTGGAGCGTTATTTAATCCTGTGGGGTATTTGGGTGCATTTTGTTGGGGGAAGGATGGAAGGAGTGAAAAAAAAAAAGCTGTAGAAATGGTGGAGCTGGAGATCTAAACTCCTAGAAGGTGGCAATCTGTTGACTAGTGTTCTTGGGAAAATCTGTCTGTGGTGAAAATAAAGCCCCATCGTTAAAATCCAGTGAATTTTCCTTTTCTGCCCCTGAATGTTGTTAACAATGTTGCACTCTGGTTAAGTAAAAATCTAAAACTGCAGTGAAGTGTTAGTAATCGGTTCCTGAGCAGATTCCCTAATGCTATTCACTTTTCCCTGCTAATCTTCCTGTGTGAGTTATAACAATGCAGCACCAAATGAGAAGGAAATGTCAGGTTATGTTTCAGGGCCAGCCTCCTGCCCACCCTCCATCTGTGCTGATGTCAGTGCTTATTGGAACATATGCTGCCTGTTGCTCACTGACCATCTGTTAGCCGAGCTGATGAAGTGTTCCCGTTGCTGGGACAACCCGGCCCTTGATTGCCAGTGGCACCGCAAACATTTTCTGCTCAGGTTTCGCTTTTATCTGTGCTCTGGAATGGCAGCTCAGCCATGGCAGGGGTTACCCCATCCCTGCATTTTCCCTCAGCCTGGGTGGGGAGTGCAGTCAAAATTCAGGGTGCAAGTTTTGGGGCAAACTACTAAAAGGCTGCAGCAGAGCTAATGTGCCTGTGAACTAACTGCTGGCATTACAGCTAGGACACAGGGCCAGGCATGCTTTCCAGTGGGAGCCCCAGGTCAAGGGAGCATGTCTGGTAGTGGTTAGAAAGCTTTTGTGAAGAGACTGTGACTGGCATCATGCAGAAACACCCATAGCCCTGAAGACATGCAAGGCTACAGAGGGATTTTTGGAGAAAAGCAAAAGGCAAGGGATAGGCTGTTTTTCCCTTGGTTAAGAGGCACTTGTTCTGAGACTTCTGCATGTTGTAGTTGTGTAGACAGCCACAGATCTTTTGGGCATAACTGAATCCAAATGTAACAAATTCTTTTACGGTGTGGGCCTCTGTTTAAGCCACAGCAGTGATAAAACCATTTGCCCACACTCAGCCTTTTAGCAGCTCTCTCTGGCGAGCTTCCCCTTCTCTTAAAAATGTCTACAAACATTAATCAATCCTCATGACAAGCCTGTGGGGCTGGCAGGTGGCATTCTCACTTTAAGGGGGGAGAAGCAAGTGTGAGAGCTGGCACAAGATGGGCGGCATGCCCGCCTCCCAGCCTTGCCTGCTGAGATCACTAGACCAGATTGCCCTTCATTACTCACCAAGAGCCCCAGCTCTGCCATGGTGCCAAGAGGAGCTGCACTCAGACACCAGGGCTGAGAAGACTCTGCCCTGTCATTCCTCCTGTCTTCTGTGCGAAGGGGATAGAGCAGCATCTGATAAACAATGCTGTTGGTGAAGCTGACCACGATAGATAGAGTGAAATGTGACAGCCATTAGGAAACAGGAAGTCTGGATGCTTGGGAATGTTACACGCTCTGAAGTAGTGAAATGTCTTGGTCTTTCACTTTCTGTGTTGGTATTCCTCAGTGTTTTCCTCACTGACCCAGGGGTTTTGGTTTCTGGATGACCGGATCTCTCAGCCTCACCTTTGGAACTGAAGACTATCCCATCATCCTTCCCTTTCTCTCAATTTCCTTCCCCCCCC